>NC_044197.1:27925334-28244908 GCF_900880675.1 Sparus aurata | reverse complement strand
GTTGGCGCTGCAGTAGTTGTGGTAATTGGAGCTGTAGTGGTTGTGGTGGTTGGAGCTGTAGTGGCTGTGGTTGTTGGATTTGCAGTAGTTGTGGTGGTTGGCGCTGTAGTAGTTGTGGTATTTGGAGCTGCAGTGGTTGTGGTGGTTGGAACTACAGTAGTTGTGGTGGTTGGGGGTGCAGTAGTTGTAGTTGTAGCTGCTGTAGTTGTGGTGGTTGGGGCTGCAGTACTTGTGGTGGTTGGGGGTGCAGTAGTTGTAGTTTCTGTAGTTGTGGTGGTTGGAGCTGCAGAAGTTGTTGTGGTTGGAGCTGCAGTAGGTGTTGTGGTTGGAGCTGCAGTAGTTGTTGTGGTTGGAGTTGCAGTAGTTGTGGTTGATACAGCTGCAGTAGTTGTGGTGGTTGGAGCTGCAGTAGTTGTGGTTGTTGGGGGTGCAGTAGTTGTAGTTGTAGCTTCTGTAGTTGTGGTGGTTGAAGCTGCAGTGGTTGGAGCTGCAGTAGGTGTTGTGGTTGGAGCTGCAGTAGTTGTAGTTGATACAGCTGCAGTAGTTGCCGCGGTCGGAGCTGCAGTAGTTGTGGTGGTTGGGGGTGCAGTAGTTGTAGCTGCTGTAGTGGTGGCGGTTGGAGCTGTAGTAGTTGTGGTGGTTGGAGCTGCAGTGGTTGTGGCGGTTGGAGCTACAGTGGTTGTGGTGGTTGGAGCTGTAGCAGTTGTCTTGGTTGTACCTGTAGTAGTTGTGGTGGTTGGGGATGCAGTGGTTGTGGTGGTTTGAGCTGTAGTAGTTGTAATAGTTGGCGCTGCAGTAGTTGTGGTAATTGGAGCTGTAGTGGTTGTGGTGGTTGGAGCTGTAGTGGCTGTGGTTGTTGGATTTGCAGTAGTTGTGGTGGTTGGCGCTGTAGTAGTTGTGGTATTTGGAGCTGCAGTGGTTGTGGTGGTTGGAACTACAGTAGTTGTGGTGGTTGGGGGTGCAGTAGTTGTAGTTGTAGCTGCTGTAGTTGTGGTGGTTGGGGCTGCAGTACTTGTGGTGGTTGGGGGTGCAGTAGTTGTAGTTTCTGTAGTTGTGGTGGTTGGAGCTGCAGAAGTTGTTGTGGTTGGAGCTGCAGTAGGTGTTGTGGTTGGAGCTGCAGTAGTTGTTGTGGTTGGAGTTGCAGTAGTTGTGGTTGATACAGCTGCAGTAGTTGTGGTGGTTGGAGCTGCAGTAGTTGTGGTTGTTGGGGGTGCAGTAGTTGTAGTTGTAGCTGCTGTAGTTGTGGTAGTTGGAACTGTAGTAGTTGTGGTAGTTGGAGCTGCAGTAGGTGTTATGTTTGGAGCTACAGTGGTTGTGGTGGTTGGAGCTGCAGTAGTTGTGGTGGTTGGAGCTGCAGTAGTTGTTGTGGTTGGGGGTGCAGTATTTGTAGTTGCAGCTGCTGTAGTTGTGGTGGTTGGAGCTGCAGTGGTTGGAGCTGAAGTAGTTGTGGTGGTTGGGGATGCAGTGGTTGTGGTGGTTGGAGTTGCAGTAGTTGTGGTGGTTGGGGGTGCAGTATTTGTAGTTGTAGCTGCTGTAGTTGTGGTGGTTCGAGCTGCAGTGGTTGGAGCTGTAGTAGTTGTGGTAGTTGCCGCTTCAGTAGTTGTTATGGTTGGAGCTGCAGTAGTTGTGGTGGTTGGCACTGCAGTTGTGTATATTTTAGTCATTACTGTGACACCAGTGAATGTCATTTAAACAGCCAAATGAAACACGTCAGTATTTTTTTATGTCTCTTCTCACATTTATCCGATATGAGTACTTACTCACAGAGCAGTAGAAATAAAAGGATTTGTATCCTTTCAGAGTTTCAATTTGTGCAACCCTCACTGAATATTTTAAAGGTCCCATATTATACTTTTTTTCATCAATTTCACACAGCTGTCAGAGGTTTAACAACTCTGTAATCGATATGTATTTCCCCAAACACATCCGTGGTCCTGAACTCCAGCTGTCTAAAAGTCGCTCTGCTGAGGTCTGTTCACAGCAGCCTGTTTCATTGCCTGCACCCTTAAATGCTAATGAGCTCCATCTGTCAACGCCTTCTTGGGGAGCTTTGCCTGCTACGTCACTCTCAGGGAGAGGAAGCCCGTTATGCTAACGGTAGTATGCTTTAATTTTTACGGTTGATGTAACACTATGGCTCGTGGAGATTTTTTCGTTCAACCGAACCAGTTTGACCCAGAATCGGACCCAGAAGGAGAGGCTCCGGAAGAAGCATAGAGTTTGCGCGGCTGCAGCAGGACGTTTCAGAATGGTTAGTGTGTAATAATGTTAGTTTGTTTGTATGTGTTGTTACAGTTACTACAGTGTAGCTAATGGCTAACAGCTAGCAAAAGCTTTGTTTGTCTCCAACACAGTCTCCAAACTCTTGTACACTGTTCGCATAGTCTCTGTCTCCAGTCTGCACATGTTTCCAAACTTTCTACTGTGACAACCAAGCTCCATCGTAATATTATTAATATCAAACTCACTTCAAACGCCATTGCATAGCAGACCGAAGTGGAGCTAACTAGTTAGCCAGTTTCCAGCTCATACTCGTCGTACTCGTCATACACCATACTCGTCAGCAACTGTAAATACTATTAAACCGCGGCGACACTTATCGGTGGCTCGGGTGCAGTTGCTGGGTCCGGTATGGTTGGGACTGATCCTTTTACGAGGGTCAGTGTCGAGGCAAAGCCAGCTTTGTAGTTACCGACACTCGTTACTGAAGCAGTCCGATGTGAAGTGGTTAGCATACACACACAAGCTAACACGAACCGCAGCCGGCACGTTGTCATTAAAAATGAAACACAACCACTGTCTCTTCTGTTGTTCTGTAGCTGGGACAGAATATAGGCACTTATGTTGATTTATACAACAACAACAGAGCAATTGCGTGTCCAACTCTGAGCGACAACGTCGCGAAACACTGCTGTCTCTCCGCTGGACACACCGAACTTCACCTCGGGGATGAACGCCCCCCTCTCTGATATCTCCTATCACCGCACAGAGGTGGCTGGCCTATAATAATGACTCCTTTCGTTACGTAACAAAAGGAGTCATTATCATAGGCCAGCCTCCTCTGCAGAATCTGAACAGCTTGTAGGAGCGCCGTGTTACCAGTGGGTGGGCTGCAGAGACCATGCAGGACTCGCTTGTTTTCCTCATTCTGGGAGTTGGCAGGCTCAGGGAGGACCAGCTTATATATGTAGAGACCAGAGAAAACGTGTTTTTTATGACATGGGACCTTTAACAAGCATTAAAGTGAAACTCTCGCCAAAAAGCAACTAAGGCTTTATTTGCGATTGAACATGACTCAAACCTTCGTGTAAAAGCTTAATTACGACCAAAGAGGCACTTTTGAGATTTACCGTAGTTCCGTCTTTGGGCAAGCTAATTGTCAATGGGGTGCAGGGGCACTTTTACGCTAACATCAAAATCGCTATTTTTAAAACACTAAGAAGGCTCGACACCATAGACATATAAAGATGTCTATGCTCGACATAACATGAAACTTTGCTCGTAGTATCACCAGGGTCTCTACACATGAACACGAGCATTGAGAACATTGGGCCTCATTCACCAATATCATCTTAAGAATCTCCTTAGATTCTTTCTTAAGTTGTTCTTAAGATGTGTATATATATCTATATATATATATATATATATATATATTAGGGCTGTCAAACGATTAATTTTTTTAATCGCGATTAATCGCATTTTGTCCATAGTTAACTCGCGATTAATCGCAAATTAATCGCAATTTTTTTGGCACATTTTTTTCTGTTCTAAATGTACCTTGATGTATTTTTTAATGTTCTTAATACTTTTAACAACATAAGAAAGGACAAATATGCTTGCATTATGAACATTTTTGGCGGGGGGGCTCTCTGCATCTGCCCTGTGTTTGGCTTGCAAGTGATATTTGAGACTCAATGTACTTCGATGGTAAGTCATTTCATGTCGATAGTACATGCAGATAACTTTTGTCCTATCGACCGAACCATTTGGCAGTGTTTCGAAAGTAGTTTGCCGTTCATACCGTAAATGACCAAATAATATACGGGTTTCAATTATCCACAGGGTCCCTTTAAACGCCGGTGCAGATGTATATTTTGGTAAATAACCGCCGGTTCCAAATAAATGTCGGGTCTAATTTTTTATTTTTAAAAAAATTAAGGAAGAAGAGGTGTCCACTGACACTGCACGTTTTTCTTCTTCGCCTTTTTCACGCAGTGTGCTGCTTTCTGTCAGTCAGTATCACACTGATGATCGCCATGGCTCCGGTGCAGCAAAACAATAAAAAGTACCACTTGAAATTCAAACTTTCTGTTAAAATATGCAGAGGAAAACTCGGGAGAAGCAGCCGCTAGATGTATCTCTGTCGACCAGAAGAGAGTGAGAGAAACGGAGCTTGAGCGTCTGTCCGAGGAGGACAGCAACAGGGCCAGGCTGCCTGCTGGAGGGAGGAAGAAGGCTAGCGAGGAGCCTGAGATAAACATGCGGGGATGAGCTTTCAGCAAACGGGCACACCACGAGAGAGTGTCCCGCAGAATTATCAGGACGATGGAGAAACAAATGTCCGCCACCGTGAGTGACAGCAGAGATGAGGAGTTTGCAGCGAGTGCTGGTTGGCTGAATCGTTTCCTCCACCGCAGCAACTTCACTTACAGGAGGATGCCAGAGAATTCACCGAGAAGCTGGAGAAGTTTGTAATGTTTTCATCCAGGATTATTGTGAGGAAGGAATTAAACGCCTGTCCCAAATTGCCTTTTGGTCTGTTAAGTGATTGAAACAACTAAACCCCCCGGCTATTATTTGGTATTTTACGGTAAGTCCTTTCTCAATTTCCTCACTTTTCAGTCCACCGTGTTTTTCCCGAACCGCCAACCCTGCTGCATCTTCTTCTGATTCCCTTTCTGCCACCCTCTGGATCAAGACTACAGGTGCCACTGACGGCCGAAAATCTTTCAATGCGCGTTTTGTTTTTTGTTTTTTTATACCGAGCGTTAATCGCGCGTTAAAAAAATTAACGGCGTTAAGAGGATGTTGCGTTAACGCGTTATTAACGCGTTAACTTTGACAGCCCCTACTATATATATATGTATATATATATATATATATATATATATATATATATATATATATATATATATATATATATATATATGTATGTATATATATATATATATATATATATATATATATATATATATATATATATATATATATATGTATATGCCATTGTTTTGTGGGCCTTGGATTGAGAAATGCCACGTATAAATAGGGTGGGGGGGGGGGTTACTAATTGATGGCATGTTTCCAATTTACTTGATTTATCTTAAATCATCGGCACATTTAGGCTAATTTATTTTAGAATTTAAATTCTTTGTAAATTACCAAAAATATGAAATAAATAAATACATGAATAAATATGACAGAATTATCACTGTAATATTGCATTTTATTGAACTAGGCCCATTGTTTGTGTACGCAGAGTTTACTAAAAAGAAGGTTTTTGAACAACTCACCGTAGGAGCTGGATCTCCGGCGCGCTGCCATCATGGTAGACAAAAAGTGTAGATATCCGAGTGCCACCTAACAGGCAGGAGAATAATGGTCGACCGCTCTTCAAGCCTGCCTGTTAGGCCCACTCAGGGATCAACACCTTTTGTCTGCCATGATGGCGGCACGCCAGAGATGCTACTGCTAATGTGAGTTTTCCAAAAACCTTCTTTTTAGTAAACTCTGCGTACACAAACAATGGGCCTCATTCATGAACTGTTCTTACGAACAAATTTGTTCTTAAGTCCCACTTATGAAGATTTTACGAAGATTGTGGCATTCATGAATTTTTTCTTATCTAGGATTTTTTCTTAGGCAAGAACAAATCCTATGAACACTCAGGAGTACTCTTACGCACATTTCAGTGCCGAAAAGTTAGCATGGTTGTGTTTTCTTCTCTTGTGTAGTTCAATAAAATGCAATATTACAGTGATAATTCTGTCATATTTATTCATTTATTTATTCATTTAATATTTTTGGTAATTTACAAAGAATTTAAATTCTAAAATAAATTAAATGTGCCAATGATTTAAGATAAATCAAGTAAATTGGAAACATGCCATCAATTAGTAACCCCCCCCCACCCTATTTATACGTGGCATTTCTCCATCCAAGGCCCGCAAAACAATGGCATATATATTGCTCCTGCGGCTTTCATCAATGTAAGAACACAGCTGCGAGCAATTCTGAGGCTTACGAACGAGTTGGTGAATCTGACGTAGGGTTTTCTTAAGGAACCTCTTAAGAACAACTTAAGAAAGAATCTAAGAAGATTCTTAAGAAGATATTGGTGAATGAGGCCCAATGTTCTCAACGCTCGTGTTCATGTGTAGAGACCCTGGTGATACTACGAGCAGAGTTTCATGTTGTGTCGATTCTTCTTAGTGTTTTAAAAATAGTGATTAAATGGTAGCGTAAAAGTGCCCCTGCACCCCATTGAAAATTAGCTTGCCCAAAAACGAAACTACGGTAAATCTTAAAAGTGCCTCTTTCATTGTAATTATGCTTTTACACAAATGTTTGACTCATATTCAATCACAAATAAAGCCTCAGTTGCTTTTTGGCAAGATTTTCACTTTAAACTAATGCCTTACTCAAGACTCCTTATTGGATCCTTAATATGCCCCTTTAATTTAGATTTAATGTCTAACAAATATTAAACCAAGTCCAAATGTTAACCCTTTTAACTTCCTGTTTTTTTTAATATTTTTTAACTAACCTTTCCAAGGTGAACCGGTGGCACCTGAATCTCTGCCAGCCGGACTTAATGTCCATTTATAATTATCCAATGTCCTTGGCAGAGGCCCGTTCTGGCCATACATGCCATCTCAGAAATGTACAAAAACCAAATAACTTTTCCCCTTTAACTTCTTTAAATGAAATCTTTTTCCGACTTCATTTGGATCATTCAAACATAATTAGGTGTGTTTGTTTATAATTTTGTTTGATTTAAAATGTATTACAACAAGTAAACACATTTTATTGATGGTATTTACTTTATCTTGCTTGCAGTGATTTACATGGCTGACACGAGATCAACCAGAGATCAAAAGCATGCAATAACAGAGAGCAATATTTTGTCAAATGTCACAAGTTACATTCAGACTGAAGTATACATTGGATACCTTACAAAACTACTGTCCCTAGTATAATCTGGTAAGGAATGCAAAGTGCAAATAAACAACACCATAAAAATATGACTTGCAAAAAAAATTGTCATCACTTGTTACCTTGTGCAGAGATTGAATGTAAATATCCAAGCAACAATATCCAACAGAGGGCTTTTCTTTCCATGATCACTGGTTTTACTTATCACCCCTCCAGGTACAGACAAGCATTAAGTCTGTCATTGCAGATGGTTTTCATTATGTAAATGACGCCCTCCTCATAGAGGGAGTGACACGGTTTGGGCAACAGGGGCCACTTTCATACAACCTGAAAAAACAGGTATGTCACGGACACACACATACAAAATACAGAACACTTCAAACTAAATCATACAACAACATTGTCATAGTTGTTGGATGTGTAGCTGTGGTGCTTGAGGTTGTGGTGGTTGAGTTTGTTGTGGAGCCAGTGAGCCTTCTTCTACATGATCACATTCTCCTTTTTCAATGTTCAACAGTGCATTTTCCACTTCATTGTTATGTTTTTTTAAATACTACTACTACTACTAATAATAACAATAACAATAAAATTAGTAATAATAATTTCAATTTTAGTTCATCTCACTGCCTTCTCATAAATGTTTAAAATGGCACCGTTTGTCAATGTGTTTGTAGGGTTAAATCATACCAATATTCATATGTTGATCTGTTTTTTTTTTCTGTCTGAATTTTAAATATTTCCCTGTAACTGCTGCAGCTGCATGCCCAAGAACAGAACGCTTTCCTGAAGTGCTTACATGGGCTTCCTTTATGCCTACTGCTCATAGAAATGTGTAACCTTTAAAGGGGGTGTGTTGACCTTCTATTGTTTCAAATGGTAACAAGGTCCAAAAGGTTGAGCTGTAGTCCACGAAAAAACAAAGTTTATTGTCTTAATTTAGTCAAAATATAATATTTTTGTAGAAGCAAATTATCGTATTTGGTGTAGAGAGAGATACGGAGACAATCAATTCATGAAATCAAAGTCCACTAGTAGTTCCAAGATGGAACCTGTTTCTCCCGACAGTTTCAGTGTAACACAGTGTGCGCATGCGCAGTCGTCCATGCGTCTTGGTCATGCACGGTGTGAGGCGGCTAAATAGATGAGTTTTCTATATTGGCTAAACTTTGTGCAAATAAAGTAGCAGTTGTGTTTTGTGTCGTAGGACGTGAAGGAGCTTCGGATACAAAAAACTATCGGAATGTTGTGAGTTTTTAGAGCAGTCAGAAGATTCGTAATTTCAACGTGCCAGTGTGTTAGCATGACTGACCTGCGTTTGTTTTGCTAGCTAGCTAGCTAAACGACGCAGAGCACTGTTGGATGTCCATTAAACTGTATTTCCCCGACCTTTCCCTCAACATTCAAGCACTTAGCGAATTGGCACGTTAATCCGATTTATTGGCGAGTCTTGCAATTTAAATGGATCAACAATGTCTACCGCACGACAAAAAGCACATTTGCTAAATCGTGCTAACGGCTAATTTTCATTAACCATCATCCAAAGGCAGTCAGCGGTTACGGAATTTTTGAGTTGTACAATAATGTGACCGCAGTCCTGTAAAAGCAGAATGGACAGAGAATTGTTGAGGCAGTGTTTGGCGTACCATGGAGAGCCACTGTTCAACAAACTCAAATGTGAACAAACAGAAAACCCCGACTTCCAAGCTGTGGTGTCTGACCTGTGCAAGGCCACTTATGAAAGGTATGTTGGGAAGTCATCACTTCTAGCCCCACATGCAGCTTTCACACAAGTCCCACATACCCCCCTTTTTGTCACGAGTGTCGATAATACCAATTTGCCTTGACCCTTTATTTTTTGTATGATTGGTCTTACTTTGAGGTTACAAAGACATTTCCAGTTTTCGTATGAGCTTGTATATATCGTTCAGAATATCACTTAAGTGGCATTGCTTTTCTTTTTCACAGTGGAAAGTGCCTGTCACAGTTTCATTAGGTCAGAGATGATGACTTCAGATAGCTTGTTTTTGTCTGACCAACATTTCAGGGCCCAGTGATATTTAGATGGCAATAAATTAACCAAAGAGTGGCAGAAAATGTTGATATTTGAATCAATCATTAATAATTGGGATTGTTTGATTGAAAATGACCGAAGCAATCCATAAGTTACCAAAATTGTAATTAATCAACTAACCCTTAAATTGTTTATAGTCTGTTTGTATAAGTATCACTAGTGATTTTGTCAGGTGGTAGAGATTCCATAGCCTTTTTCATTGGTTTTTGCAGCCTGTGAGTCTCGAATAAGAATGAACAAAAAGAGCGTCCATGGTTAAATGTTTTATCTTCAGTAAAAGCTGAGAGTGTGTGGGATTTCAGCTTTCTCTTGTGAACGATTTCCCATACAGCTGGTTCTCTCTGTGCATTACGCAACAGTCAGTCTGACAAAAGATTATTCACTTAACAATTCTTTGTGGAACATGTGTTGTTTTTTTGTGCAGAAAGGCTGAAGGGAAGGACAATCCCCTTGTTGAGCAATTCATTGCGAGGAAGGCTGACATCTTGTTCTGTCCATCGTGGAAGACTGCCACTCATCAGGAAGGGGAGCATGAGGAGGAGGAGGCTGCCGGTGGGTGTTTTCACTCGATGTTTCAGGCTCTGTCCATGCTAAGCTGTTAAATGTGCACATTAAAACACTTGAACAATAGCAAAACAGTTTAATCGTTTTGTCTTTGTGCTGTCAGCTGGTCTAACTAGTTTCAGCCGCAACACAGTCAGGCACAGGATATTAAGAGTGGGTCTTCTGCATTTTTCAGAATCAGAAATCCTTTAATGTCCCGCAACCGGGGAAATTAGTTTGTCCCAGCAGCCAAATGACAGAATATTACAAAAGACAAAAAAAGAAAAAACTAGCAAAAATAAACAATGTAGTTAAAAAGGTAAAACACAAAATAGACGTATACATATAAACATGATATAGTACAAAATTTACAGCAGAATTTTTATTCACAATATACAAATAATAAATATGGGTGTTTATTAAATTAAGATTAAATGAAATTAAATTTTGCAGTACTGAGAGCTCAATATACAGTCATGTTGGGTGTACACTAGTTAAGTCAGATGTGTGTAAGACGGATGACTGAAGACAGACGGGGGGTTTTTTTACCAGGCAGACCTCCAAAATGAGATGGAGGTGGTACCATCCTGATTATGTACACACAAATTCATGTGTACCATGCTTTAAACCTGCTCAGGCAAAACACTTTTTGCAAGGAATGTATTTTAGGAGTTTTAATAATTCTGTTCAACAGCAAAGTTCTTTAATATACAGTATAGATTTTCTATGTTTTTGAGAAAGGTAGAAACAGAAGGAGTAAGTTCAGTGTTTCTTACAGAATCAGACTTTAATTGTGGCGGTGGCTGTCCAGCTGGGCTGCCATAGGGCATGCGCACTTGTGACTTCCGCTTTAGGGCCGAGCTAACTTGGATGGGGATCAATTGTAATCGGATGCCTCTTCTAGACTCTCCAAATGTTATTAGATCCAATTACCCCAATTCTGGCAGTAAAAGAAGTAATTTTGCAGGGGTTGTGAGGCTTTTATTACCGTTTTACAGACATGTCTTTCACAATCTCAGCTTTTGGGAAAAGGTCTGCAGTGCATCTCATGACGATGTAATAACATGGCTTGGACACGACAAAAACTGGCTTCAAGGCCTGGTGCTTATCATTGGGGTTTGACATTGATGATGAGGCCAACTGTCATCTTTGCAGTGGAAGTTACAGTCAAGCTAACTGCATTAGATAGTCCTCCTCCTCTTCTTTGTTGGTTTTACTGGTGGTCTAAAAACCACACTGCCATCCACTGTATAAAAGTATACATCACAACATCAGGCTTTTCACTGACAGGTTTGCTGTCTTGAGTGTGTGAGAACGGGATGCGCAGCTCCAAAAATAGAAAATCGATATCTGGTGGCCAATGTTGATAATGTGGCGGGTTGCCACAAATAAATCAATGTGTGGGAAACACTGAAGTTTGTAATGTGCTGCAGCTTACAAGTAGGGATGGGACGATGGACAACCAATGCAATCAGCCATGGTTTCATGTGGTCCTCTCGGTATGTTGGGGCGAGCAGTGTTGCTTTGCGCATCTATCTCTGGTCGGCATCATTACCATATCTGCCTTCAGGTTCGGCTATTAGTTAGGCATCCTCCTCTGACTCTTCCAGCACATTTTCCAGGTGGGCTAACATTGGCAGACGTGAGGAAAGAACAGCATCGTTTTCGCCGGAGAGCATATCTGTGAACTCCGCTACTGGCTTCAACACTCTGTAAACCCTATGTGAGCTGCTGCACTGGGCTGTAGCTTCTGACCTGAGCAAACACCTTTTTGATGGCTTGCACCTGCTCCAGGATTCCCTCAGCCCCATTGTGTTGCACAGTCCTGTCAGGGAAAACACATTCAGCCTTAGGCTATTGATAACATTTAACTAAATCACCTCAACATATAAACTTGGTTATGCAAATAATTTGTGTGAGTCACCGTCTGCCACCACACACATCCGCTTATTATTATTTTTATGTACTTACTGGTATATTCTGCAGTTACGTCAATATGACTTGTATTTAAAAAAAAATATATAATATATAGTATATCAGATGATTATTATAGTTGTATATGGCATTGCATTTATCCTGCTTTCACACTGTACCTTACAAATTAAGGTACAGACCCACGCCACGCCCACTACATCAGCATAATGCTGCCATTGTAGTTGCAAATGACAGAAATCCACAAAGGGCAACACTGTAAAAAATGTTTTCTGTGAAAAAAAAAAATTCACTTGAAGCATCTAAATGTAAATATACTCTCAGAATAAGCAGGGCCTATTTATTTTAAGAAATACATCTTTCTGCTTTTGCTTTCCCAGAGCCCTATGCCATCATGCCACCGTTGGAGTTATTCATGGAGGTGTCTTACGATGAAAGAAGAACCATGCTGTACAGGGACTTGGAAAGAGGAGACATTGTGGTGGGGAGGATCAACAACATTAGAGAATATGGCTTCTTTCTCACACTGCTTAGCACGGCAGGAGGACTGAAGAGAGACATAGAAGACCTAGAGTTGTCGGTAGGTCAGCAAGATTAATCAGTTGTGTTTACTTGAGCCATGTCATAAACATTTTAACAGATCAAGATCAATTGTAGATACAAACGACTTGAAGAATTATCAGTTGGCCAGCAACACATATAAGGACTAGCTGTAGGAAATTCTGGCTCACGCCCTGGAGTAATGGGAAAGACATTCCAGTTCCCCCACAAAACAGTCTATGAGTAACATTTAAGGCAAGTCGTACTGTATGTTCTTAATTTGTTTCCTTTTACAAACTGTTCCAAAACATGACATCTTCCTTTTTCTTTTCAAATCTTTTCAGATGATGCACTATGATTGTATAATAAGTAAGGGATAATGTATAGAACGGCGGTCGAATCAGGACGAATCCTGCTTTGCATCGGGGTCCGGTTCATCTTGTCGGGACTTATTTTCCCAATAATGACAACCGTTTTATACATTATACTGCTTATTACACGGTTACCTGCCAACACGAAAAAAAAGCTTGAAACAGTGCGTCTCTGTCAGTGTGACGACAACTCAGCCTTTTGCCAAGAGTTGAAATCATAGTATTTTCCAAAAATATTAAAGTTAATGTGAAACTCATCCATACTAGTGGCCTAGGAGTACGTTTTTTCCCGATATGAAGTAGACTACAGATCAGCTGACGTAGCTTAGCGACCGAAGACGCTGGGGTGATAAGAGACTGGACTACTTACGGAGCAAAGATTTTAGAGCGCTGAGTGCTACGAAATACCTGAATCAGAGGCAAAAAGGCCACTTTCCTTGACGACGGTCAAATATGCTTAGCAGCGGTCAATTATGTGAAAGTAATTGACCGCCGAACGTTGGGAAGGCCCATTCAAGTGAATGGAGCATTCTACAGCATTAAGAAGAACCGTGTAATAAAGACTTAAATATCCTCCTCAAAAAGGTGATTAAATCGATATTATTTTCCTTTCCTTTTTTACCTTTAGGCTCTATGTCACATCAGAGAGATCCCTTCCACTGGCAGCCATGATGATCCTCTGTCCTACTACCAGATTGGGGACTTCATCAGAGGTTTGTCTTTGACTTGGCTCTGTCTGAAACATCCAGACTGTCTGGAGACCTTCTTTGGCAGCTTCTTAGACTTTAGCCTTTCATCCACAACAAGTTGATTTTGACTTATAGCTCTATAAGTCAATCAGTTGTGACTGTTTTTTGCATTATGCAGTTTTCAGTGGGTGCAACAACACAGTTCTTCTCCAGTCAACTCCTCCAGTCTCCCAGAATCATGTATTATTTTGGGTTTCTGGGCCTTAATGGATTGTAGAGCTTGTAATGCATGATGAACTCAGTTAGCTAGAAATCTAAATGAAAGTGAATGATTATCCCTCATTTAGCCTGGTTTTCCTCATGACTGCATGCTGTGCATGTTTTGACAGAGTATATTTGGGCTGCAAAATTTTGGCTCAGAGAATATCAAAACTGAAAAATATACATCACATTTTAAGATTTTAAGGCGATGTAACCAAATGTTAAGTCCAAACAACACTATAATATCCAATGATATGAAACAGAAAAAGACAGTCTTCACATATGAGAAGCAGGAACCAGACATTTTTGCTTAAAAATTACATCAATGAATAATAGTTTATCAGAATAGTTTTACCAATAATTTCCTTTCAGTGAAGGGTACCAATCAGATTGGCCACTAGAAAATCATTCAAGTTTCATCAAGTTAAACCCACCTGAATATCTGGAGAACATGACTAGCTCAAGGAGTTTTTGCTGTATTTGTTACTCTATTTGTTTCACAGAGAAATGTGTTGGATCCTCTCTTAAATTCTGTGCTTTCTCTTTCTGTAGCTGCAGTGAAAGATATTGACCGCTACCAGGAGAAAATCACAGTTTCCCTCCACCAGGCCTCTCTTTCTCCAAGCTTGGAGAACATCAAACTTGGAGTCATTGCGCGGGAGGAACTGCCCACACACTACAGGTAACTACACACCATGACATGTGAAAAAAGGGCAAAATGCAACTTTTAACGCTTTGAAATTTGTCTGTTGATGGTAGCAACCATTTCATTCTGTCATGGTCGTCTTGCGATGATTCGAGATACTGTTCAGTATTTAATACAGACAAGCAGCATTCCCAGTTAATGCTCATGTATATATTGTTATATTGTCTTACTTTGCCAGAGAAGATTAATACACCCTTTTATTATGAAATGCTCTAACTGGGATATTTTCTGTTAAGTGTTTTTATTGTAGATCAAGTCCTAGTATGACAATCTGATTCCTCTCCTCTTAGTCGTAGTGTTCGTGCAGCTGCAGATTCCAATCAGACCTATGAGTGTATACTGATGAGTTGCCATGGTTACCACAACCCCTCTGTGGTGGACTACCTACTGGAGAAGGTGGGGGTTACTGACACTCACCCGCCATCAATGATGAGAGGACTACAAAGGTAAACATGTCAACATACGTGATTTGTCTGAGTTTGAGGATTGTATTGTCAGCAACAGGCTGCTCATTTTTATAAATTTGTATTTATTGATTTCAGTCAATTTGAAAATGACAATCCTAAGCAAAGTTGCAGTTACGTCATTAATAGTAATGGGTATTGTTAGGATATTATTGATACTTCTACTCGTATTGATACTTCTTTTCATGGCTTTATTTGTATGCTTAACAGTTCTTTTTCATGACAAAATCATTGCTTTCTGAAAAAAGAATACATTCAGAATAGGACTTGAATTTAATGTTCTAAATGTAACTTTATCTCTTGAGCAGCAACAGTAATATTTACAACACTATAAACTGAATAAAATCTCAACTGAACGACCAATAAAACAATATTCCTGGCAAGATAGTGTCTGAAGTCTATAAAGAATGAAATGAACGCTTTCAATACTGAGAGAAGTATGATTTGAATGTCACTAGAGTTCTTCACTGTGCATCTTTTCTCTTCAGCAAGCTTTTCCAAGAGGACGATTTTGCCTCTGTTATCAGGAAGAAGCAGTCTGCATCATGGGCCTTGAAGTGGTAAAGCAAAACTTTTGACCACAGGAAATATGTAGATGGTTTAGCGCTTTCATTGTGTTTCATTCAATTGTCTCTCATAGTTACAACAGCACAAAGTAAGTAAGTAAGTGATAGATTTTTTTGCATGTCATTTGTGTGCCTTTCAGTGTCCGTGCAGGTGTGGACCACTTCAAACATGGTCGTCATGTGGAAGCCATGAATGAATACAACAAAGCATTGGATATCGACACTAATAATGTAGAAGCGCTGGTGGCACGAGGAGCATTGTGAGTTAATTCTTATACAAACTACCTGAGGATTAATGTGTCATGAATAGGGGTGCATGATATATATCGAACAGATAAATTATTGGCCCCATAATGGAAAAATCTACCTTAGTTATCGCCGGTTAAAAAAAACTCATAGCTGGTAAATATAGCCGATAATACAAAGCCAAATTGCTTTTTTTGACTTAACAAGTGTAGCATCTACACAAAGTAGGTCGTGGTATGCACCTTTTTAAAGTTGTTTTGTGAGCAGCCAATAAAAGCAGAGAAGAAAAACAACAAACACTCGGTTGTCGTGCTCATAACATCTGTCAGCCATTAGAGTAAGGTAATTATCAGTTATCGTATCGGCTGAAAAAATCCATATCGTGCCTCCCATGATTTCTGGTCATTACTAGTGTTACATGGGTCGACATACCCTGGAAAGTTTAATGCATTGTATACCTTTACTGGAAATTTAACAAGAAAATTACGTTGTGTACTTTCATTTTGGCGAGTATTCAAACTGAAGCTGAACTGACCGAGTGTGTCTAAGAAAGTATGAGGAACAGTATTTAGGTACCGCGCCCTTTCCTTTCATACTTCTGTGGCCCATGCTACAAATAAAAGCTGTCCTTGCTTGTTTATAATTGCACATATCATTATCAGGGTTTTCCCAAATACTATAAGGTTAAAGGGTGCAGCACCGAGGCAGCTATGGCCACTGCTTGAGCTAGATGAATGTAGCAAGCAGGATATGAAATTAACTTTTTGTCCACTGGCTAAATGGTTGGTGAATGTTCACACTAAGAGCCGCTCAGTAGCTTGACTTATTTTTTTGGCTGGTCAGTGAAGCAATTTTAGCATCATTTGGCCTATGACTGGTGCTAACGTTGAGCCTCAGAGGAGAGCATCGAAATTAACAAAATTACTTTTCCCATATATAATGGTTGTAGGTGGTCCCCGGTGGACTTCTTTAGCAAGTTTTGTCTTGAAAAATGTATCAAGCAGCCATCAGAATCAATCACAAATACATCAATAGTAAATAGTATCTTGTTACAAATTACAAATACTTGCTAATCAAATGTATACAAATAAAGTAAGAAATACTGTTACGTGCAATTGTATTTAATTAACACATGTAAATGAATGATTAACTGATAATTGATTCAGGCAGCAGACTATGATTTAAGAAGTTCATTTCTAGTTTAAATACTCTACTTTTTCCTCAAAGAGGTTACCCAACACCCCAGCTTAATACATGCTCCTAAGTTCTTCACAACATAGAGATAACTCTACCGCCTTCGCATTTAAATCTGATAAAGAATACTGTTGTGATGATCCAGAAGGGAACACCTCCAGTCCTTCATAACAGAACATATAATTGATGCAGGAAAGTGCTCTAATACTGCTCACTTGTTAACATTTGCTTGTTAATATTTCATCTCTTTAAAGCATTGCAATTACAACTGTATAATCCTTCTGTATGCATTAATCATTGTTTCATGTTCTTGGCATCTGTTTCCTCCATTGTTTATTCACAGGTTTGCTAACAAAGGCAGCATCATGAAGGCTATCGTAGACTTTGAATCGGCCCTGGAGAGCTGCCCGGATCACCGCAATGCTAAGAAGTACCTCTGCCAGACACTGGTGGAGAGAGGAAAACAGTAAGCACAGTGACTTGGCTTTATTATTGTCTAGAGGTGTGTGATCTTTCAATTAAATAATGCTAATGAATCAGGAGGCACCAATTGCCATTTTTTGGGCTGATTCTGATTTCATTTTTTCAAACCACTTTACAGCACACGAAGGAGATTTATTTTCTTTCTTTTCGTTGATAGAAAATTTAAACATAGAAATACAATCAACTTATCAGTTGTCTAATTTAAAGTGCAATATCAAAATATTATGCTTCCAAGTGTGGGACATTCACACACTTCTAAATGCGCTGTAATCGCTAAATGTAATGATTTATAAATGTATAAAAACAGTTTCAGCATGGTCTGAAGCTGTTGCTGTCGAAGATTTTTTTTCTGTGTAAGTTCTTCAAAAAAAGAGTGAGGAGAGTGATCAAGTTCTCAATTAACCTCCACTGGTGCGGAGTGAGAGTGACAGGTGGCTCATGCTCCGTAGTTCATAAGCTAGCAGAGGAGGTTGACTTGTCTCAGTGCTAGCTGTAACTTGGCGTTTACCTTTAGCCCCTGAGTGTTGACCTTTTACTAGCTTCGTCAAACTTTGCAAACTCCGCCGTTTGAAGTTATTTTAAGTGTCGGATGAGATCGCTTGTCTCTCCATGCCCAACTTTGTCCTTGCAGGTGTTGCATATTGCATACTAATTGTCTTCTTCACTCACGCCGAATAATTTCCATACAGCTGACATGTTGTAATCTGCGAGGTCTTCTCTACTACACATCCGTGCACGTGGTGCTGATGCTGCGCAATGTTGATCACGTGATGGGCAAGTGCATTAAGACCAGCATAAAATCGGCATATCTCTGACTCATCGGCCGGTTGCGGGTCATGGCCGATCACATGAAAATTGGCCAATTCCGGTCACCAGCCGATCAATCGGTGCATCCCTACTAATAAGAGGATAATGCTAAAAATCCAGCAGTATCAATACACTGATGTAGTAATATCTTTTCAGGGTACATGTGGTCTTTGCATACTCGTTTAGAAAAACTTAAGTAAGTTGTGATAGATATGCTTGATTGTTAGCAAAGGTGGTGGTGGGGGGATGTTTTGTATTGTATTGTAATAATTTATCTTCAAGCAGGTTAGAGCAAATTACAGCACTTACAATGTTCACATATACGCTGTCAGGACACTGGCAATATGTTTTGTATGTCCCTGCAGCAGGAAATGTGTCTTGAGTCTTTGACAGAATTGTTCTGTGTTCATACTATTGACATTCATAAAGACACTTCTGCTCTTCCTCCCACTGTAAAAAAAAAAACGAAGCTCAAACATCCTGCATAAGGGCACTACCATTTTTTGCTCATGATTTCATTTGGAGCCAGAGTCTGCTGTAGTAATTGGGTGTCAGAGCCACAGTATCGATGTCCTACGACCTGAAATGGCAAAACGATTTTGGGGAAAATATATTTAATATGTATTGTGAGATTTTAGATTTGCAGCCAGCTGCCAGGGGGTGATTATGATGGTTAGGCTTCAGTTTTTTTTAGCTTTCATGTTGTCCATGTTTATATACAATCTATGGGTTCTGAAGCCTTTAGATATCCTGTTTGTATTTCTCGGATGTATTGCGTCAAGGTCAGGTATATCTGTCTTGTGTGATCTGTGTCTATAAATGGACATGTATCCAAAGGTAATCATTAACATGCTGCTCAGAAATAAGAGGCATCACAAGCAGTTAACACCTTCTCTGCTGCTGAAAATATTTTTTAAAACATGAGTCAGTACCTTTCCTAAGTAAAATGTGTATGACACTGCCAAATCCAAAACAGGTTTGATCATTCCTAATCAGCAGTTTAGGAATGTAGTTAATGTTGTTTGGATTAACTGTTCTATTAATTTGTTGTTGTGTGTTTCTAGGCTTGAAGAACAGGATAAACTAGTAACAGCGGAGGGATTGTACAGGAGAGCTCTGTCTCTCGATGATTTGAACCCTGAGGCACAGGAAGCCCTGCGCAAGATCACAGACACTATACAGGTGAGCGGGCCATAACACACACACACACACACACACACACACACACACACACACACACACACACACACACACATATATCAAAGCTTTGTTAAAGATAATGCTATGCAGGATTTTTTCTTAATAATAATGAATACTCATACAACTCATAAAAAATAGTCTCATTCACTCATCAGTCATTGTAGCAAATTTCAATGTCAAATATAGAGACAAGTGAGTCTTATAATCAAATGAAGCAGATTCACAACTTCAGTGTTTTATTTGTGGCATGACAGTGAAGCAGCGCCTCTTACTGGAAGGCCTGTGAAACCTGACCACACATATTATACAGACTCATAAGTGTTTGATTCAGGCAGGAAAGAACATCTGAGGTAGCTTTACTGGCTGCCAAGTATGTCGGAGGACAGTTAAGATCCGAGGACAGGTGTAAAACCAGTTGTCTGTTGGTTCCTCAGCACTCTCTGATCCTTAACCAATTATTGGGAAACAAAAGTCTAAGAATTAAATCGGTAGAATTAAAACCTCTGTGTGTCTTAGCAAGCGTAATATTAGTTAAAGATTTGTATTCTAAAATAGACTTTGTGTTTGGCGTTTGTATGAATAGTGGACTGATTGATTAATCGTTGCACCTCTAATCAACTACAGCTGCTCTACTTTGTCAGGAGCGTTTCTGTGAACATCCTCTCCCACCGTGAATAAAAAATGTTTGCATTAACCCTTTCATGTTGCCGACGCTGTGGTTTGTAATACTGATGAAGTGTTTTGGTGTATGTGTGTGTCTGCGACCCTGGGACTCCGCCCTTTGACCCTCCAACTGCCATGGTCTTGTCACCTGTCTTGCGGGGGCGGAAAACAAAAATCGTCTGACTGACGACGTCTTCTCTACTGGACACTGTTGTCCCACATCGTGTCCCCGGTCTGCATATGGTAACGTTGAAACCGTCTCTGTCTCAATGGGGAACAAATACTATTTGTTTTCTTTACACACACTTTACACACTGCCTCCGTCCATCCCTCTGCTTCTATGCAAACTACCATGCTCTTGGATCACACCACTTCTTCTGTGGTAAATAAATGACTCTCCATTTGTTTCTTCTTCATCTGTGGTTTGTGATTGTGATGTATTTCTGTCCATCTCAAAACTTTAACTTCCCTTTTCCTCCCCATACTTTTTAATCCCACACGAATGACTGAAAAAAAAAAATGAATGAATTGCTTATTACCATTTTTGGGGTCCCTGCTGCATGTCTTGGGGTCGTGGTTTGTGTGTGTGTTTGAATATGTCTGTGGACTCTTGCCTGCCAATGTCATGTCTTGCCTTGCTTCGCCTCGCGACTGTAAAGAAATCCATTCGCCTGCGAGAAGAAGCGCTGGCTAAGGAGCAGGTGAAAGCTACGAGCAGCCAGACCAGCGCTGAGAAATTGCGTAAGATCTTAAAAGAGGAGAAGAGGTGAGTTGGCTCTGATCTTTAAAGGTATGGCAGGTAAACACGCTGCATATAGAGGCATGTAGGGCATCTCATAACTTCAAAGCATCTCCTGTTCGATAAAAAAAATTCAGCAAATGTCTTTTCTACAGGATGAAGAAAAAACGGAAGAGATCATCCTCTTCTACGTCATCATCCTCCACTTCCTCCAAGAGGAAGTCCTCTTCTTCATCGTCTTGCTCCTCTCGCAGGAGGTCCAAAAAGAAGAAAAAGAAGAAGAGGAGGTCTGAGCGGGGAAGTAAGCGTCATCGGAGGATCTCCTCCAGGGAAAGTAGGAGGAGTGAGGAGGGTAAGAGCGAGAAAGACAGGAAGGAGGAAGAGGAGGATGAGCTGGAATGGTATCCGGCTCCTCCCGACACCTCCGCCACCTTTCTCAACCAAAAGGGAGGCCCAGGGTTTGGAGAGAGGGATGAGGAGGAGGCAGATGAGAAGGATGCTGACGAGAGGAGGATCAGTCAGCTGTATTCTTTGTCTGCAGCTTCAGACGACGAAGAGTCCGACTCTTCACGCAGAGACGGGAAGAGGAGGGACAGGGAGGAGAGCAGGACGAGGAGAGGGAAAAGCAGTCTGAACAGAAGCCTAGAAAGAGCAGAGAGGAGAAGCAGGAGTAGTGAAAAGAGGGATAAGAGCAGGGAGAGAGGTAAGGAAGATAACAGGAAAGACCGTAGAGACAGCGCCTCCAGTAGGAGAAGCAGCTTAGACGAGAACCGAAAGCGGAAAGTGTCCTGCTCGTCGGCTGAGTCTGGGTATTCACGGAAATCCAGTTACAAATCTGAATATTTTGTGAACTCTGGTTCTGCGTCCAAACACTCTGAAAGTAGAATGAGACATGACTCCTCTAAGAGGAACTCGTTTGACGGCGGTAGGTATGAGAACAGAGGACGGGAGGTAGAAGAGGCACAGAGAGAGAAGGACAGAAAGGGGAAAGTAGAGGACGAGAGCAGCAGGTCAGAGATTGGAAACAGTAGAAGGGCAGAGGTTGCTGGAAATCATAAACAGAGTGGTTTGACATCACTGTCAGGAGGAGGTCCGAAAAAAGACCTCCCTTCTAACCTGATGGATATTTTCAATCAGATTGCCAAGTTTGAAAAGGAGAAAAAAGTCAGGCCAAATTAATAACTTGAAACCAAAAGTCCAGAATGAGCCAGATACTCGTGAAACAAGACTTTGAAACAGATGTTTGTGTCGTGTATTCATTTTTTCTGGACTGGACATTAAGATTATCCTGCTGAAACAATGGCCAAATATGTTGTTGACTGACTGTCAGTTGTTGTGAGTTGCCGTCAGTGTTAGAGAAAACCCTCGAGTTGTTTTGCTTTGAAACGTCTTGTTCTTTCTGGTAGATTTAAGGCCTGTGAACAACTGTAGCTGGGTATTAAAATGTTCATCTAAATGGGTTGAGAGTATCGTTTAAACAAAATCAACACTAGATAACATGTTATTATTGTGACTGGGACATGAGGACATTGTGTGTACATTTTGAGTTATTACGTTCATCAGCAGTCAGTTTCCACAGGCTTTGACATCTCTTGTTTTGTGTCCGTCTTAAGTCGAGACTGTTTTCTGTTAAAGAAGATAACTGCCTTATGTTGACTACCTTGTGCCATTTTGTGCATTCCCTCTGTGGCTTCTTAAATCTTTTCCACAACAACCTGACTGTTAGTGCTGCAGTGCTTTTTCAAGCTTTACACAACAAAGATGTTACCGTCGGATTCCAACACATTTTTTCCTGTTGTAAAACAAACTCTGTTGAGTAAATAAAGCATTTTTAAATGTCAAGAGTGCATGTTGTATCAAGTCCTCTTCATTTAGTGGAGTTTTGAAATGTTTTGAGTTAGACACAGCACTACTGTCTGAAGGTAAAGGTGTTCTTTTGTTAACGCCTGCCTAATGATAAAGGAGTCTAAATATTTCTCTAATTAAATTAAGGAGAGATGAAGCATCCTTGTCCTTAATTCTGTCAGAGGCATCAAGGCAGCAATATGAACATTTCCCTGCGACTCATAAAGCGCAAACCCAGGAGAAAAATATATTGTATAAAAAAAAAAATGCAATTATTGACTTGGATTATACTTATTCAACACTGCATTATTTAGAACTGATCAAAATTCCATAACTCTGAGAAATTATTCAGTGTTACCTTCTGAATATCTTGTTGACATACCATTTACTCAAGTCCTCTCCTTTTCAACATTTAATTAAAATGTTTAGACACTTGGTTCTATGCTTCTAATAAGTGTTTTATAGTGTTTCTAAACAACTCATGCCAAACACTGACTGAATGTTACTCTCTATGTTACTGTCACAAGCAGTGTTGGAGTCTTGACCACCTAAACCGAGACCAAGTCAGGACCAAGACCAGTGTGACTCCATCACTGCGTGACACACACCTGCAAACCATGGGCAAACCAAGATCCACAATTGCTTGAAATCACCCACAGAAGAGAAATAAAAATCTATATTCACCTCTTTTATTGCTATATATTTTAGAGCCAGTCAATATTACCCCATCACAGATGTATCACAGTGTGTTTTCTCTCATCGGCCAGTATAAAACCTTGTATAAGACCCTGTTTCAGTGCTCTGATGTCATTTTAGACTAGACTTATAAACTTTGTTAATAATCCCGAGGGGAAATTCCGTTTCACAGCAGCATACCCATCAGGCTGTGCGTCTTTCGGCCGATATCTCAATGTTGTACCTTTTTAGATATGTTTAGATATAATAATCAAAATCAGAGTTTAATTTTATTTGTGGGAATTTTAAACCTGAAGGAGCTGAAATTAACTTTTCCATTAACATTTCCATGTTTTACCATCCATCAGCAACGGTGGAATATATTGCGTGAGCATCAGGTTTTCTAAGTGACTCTTGTCTAATAGAAACCATCATAAATTACAGAAGTTATCAAACCGTTATATATTCCAGTGATATCCCTGCAGCAAGGTCTTAACTAATCTTGAAATAAAAGTCCCTTTGCAAGAGACCGAGTGAAAAACGTGGTCAAGTCTGAGGCGAGACTCTGTCCTTCAAAAAGTGGTCTTGAGACAAAGACCCATTGAGAGCTCCACAACACTAATCTATAGTGCAGAGTACAGGAAACTGTAGTCACGTTGTTCTTAACGTGTGTTCTTAAAAGTCCCTTTTGGCAGCTGTGCGATGCACTCCTGAGAGAATTTCACAAACCTTATTAATTTCCATCCAGATCACGACCGAAGTGGACCCAATACGTATGAAACATTCATTGTACCGTGAAAAGAGTCAAAGTTTTAACTTTACGGTTGCGAAGAGCTTGCATATTCAAGGCCTCGGTCAGTGATGATGTAAATGCGACAGCGGTGAAAAAACTCCAGTCAAACTCGATGGTGGAATTATTGAGCTGTGGGGCTGTTTCATGTGACTCAGCTACACACCTGCCAGAGAGAAATACCAGTGTACTCTGCAGAGGCATGCGATCCCTTCTGGCCCAGTAATATGTGTGGAAGAGGATTCATTTTCCAGCAGGATATTGATCCTGAACATGCATGGAAGCGACTGTGTACCGGGCCTGTTTGATGTCCAGGGAAGAGCCAGCAATGCTGGCTTGTGCGGCTTTCCCCCACAATCACTTCGCTGGAGAAAATTGGGGAAAGTCCAAAAGTTAAAAGAGGAAATGGTAACGTCACAAGTCACTGATCTGGGGTACTGTCAAAGGGTTGCTTCACCCAAATGACAAAATCTCCATATTTTCACATGTTTCTGTGGTGGTGTCCAGCCATGCAGGCACTTCTGGTTGTATCCTTCTTTGTTGGAGATGCTTGAGATTTTTGTTTCCTTTCATATCATTTCTTTGTTAGAAAGTAGTTCCCGTGAAAATGTTTAAAGTGTGTCGTGCAGATCATAGCTCATCTTTGATTTTGTTAACATGGGACTGTTTTGAGCCGTGCTAACTGTTTGCTTCTGTCGATAATTCTTGTAAGCAGTGTTTTAGAGCAAAAACAGTCTCCATCCAGACACGCTTTTGAGCTCGTTAACAGATCTAAATGTGCGTTCATTTGCTTTTGGAATTAAAAAAAAAAAAACATTTGTTGCCCTCTGTTGACGTCACATGGCGCTGAAACATGGCGGACAAAGGTAAACTATTGCTGTGTCTCATATCAGGGTCTGCATCCTTCAGGGACCCGGCCTTTGCAGTGTGAGACAAAGCAATTGGGTTGATGGCAGGAAATGTTTACCAGTGCAGTCATTCTTTCGTTTTCTTTACTCTTCCTTGTCACTCAAATAGTGAAAACAGCTGTCAACGTGTTGTTTTAAAGTGATAAAATGCAAAACAACTTCTTTTTGGCGTCCATGTTGCTCCCACATTGCGACACAACGCACATGAACACACCGACGTTGAAAGAACCACTTCCCAAGTTGAGAAGTGCGACCATCAGAGGAGCGCGTGAATGCAGCATAATCCACGTCCATACTGACCTCCAGCATCCAGCTTGTTGTCTTTTTTTTTCTTTTTTTTCCTATCACGATAGCTATTGGTGGATTGCCATAAAAATGTGCTGCAGACATTCATGGAGGATGATGACTGGTAACTTTAACATTTAGCTTAAAGCCCAGTGTCAGTAGAGCCTCACAGAGAGGCCACTCGTGTCATTTCGCCATGTTGTGGGCACAGCAAATAAAGATCTATTTCACTTCCACCTTATTAGAAACACAGTAAGCACAAACGTAGACAAACTGAAGCTGTGTAGCTGGCTTCGTGCTAAACGAGGGGGTGAGTGAGAAACCTGAGGTTGACATTTCATTTTTGGGCTTAGTGACAAAAAAAAATCTCCACCGAAAGTCTTACCACATGGCCCTTGCCAACAGATGAAGTTTCCTAAGTTGTCAAAACACTGAAGGTTTTCAAGCTGTCCGTTATATTGAGCAGCTTTAGGAAAGAAAGTGAGTGTGAGGACGTTGACAGGAGATTCAAAAGTCAGAAAGAGTTTGTTCTTTCAGACCCTTTTTTTATGATTTGGGCTAGCTGACCCTTTCACCTTAACTGGAAAATAATGTTGAAGCTATAATAAAGGCCGCTCGTAGATGTCAGATATTAGGAGCCAACTTCTTTCCTCCATCTTGTTATTCTGTAGATGCCGAATCACGTCTAGTTGTCTCTCATCCCTTTAACATTAGCCAATTAAACCCAAAGTGGCATTATGGCTTATTGGTGCTTTAAGCTACTTGGTGTCACACACATTTGATTAAATATCTGGACACACACCAGAGGCTATGCGACCAGCCGTGCGTCGCCCCGCGCCAAAGTAGCTTACTTCAGGCTTAGCTGCCAACCTCCCTCTCTCTTTCCGCCTCCATCATTACTGGTTCCATCATCAGTGATGCAGCAGAGAGGCTGCATGTCCCAGTCTATCTTGTTAGGGCAGATTAACCACTAATATACAGAAGCCTCTTCATCTCATACTGTACACACTGATCCTGTCCTTCCTGTCTCGCTCGCCTGACATCTTAATCTATATAAATACTGACTACAGGAGACCCCGCGGACGTTCTGCTCCGGGCTCACTGAGTGCTCACTCACACTGTGGGTCATCATAAAGAGGCACGGCGGGAGTTTTTGGTCCCGAGCAAGACGCATCACTGAGCACATGGATTATCCTTGTGCCATTATGTGTGCCAAAAATGACCGGTATGTGGATGCAGTGTGATTTTTTTTCTGCACACTTTCAATTACAGTTGTCAAACATTGAATTCATCTGAAATAGAAAGTAGAAAAAAAACACCTGAAATCTGACATAATCTCATGATGGTAATAATAATTGTGTCCATCGCCTCTGAGTTTTGTGGGCCTGAACACGGTGCGGTTTGTGGCTGCACACGCACACACACACACATAAACACATTTAAATGCACTAGAGTTCATAGGCGTTTTATATGTATCTTCTTGTGTATTTATTAGACACTCGACAAATGCAATTTCATCAATTAAACAAACTATTCAAATAAGAAATGATTTAGAGTTATTCAGACATTTGATATATACTCAAATAATGAATCAAGGTGAATTAAACTTTTAAGCTTTACCCCCTCACAGTTTCCCCATGTTATTACTGTTAGCGCCACTGGCGGAAACACAGCATTAGCAACATGCCGATTGCATCATTTATTGTCTAAAGGAAAAAACAATGGTAAGAATCCCAAGTTGACCTACAAACCTTGATCTGAGTGCCATGAACAGGCAGAGTAAAACACCTGGTTGTTTTAATAATCAGGCAGGTTTTGTTGCGTAATGGTCTGGTAGAAAGAATGCCAGTTTTGGACCGTCTCATGTCCTGGCGGTAAGCACAAATCAGTAAGGGAACCAACTGTGACACAACACCAGCGCCCTCGATCGAGCGAATGGCCGCGTCTTCATTCTTGTTTTACCTCCGTATCTGTCAGTTCCTTCTTCAACTTCACTGCCGCCTTCATCAGAACTTCCACAATTAGTATTATTTCTACAATCACCTGAGTACAGTGACCAGGGAAAACAATGGCTCTTCCTGTTTTGGTCGCTCAGTGGCAGAGGTTCTTTCTTTGTGCCGTAATGCTGCCTACATTTTAAATGGGACAAATGGAGCCCAGTGGGCAGGCTGAAGAGCATTGTGAGAGTGATGTCTATAGGGAAACAATCTATACGCAGATGATGTCTTGTTTCTACAGCCATTACACTATGTAATGAGGGTTTACTCCAGAGTGCTAAGTAGATCAGCTGATAAAGGTCTAAAAATGAAATGTTGACATTGGCCTGATGGCGCTTTAATTGTGTGTCAGCATTGTGAGCCGTTGACAAAGTCATTTTCTTATTTCACCCAGCGAATGTGTAGATTTAGAAGCATTGTACGTGAAATTAGGTGGAAAACACATCTGCATATATCAGTATGGGAATCTCAAAATCGGCTTAAATGATTTGGAAAATATCAGCATGTCAGATATCGGTAAAAATCTGCTATTGTTCATCTTTTGAAAAAGTAAAACTGTTGTCGCTGTGTCCTTAGCAGTTGCTCATTTATTTCAACACAGACAACAAAGCACAGGTGATGCAGCTTTCTTCGGTTGGACATCCTTTTAGTATTCGTATAGATATTCACAGGGTTTAGAGGGGTACTTTAAGAAATGTATCATGATACAATTACTAATTACGTCTTTAAAAATTGTAGTCACTATCCAAGTATCACAATATTAGTAAGTAATGCAACTTAATTACTATCCCTTTCTGTGGATTACCTCAATGTCAAACACATTGCAAATAAAGACAAGAGAAAAGAAAAATCAATAAGATTACTTTTAATCTCATTTTAATAATGAATGTGTCTTCTGTAAGATTACACGTGTGTATTCAGTTTCTCACAATACCAGTCTTTTTTTTTTTAATGTAGCGTTATTGGAATGCAATTACCTTTTTTTGTATCCTAATTACTTAATCTCGTTATAAGTATTCCACCACTCCCCAGTCCTGTATATTCGTAATACTGACAGTAAACATTGTGAACTCACTGTTCACACTGAGGTTGTCACTGTCACCAAACTGAGCAACTGGTATTTTGCTCCAGTTTGATATTCATGGTAACACAAAAAAGAACCAGCTCTGTAGATTCAGAGGCTGTTTTAACGTGCTGTGTGCCTCAGAGTCAATGAGATTTATTTTACCGCCGTATTTAGAATGTCAGTTTTTTACAATGGTCCTAAGAGAGACATTGACTCTCCTCTGCCTCTGAGAAAAATCTGCCTTCTCCGACCCATGAGTGAAAGCACCTAAATGTTTAAAAGTGCAGAAACACCACCCTGGAGAGGCTTCAGATCTGCAGTTCTGCGGCTCTCCACTGGAGGGCAGTGGTGCACTGTGTCTGGACACCAGCAGTGGATTTTAGGAGAGAGGACAGAACTCAGTAGTCTCTTTCTTGTCCATACTGATGGAGCTGACTGCCTTTGTTTAAGTAACTAATTGTATCGTTCGTAAATGTATGTTTTAAACCACCTGTGAGTGAATCTGTAGCAGACAGTCTGGCTCATTGTGGTGGCTTTAATAAAGATGCAGCATCTTATTAGCAGGGCTGCTGCTAGAAAATCTGTCTTCTTGGAACGTATCTCACTGTGGACCTGAAATCAGTGAAATTAAATGGTATTTTTAAAAAGTGTTTAAAACACTCCTTAATGTATTCCTGGCCCCTGTCCAGGTCTGAAACCAGTTTTTACGTCCACACACCACACCGGCTCATGATAGCTTTTCTCTTAACTTTTCGGTGCAACAAGAACGGCAGTATTGAGGTGTTGGTGTATTACAACAATAACAGCAGAAGAACTGTATTATTCTGTAAGTTGAAAAATCACAACACAATATAATAAGGAGAAATGTTTAAATCGTGTATGGTGAACCAAGGAGCATGAGGTTTGGAACGTAATGAGACATAGATAGAAAAAAAAAAAAGTCCACCAGAGCTACAAATAATAATTATTTTCCCGATTAATTAATGAATGTTTTGTCAGTAAAATGTCAGAGGACGGAAAAAATGCTCATCACAATTACCCAGGACCAAATGTGTCATTTTGAATGTACTTTTCCTGTCCGACCAACAGGACACAGAGTTTACACAAATTCAGTTCACAACCATGTGAGACAAAGAAAAGCAAGAAAGACAAAAAGAAACTGCCAACAGCTTAACCGATGGGAACATTTTATAATTTCCTGTCAGAATCAAATGCTGAAAATACACAATACAGAACAGGGATGGTTGTTTAAGATTCAAGATCAATTGCACGATTATCATACGATTAGGATTTTAGTTGTAGTTCCAAAATGTAAATTTAATGAATAGATAATTGAATAATATATACATTCTATAAAATAAAACTCACAAGTTTTTAGGTTAGGGTGCAGAGGATGAGTTCAGGAGTCTCTCAGACGGAGAAAAGAAGCTGCTCTGTAGTCTGTCAGTACAACAGTGGATACTGACCCTGTATCAGATTGGTGACCATGCTGTTGCTTGATGTCTTTCAGGGTCCCGACACACCGGGCTGATGGTCAGCCTTTGGCCACCGTTGTGTCCGCTGGATCTAGTTTGCCAATTTCCCAGCCGACTGAACGAGCAGGATCTGTGACGGGGCCCATTGGTGAGATGGTTTAGGTATTTCCTGTTTTATTTTGTTGTTCTCTTCTCATGTGTCATGTTTTGCTGTTCACTTCCTCTCTTTGTCCTTTTCCCCCCTTTTTTCCTATTCATTTGTCAACTAGTCCCCGTCTATTTAAGCCTGTGTGTTACGTTTTTCTTTGTCAGTTTGTCTGTTCTGTTTTCCCTGCGTCAGTCCTGTGTCTGCTGTGTTCCTCATGTTCCCGCCTGTGTCCCCAGTGCTTCTGTAGTACTTTATTATTATTTCTTCTATGTATTTTTGTAGATCTTTATTCACGGATTTGCCTACGTGCTCCTTCTGCTTGCCAGTGTCTTGACTGAAAGCTGCCCTTGCTGCCCTTGTGGCTTCTCTTTAATGAATCAATGGATTCCACCTGTTCACCAGTGCCATTTCCAACTTTGTATCAGATATGTTTTTGATTAAATGTGGCTTTTTTTTTTAGCGAGAATGGTGCAAAATTTGTCAGGCAGACGCTGCTTTACCATAACAACCACATGTGTATCCACAGTCTGGAGTCTTTCCCTTTTTGAGTGACAAACGGCGCCTTGTGGTATGGAGTGCATTTCTTCTTGTACATCAGCCATCAGCTATAGTCTTTGTGCTGTGTTCGAGTGCAGCTTTTTGGCTAAGAAACAAGTGACGCCTGGCTTTTGGTGCTGCTAGATCTTCGATGATGTTGGTGTGTCTGATGGGTACTAATGATTTTTCTGAGCGGTTTTAATCGCCCGCTTTTCAGACGACAGACCAGCCATGTTAGTGTCCGTTGCTGTTTCTTCGCCTTGTGAAGAAGGGCAAAGTTATCCTTCATTCACTCGTTTGGATAAGGTTTTAACCCACTCGTGGACGAGCATAAACACGTGTTCACGTATACTATATTCCAGGCACAGATGCACCTCCTCACTGTCCTTTTCTGCAGGCCTGAAGGACTTTATTTCTCTGGGAGGTTAAGTCCTGACCCTGCAATAAGCTGAGAGTGAAAAAGTGGTGGAGAAAGAAAAGAAAGAGCGACAGAGGCAGGGAGAGCGCTGTGACTGCTGGAGGGAAACGAATAAGGAGACCTTGAGTCGTCGGAGGTGCGGGTCTCTGCACTAGTTCGGGGGGTCAGCAGCAGCAGCTGTCCTGCTTGACCGACTCTGATGAAGCTGCAGATTCTCACCTCCGTGAATCATCCCGCCCTATTCTCCTCGTCCTCGTCCTCGGCTCCCACCTGGACTCCTTTTCACAAAGAGAGGGGATTCCTCCTCTTAGGCCTCTTTCTTCAGCACTGAGGCAATCAGACTGTTGAACACGCAGAAGGAGATGAGACATTTTAAATTAGTGTTAGGAGAGGGGGAGAGAGAGAGAGAAGAGGAAAATGACATTTTTCATTTTCTACAATAAAAGGCACTACATTGAATTCCCGGAGCATGACAATACGGAGGAGTAAGTAATGGAATAGGAGCAGACGTGGGTGCCTGTGTGTTAGTGGATAATGAGGAATTTAAAGATGTACGGTCCTCTGCTGCCATTCAATCAGACTCTCACCCTGCCGCTGTCACTGGCCCTCGTCTCAGCGCTGTCACAATACGGCACGGAGACTCGAACTTCTTCCACGGGGAGACACGTTTTTAAAATAATTTCTGTAGTCATCCGGAACTGTTCTGAAGGAGGTTTTTGGGCATCAGCTCATCCAGTGATGGAGGAAGTATTTTAGATCCTTTACTTAGGTAAAGGTTGGAATACCATTCTGTAAAGCTGGAAAGTATGCATGCAAGTGTGTTCAGCCCCCTGGTGTCAGCTCAGTCTGGATACGTTCGTGGTCACAGTACATAAAACAGAGCGCAGTTTCAGTTTTAGGCAACGTTTATGTGACAACAGACTTGCTCAAAACGGATTTGTTTTTCCTTCGCATTTTAAAAAAAGTGAATGCGTTCAGATGACATCCTTTTGAAGACAATCCCCGCGCACACAGAGCCCAGGGTTCATCCACAATTTACAAAAATCAAAGCAACATCTCTTTCTCTGTCATAATTTATAAAACAACAGTGGTGGAGGAAGTATTCAGATCCTTTACTGAGGTAAAAGGGCCAAAAACCCACCGTAAATATAAAAAAAGCTAATACTTTAACATAAAAATTAAACATCCTGCATTCAAAATGTTACTTAAACTGACAATAGACTATTTTTTTTTCTTAAATAGTGAAACCACTTTCACACCAAAATCAGTGTGTTAAAGCAGTAGAAAGCTGCAGATCACACAGCTACATCCAGAAGATCTTTTAAAAAGTCATAATCAATACAATTCTGAATTAAACACACATTATGTCCGGAGCTGATCAGTTGCAAAGAGACATCTTGCGTTTTTCTCATCTCTTCTGAGCGTTGCACATGTGCAGTACAAATCCGGCAGCTGATTCAGCTCAGACCACACAGAAGACACCGACAGCGGTTTAACTTTAATTCTCCCTTTCAAACTCAACACGGACTGACCAAGATAGATGGAAAAATACGCTGCAGTTCATGGAGTCCTTACTGGGGGTGGGTGGAGGTGATAAGAACCTGCAAGTTCAAATGACCCAGGAGTAGATCCTGATTGTATATACTCACATTGCACCAGATGTCAGCAGGCTTTGGTGTTTTTTTTGGTAAGATGGTTAGAAATGTTGATTGCAAAATGTAATGCCTATATATTAATGACACCATCCCTGTTTAGATTGGTTCTGTGTAAGCCTCTGTTTTGTCTGCCACTGGGCGTGACATTTTGTCGGGAATATGAAGGCTGACTGCAGATTCTGTCACGCTGGCAGTCTGGCACCTTTTCTATCTGCTTTCACCTTTCCATTATAGACTAAATGAAAGACTAATGTCACGTATCGTCCTGTCTGTGTTGATGGACGTTGTTACTCTGAGGGAAAGGAAAAAACTGTGTTAAAAGCATAGGTGCTTTATAATCCACCGTGCACACTTGGTTCACATGGTCATGTTGTTGGACACTGACACTGTGACGTGTCCAGGAGAAGGAGGCACTCAGTATTTTTTTTACAGAAATGTGTTGTTTTTTTGAACAACCTGACGGCAATCTGAACACAGACAGTCAGTCTTTAAAGGTACAGTGTGTAGGATTTAAAGTGGCATCTAGTGACGAGGTTGCAGATTACAACCAACTGAATAGCCCTCCACTGAAAAGTCCAGGAGAACATATAGTGGATGCTAAAAGTGTGAAAAACAAAGGCCTTCTCAAGAGCCGGTGGGTTTTTTTTGTTTGTTTGTTTGGGTTGGTCCATTCTGGGCTGCTGTAGACGGCACCTGTCATTGTATACCGTACGATGAGGCTGGGTGGTCTTCTCTAAAAGAAAGACGTGCTACAGGTGTCTCTTTATCAATAACGCCCTTGCTCAAATGATCAGTCAGAGCAGGTGGACTTCATCAGACCTGTTGGCTCTTGCTTCCGTTTCCACGATTTAAGTCTGAACTTGAAAAGAATGCTTGTAGATTTTAGTGCCTCTGACTCCTGGAACAAAACCCAGCATCTCCTTAAAAACCAATAATCAGAAATGCCTTAAAACGTCCATCCTTTGCTTGTAGTTGTTTTGATCAACAGTATCATATTAACATTCAGTTGTAGCTATTTTACATAACTTTATTTATTTTTGCATTTTTCCTATTTATTTTGTGTGACCCGTGGGCATTCCTTTTGGAGGGACTGTGGTGAATTTGATAAGATTTTCGAGTTTCTGCTTGAATATGTTTTAACCTTGTCCATTCATACAGTTGTAGGCGGACGAGATGACGCTCGTTTTCCGTCAGTTAACAGGTTACTCTTTGTTGCAAAGGTCCTGTTTGTAAGGTAAGTAGATTCAACTTGTACACGACTTGAACAAATACTTTGAGGGATGTTGGTTGGCTCCGCTGCCACCTCAATGTATTTTTCTCGAGTGGGGAATGAGCGTTTCTCATAAAAAGGACCTTTAAATTGTAAATAATGATTTATATTTTGTGCCTAGTTTTTATTTTCCTCTCCTCTTACCCCAGTTTTAAACGGGTTCCGTGGAACTGGAGTGTTCTGTTAGAAGCCAGTCATTATTTTACCTATTTCTAAACTAATGTTAGTCATTTTTCGCATCACGCTACAATCAAAAAAGTGATAATAAATTGAATCCACTGTGACATAGAGGCCCTTTAAATGTTGCTGTTCCCCCAAACACCTGGCTATTGCCTCTTTACACCCACAGATGTCATCATCCGTTTATAGCAACCACAAATATGTTTTTTAAGACCTCTAATGTAAAGTAAAAAAAGATTTGCAACCGCTCCTGCATTAAATCCGCTGTAGGTTGCTACGCGGTGAAATACCGATCCTAACATTACCAGTGAACATACAGAATAAACAGCATTCCTTCTTTAACTACACGCTGCAGGCATCATACAGTGAAGCGTGTCAACACAATAGTACGTCTCCAGGGTTTTTGTTCGCTCACGCTCTGTAATAATAATAACCACAGTATTTGTAAACTATAGCGTATCATTTAGAAACATTGCGTGGTGACATCATCACAAAGCGGCACCGTAATTTTCAACTTCAGCCTTCGAGCAGAAAGGAAAACCTGTCAAGCACAGGAGGAAACGTTTTCACCGGACAGAAAATATTCTTTACTGTTACAACCATAAACACTGTTTTGACATAATTGCTGCCCTGAGAGTGCGCGAAGTGGAGAGTGAACCCTTATTTATTAGAGCCCCAACACCCCCCGCTGGGCCGTTTTCCTCCCAGTGAGCAGTCATTAGAAAGCACGCACACAGCAGGACGCCCCAAGACAAAATGCAAACATCATTGTTCTGCGTATCCTCGGAGTTACTCCTCGCAGCCTAATGGCATAATGGTGTCTTTTATTTCTTTCATTTCGTTTGAGGCATTCAGCGCTCAGCATTCTTGCCTACACGCGGCTGTTTTTTTGTTTTTTGTTTTTTTTTTTCAATATAAAATGCGCAAAGCTGAAAACATTGTTTCTGCAACACGGCCCTGTGCCGGCAGGTGAACGCTCTCTTCTGTCTGCCAGGCAGTTTTTAATTTCACACAATGTCAGGATGTCACCTTCGAGTATTCAATTTCAGTTACAATTTAGGTTTTTTTCTTTTCTTTTCTATTTGCACCTAATGAGTTCCAGTGTGGATGTTGTTTTTTTTGTTTTTTTTCTCACACTCATTATTGAATCAGAGCAATAGAGAGAGGCGGGAGTTCAGGTTGGAGAGAGAGCAATCAGAACATACTTCAGCTGGCGTGGATAAAAAGGCTGAATGTTCTGGAAGTGTTCAAGGCCAAAGTGAGAGATGAGAGGAATCTGTTGATTTGCTAATGGAGCAGAGGTGGCAGAGCATATATAGAACCCAGTGTACAACAACACGCCTGCTCTGACCTCTTTTTTTTTTTTTTACTCTTTCTACACCCGGCCTATGTTCTCTCCCTGCATTTCCCAATTTTGCTTTCCCCCCCCCCCCTCCCTATTTAGCCATGCATAGATAAATATTCTAGTCACTTATGACTGATATTTCCCGAGCCTTCAGCATTCAATTGTTACATCCTCAGCTCCTCTGAAGATGCAGGGACAAGCACATTGTACACACCGAAGGAAATTTCCCTCCAACAACAAAATTACACTCAGATACAAAACAAGCAGGCACGTCCGAGTGTACAAATGCACGCCGGAGCACACGCGCGCATCCTCATATTAGCATACACAGACAGACGCACACGCACAAATAGATGTTCTCACAAAGCTTGCAAATTCCATTACACTTCAAAAACTCTCCCCCTAAAAAAGGATTTGGGTTAATTCAGTAAACACAGGGTCAGAGCTGCCACGAGAGCTGAGAAGGAGGTGTGGCGTGTGTGCACAAGCATCAGTCTGTGTGTGTGTGTGTGTGTGTCTGTGTTTGTGCACGTGCATGTGTGTGAGGAAGAAACGCTGACTGTGTGAAGCAGAGAGTCCTGGCAGCAGCAGCAGCAGCAGCAGTAGCAGCAGTCTAAACCCAGCCACTCTCTGCAGAGATAGCGCTTCTTTCTCATTTGCTCTGGCCCTATTTTAATAATAGCTGTGCATAAGTAATTTCTAAAAGGCCAGGCAGGCACATGGGCGTGGGTGGGGGGAAATTAAACTCATTTTATCTGTGAGCAGGTGGATTCCTATTTATCATTAACATGCATAGAATTTGCACAATGTTATTTCTTGCTGCTGCTACTGATGGAACGTCATCCAAATAATGTCGGAGGAGGGTCTGCCTTTTTTTTCTCTCTTTTTTTCCCCCCCGCTTATGCTGGAGTGAAATTCATAGATAAAAGTACCAGGGTCTTTTTTTTTTTTTTTTTTTCTCGCAATTTTCTGCAAACGGAAACTAATTCTGGGAAGCTTCTTATTACAGTGCCGGCTCATTTGGTTTGCATTAAAAGGGGGACAGGAGCGACATTAGGATTTCTGCCAGATTTCCAGGAGATGCTCCAACATTTTCTCTTATATCATTAGTAACGCCCCTCTCCCCCCCCCACACACACCTCCTCCTCCTCCCCCCTCTACTTACAGAAGCCCTTTTCCTCTTTTAACTTGCATTAAACAATCTCTGCTCATTATTGGCCCAATAATAAAACTGGAATATATTTGACTTCCTGATTTAGATCCTATCAAAATATTGGAATGTAAATGTGTAATTTTGAACGCATGATATGGAGGTTTATAATTGCTGGATAATCTCTGTGTTATTTTAGCATAATTCAACAGCAGGATTATTTGTCATTTTTATATAAAAAAAAATTAGGATTGTGCTTTTTAATTTGTTTTGGATTGTTAATCTTTTTTTGTTACAGCGTGATTAAAGCGGTTTCTATTTTATCCAATTCTGTCCTCAAAACCCACTAAAATCTGCCATTAGTGTGACTGTTTCCGTCATTCGTATGAATATATATTTTACTCTTATTTTATGTATGTATTCGGGCTACAACTCGGGAATATTTTCATATATCAATGAGTTGATGGATTGTTTAGTGTGAAAAAGGTCCATTCAACGTAGGTTTTTAACGATATGATTTCAGAAAATATCACGATATTAAACTATTCTGATTATTACTTTCATTATCAGTTACAATGGTCCATAAGGGAATGAAAGCGGAGGGTGTTTTTCGGTTAAGCAAACGCTTTGTTATAATTTCACACAATATTAGGTCCTGACAGACGTTAAACTTGAAATAAGGTAAACACAGATATGAGTCAAATTCAATACCTTCGGTGAGCAAATGTGCACGTTATGATAACCATCAAGCTGTATATCTTGAAACTGGTATACTGCTGCAACCCTAGACCAAGGGGACATCTAGAAAACTCTGACCAACAATACAAAACTCAAAGATAGCCTCGAATCTTCACTTTTAAGAAGCTATAACCAGAAAGTGTCACAACATAAATATATATGCATTGTTAAAAAATAGTTTAACAATTCATCAAAATTTTTGCAGATTAACCGACTTAATGCTGTAGTGATGATCTAAAATCATCTATTTTACAGCTGATTGGCAGTATTGTCTTAAAAATATTGCAGTGTTTATGTCACGATACGCGATGTATATCTCGATATTTTGAAATCTCCTCAAAGGCACCTCAAAGATGCTACGTCCGGGCAAAAGAATACAATCAAAAACCTAATGTTTTAGGTTCTAGGTATTAAAACAAGTAATACAGTCTGTTAAGTTCAGAAAATGACACCGATTAACTGTAATGCAGCGTTTAAAAACCAGCAAAAGAACAGTTATGTCATATCACAGAATCCAAAATCTAAGACAGTAATTAGTCTGACATCACAATAACGATATATGTCCTATACATTGCCCAGCCCTCATCTATTTCCTTGTACTTGCGAGCGTTACCTCACTGTATCTGTTTTTAAAGCTCTCTTTAAACTCAACAATGCAAAGACCAAACCGCATCAAACTGCCACTTTTTACATCCCCTCCTGTCATCTCTGCATCCACGTCCATGTTGTTGTCATGTAGTGGAACAACATCACACGCCACACTTTGCAGAGGGGGATCATGGGAGATCCGTCTGCAGGCGGGATTAGACTCGCCGTTACGGGCGATGAGGAGCGAGATGATGATGTGTGTCTCTGTCTCCTTTTCTCTTCCCCTGACAAATAACAGCATGGCAGCTCATGGCAGCCCTGCAAGCTCCTGACAGCCATCCAAGCAGCCAAGCAGGCAGGCAGTCAGCCATTGTTTTGTAATGTGTTTCACTCTGCCAGCGCTGATCCTTGCTAAGGTACTTACCACGCCATTGTTGTCTAAGTATGCTATTTTCTGGCTGGGCACCTCCACTATAGAATAGGGTGCTTTTTCCCCCCTTTTCTCTCTTTCTCTTTTTTTTTTTTTTCAAAAGAGAGGTTTGTTACAGTCACCGTCATGCTAATCCCGGTGTGTGATATGTATATGTGTCAACACGGAGAAAGAGAGAGGGAGAGAGGAGAGTCTTAACCCGACAGACAAATGGTGTGAATGGCAGAGAGGCAGATAGACAGACAAGTCCCATTCACTCAGCACTGTCCTCCATGACACCAAATTACTGTTTATCAAAATAAGACGAGCGGTATAATAAGGATACTTTAGGAGTGTGTCGTCTAATACGTCTCGAATGTGTACAGGCCTCATGCTATTTCTACAGTAACAGTCACCCGGCAGTCAGATTAACAGCACAGGTCAGAGGAGGACTTTCAGCTGCTGCAGTGATTGATTATTAATTTATATACAGTCAGAACAGTGAAGTTCTGTTCTGTGATGCTACACTGCAAGAGTTTGGGCAACCCAAGTATGTTTCCACAAAACCACACATAAGTTAAAACTTTACACTTTTTTGTTGCATCTTTACCAGTGGTGGATTCAGGATGTTTTAGGGGCAGGGGTGAAAAATAAAAGGGCACCACAATTAAGGGGGGGGGGGGGGGGGGGGGGTATATTTGTAGTGAACAGAGGGTACTTTACCACATTTTGTCCATCGGAAGGAGCAACCCAGTGGGCACTTGATCATGTTTTATCTACCATAGGTGCAACCAACAGGTTACTTTTCAAACATGGGGGCACCAAGCGGGGCCATTGCCCCCCTGCACCTTTGATCCACCAGTGATCGTTAAATTTTTTTGGGTTCAACTTTCTATTCCTCTCTTGACACAATGCTGTGTTCATGCTCTCTTTTGGTATAGGCACAAAGACCACTTGGTCACGGTTAGGAAAACATTATGTTTTGGCTTTAAATACCTGTTTTGGTCGACACAAACACAGTTGGAAATTGTCCAAAGGGCTCAAATATCCAGTGGTGTCACGCTTAAAGCCTTGTCGCCAGTAACTCCAACACTGTTCCCTTTACCTCCAGACAAGAAAGTCAGGTAATACAAATGTAATGTGAACTTGATATGACACGTTTTGTAGACATGTCAATATGACACCAACAAATTTGGACGTATCTGTGGCTTGCAGAATCATTATTAACATAACTGCCAACATTTTATCTTGGCGACTGTTGGAGCACCCATTTCGGTTTACAGTAGTCATTGGACATTTTGGTAAATATACTTTTTCCTATTCATTCCCATTATGCTCCTTCTTAAGAAATCCACCTGCCAGTATCTGTAGAGCACCTGGAGAGAAACTGTCATGAAAACCAAGTTTTAATTTTTTCACTTTAATTGTTGTAGGGATTAAACAAAAAAAAACTTTATAAAGTCTGTTCATCGTGTTTTTAAAAGGACAGGTACAGCGTACAGTACAAAATAATGGCAGCACTGACTAAACACAGAGGCACGATTAAGTAATGTACAAAGCACAAGAATTCAAATATATATGCAACAATTGTAGTAGACCAAGCAACAAACAAAAAGGAAAAATATAATTTATAATATATCAGAAACCCAACATCTTATCACATCCTATCAAGCACATAAAATGTACGAGTCTGTTAACTTCTGCTGGGTTATTGAACACTTGTTTATGTTTATGACGATACTTTTCTTATTGACTTTTTTATTAAAGGTCTTCTACATAATTCATCTTTCCAAGCTCCTTCAGCCATCTGTGGAATATGGGGCAGATAGCCATTGTTGGAGTATGAGGGATTCTGCTTCTACGACAGTTCACAGGTAACCCAAACAATGCAAGAAAAGAGTACGGTGTTATCAATTTGCAAAAAGTCTTTGATGTATTGTCAAATAAGAAAGACCAGAAGCAGTGGAGCTTGGAGAACAGCCAGAGCTAAAGGAGAAAAATAAAAGAGACATAACATGTTGAATGGTGAGCTGGGTATCGTGAGACTGGTCTCAACTAACTCACACCAAAAAAACCAACAAGCACTTTTACCAATATGTTGAACAATTGCTTTCAGATAGTCCCAAAACATATTTTTCTAATACTTACCAAGTGGTAATTGTGCCTAAACCTAACTTGAGTATAAGTACAGCATTGTGATGAAGAAAAATAGAAAACTGAACAAAAAGAAAAGCAAAACAAAGAAAACGTAAAGTTTTAACCTACATATTAACGCACTTTGCTAATATGTATTCTGGCAATTGTGTTGCACAAACATTGTTCAAACCAACAATTGTTGTCAAGGTGTTTCCAAAAAATACCATGAATCAGGCAACATTTCTAGTGAATGTGTATTAAATGGAGCCCAAGAGTAGGGGTGTCACGATATACCAATACTGACATTAACCGTGATGTAGAAAAAGGAAATATTGATATCATGTTTATAATGTGCATATGATGATATCATGTGAATAATCCACTGAGTGTAACTGTAACTCACTACACTCATATTTTGACTGTAATTCCTTTCAAAAAAAGAGACAAAACTCACAGCAGACAACTTCACCATGTAGAATATTTCCATTTGATCACAAAGTCCTGGATTTATATATTACACAACAGATTCATAAATGAGTTGGTAATAACAGACTTCACACAAGGCTGCTAAAAAAGTGTAGAATTTTCCAACATTAAAGAGGAAAAAAGGAAAATTGTAAGTCAAGGTGTTAATAAAGCCCCGTTTGTGTCCTGTTTGATGAGAACAACTGAGGTGTGACTCAGCCATCGCAACCCCACCTCGACCAGACATTTAAAATGTTTTTGTAATATTCTTTGCATTTCATTTGATTTAAATGCTGAAGTATGTTTTCAGCATATTTGATCAACCCTTTATGATTATCCAAATGTCTTTTTAAAGCAGAAATACAAAAACTCAGTTAATTGTTTTAATTATATATACCTCAAAACAGCCAAAAGTATGAATATTGACCCTATATATTTAAGCTTTAAAACAACTCATGATGTGGAATTTATCTGAAACAGTAGAATATGAACTCCTCCGGTAGGTCAAGCCCCTAATTCTCAGAAACAGTACCAGAGATGGTGACCGTCCTGGTGGTTTAGTTTGATGCAGTGTTTAACCACACTTCAACTGCAGCACTTCTCTCTGTCGTGTGATGTATCACTGCTCAATCTCCACTTTAATTAATCATCCCTCTGAGACCTTTTATTTTCCCGTTTCTGGCAAAGTGTGCATATTTCACTCGGTGGAACAGAAAATCTGTGGGAGCATTAATAAGTCTAATATAGAAACATATTTGAACCCTGGTCCTCCACTAAGTAGATTATAAACATTTATTATAGCATGTTATCATAATATCCTGCACAGCATATTGCAAAACTTCTGTGGGCCAGTTTTTCTCCCGGTGCAGTGGAAGATCATAGTTAATTCAGCAGCGTTATGGTAATGTAGAGGTCCCTATCGGTCCCGGCATCACACATACTAACAAGCTTAGGATAAGCCCAGCCTGGAATGGTATGAGGTTTGAATTTCTGGAACCACCGCGGTCTCTGCAGCCAAATCTCACTTCAGCAGAAACCAGTGGGGTGATTCCTCTGCTTAAAAAATTAGTGCTAGTGCATATATATTTTTTTGCAAGGAAAGGCGGTTTGGTACCTTGCGAGGAGAAAAATGCACTGTGTGTAGAAAAAAAAATATTTTAAGGATGGCAAAAATCGTCTTGAGAGGGCTAATCAGCCGGCAACTCTGAAAAGCCTGTAATGTGCATTAAGAGATTTATACACAGCGCAGAGGTAAAGCCTCACAACATTGTTGACTCATTTAAAGATGCCAACATCTCAACTTTGTGCACTGTTAACAAATGCACACATGTTAAGTTGGTGTACTCTGCACTTCTCCTGTCTCTGTAAATCGCAGTGTATCTGCCATAAGCATGTTATGCCCCAGGGCTCATCAGTACCATGTGATCCCAGGCAGGGCTGCCACTGTGAGACAACATGCTAAATCCTGTTTGTGAGACTTGGCTGCTCTCAGCTCTTAGACTAATCTAACCACCCTCAACCTCGAGCGCAGGAGAAGAGCGTGTGTCGATCCGAGCTGAGAGGAGAGGAGAGGAAGAAAGGAGCCGGGGCGCCGGGCCATATGCATTACTCTGCACTCAGATTTTTACCACCAGGTTCAGAAAAACAGGGTGGTTTGCAAATGACGGGCAAAGAAGCAGACAGCAACTTACTGGAAGTGGCCAGAAATTTGTACTGGTGTTGAGGTGCAGTAAAACTAGAAAATAAAGCAGCTTTTCCTGCACAGGATGCAAATTACAACTATGAAACTCTTTCACGGAGCTGCAGCACATTTGTCAGAGTTTTCATTACTGGTAGAGATGGTGACTCAGGTGTGTCCTGCAGAAACTAACTGAATGCACTTAAGTCCTTCATGACGACAAAAATTAAATGTGTGGATTTACAATCATCCCAGTTGCCAGGATAAAATGTATGCAGTTGAAGTTTCTGCAGAACATAGATACGATCGGATTTGTACATTTCATAAACTACTAAGCATTTCCACCAAACTTGTCATATCACATTCACATTACATGTTTACAACCTGGCTTGCAGGCAACAAGGCTGCCACGCCAGTGACTACAGTTCGAGTCTGCGCTTTAACGTTTGTAAGTGTGAAAGCAACAAAACCGATGTTTTCAACGACACCTCTGGACATCTCCAGCTGTATTTGTGGCGACCAAAAAGGCATTTTAAGCCAAAACATGATGTTTTCTGAACCTTAACCACTTGGTTTATGTGCCTAAACCTTACCAGAGCAGAAGTGCAGAGCTGTGGTGAGAAAAACTGAATATTGATTCAAAAGAAAACATGCTTTTAACTTGGGTTGTTACTATACATCAAGTGACCATGAGGCTGATAGTGTGGCCTTACAAATCATTAGTGTTGGCTTCTGTGCTAATTGCAAGCATCAGAATCTGCTCCTGAAAATCCTTTTCAATGACTCTCTTAATGTTATTAACACCAAAGAGAACTGACATAAATGTCTGCTTTTTGATGTTTTTAGAGGATCGGAAAGGACTTTTTGAAGCATCATTTAGAGCTTCATGTCACCTTTTCAAGACTGAAACGATCAAAAACTTGAGTTAAGGATGGAATAAAAATGCCTAAAAAAAGCCCAAGTTGACGTCTTCAAAGTTTTGTTTCGGTTTTTTAACTACAGTAAATCTGATGCCCACACTAGGTAAAATGATGATTGTATGCAGCTACTGCTTCTGTTTACTTTTTATATTATTTTCACAATGTGTGTTTTTATTCAAGACAACAACAAATATTTAACTCGCTTGTAGCAGGACTAAAACTTATAATAACTAGAAGACAAAGAAGGAAAACTGAAATTAAGCGGAGCAGAGTGAAAGTTAGTTTGTCTCAGCTTTATTTTCCTTCAGCTGTCTGTCTTTCTCTGTGCCTCTCTGTCTGCCTCTCTGTCTGCCTGCCTCTCTGTCTGTCTCTCTGTCTGTCTCTTCTTTCTCTCTAAATGATAATTCAGAACATCACAGATTTGGCACTTGTAGCAGGTCTCGCAGAAAAATTAATTAATGCAAACTCCAAGTGCTATCAAAATTATACATTTGGAGCGCGGGCAGATACAGATACAGAGAGAGAGAGAGATGTGAGGACGTTCTGGTCTCATTAAGAGAGCAGGCAGAGTGGAATTAGTCTGAATATAATGACAGGCCACACTATCTCATGTAAAAACAGCCCTGTTTTCCTCTCTCATTCATTGGCACTAGTAATTAGTTTTGGCCCTAAAACTGTCACCCTTTACTCTAGAAAAGGCAGATGTGATTTGAGGTGCAATTTAATCTTGCTTTAATGAAGAACTAATGGACGCATTGCAAATTACTTTTTTCCCCCGCCAACCCCCCGTGTGATTGAACAGGGGCTTGGGAAAAAAAAAAAAAAATCTATTTCCTGCTTTTGAAAAGATCAAGAGTATCTTTGATAATGGTGAGAGCGTCACCGCCAGCTTCATTGCATCAAGCCAACAAGCTCTTTTACCCGAATAACAATTCAGTGGAGAGGAGGCCACAATTAGTGACAAAGCAGAGAGAGCGCTGCGGGGCCCGGGCAAGCAGAAAGCCTCTCGGTGCTCCAGGCTCCTTGTTAGAAACAGGCCCTGGAGGTGTCACTCAGGAACAATGAAGCCTGATAAATTACTCGCCGGAAAAAAAGAAAAGATGTACTTCTAATTTTCAATTACACCTATAATGCATTCCCGATTGGAGGGAGAAATTGGACATGTGTGGAGGGGAACAAACAGTCATAGGCTCAATACACCTGCCTGTGTTTGTGAGACTAAGAGCGTGTGATATCCAGAGTGTATTAGCAATAAATGACATGCTGTTTAATGTAGCAGCTCGCTGGTGATAGAAAAAGAGAGAGAAGGGGAGTGAATATCGGCGCAAAAATAATGTCTCCTCATTACATTTGATTTTTGTCAGAGGATAATCACAGCCAGAAAAGACAAAATTGCATTCTTATGTAATTTAGCCCCATTTCAAAAATGATGTTGTTGTTTGGAAAAAGAACATTTGTGCAGGCCTTTTGAAGAAGAAGGGAGAGAAGAGGAGGGGAGAGTTTTGAAGTGTGTGTGTGTGTGTGTGTGTGTGTGTGGGGGGGGGGGGGGGGGGAGAGCTGCCTGTCTGCAGCTCTCTAAACCACTTAAACGACACTGTGTTTCAAACTGGCATCACTAACGGATGATGTTGTAGAGAATATATCAAGGCCAAATAATAGTCCTTGAAACGGGTGAAAGGGGATGTGAGAACTGAGGAGGGTCAGACATGTGGAACATGTGTAACTGTCTTCCTGTGTGTGTGTGTGTGTTTGTGTGTGTATGTGCATGTATTTGACTACAGCAGGAGCAAGGCAGAAAGCCTAATGGGAGTGGGCTTAACTCTTGCACACAGCCTCGCTACATATCTGATTACTGGGACCAGTAATTTTCTTTCCTTAAATAAGGAAGAAATTGGATAGGATGAATGAAATTTGGCTGTCATATTGCAGTGATGGTGCAGCAGGGAGATTATGTGTTTCACATAATCGTTCATCATTTCCCAACCAGTGTTCGGGCTTAGCATAATGGAATTGGTAAACTGGTTTAAATCAGAACGTGAGAACAGACTATCAGGCAGACTGTGAGGGTCTGTGGTAATGTCTTCAGACCAAGCAGAATATTTTCACCACAGAGCTGCGCGCACACACACACACACACACACATGCGCACACACATACACACACACACACACGCACACACACACACACACACACACGCTGAATCACACACAGTGCAAACACTACAGGGACACGCCGTGTTCATCTCTGCCTCATCACACAGTCAGAATGCATCGAAACATACCTTAAAATATCCCCGAAGGTGTTTTATTTCTTGTTATTTGTTGTGAAATAATTTGTCTTAATTCCGCTGTGCAATAATTACTCTGCCTGTTAAAGCTTTTTACAAACACCAACATAATACTGAAGTGTTTACTTGTTACATTTTTCAAGTATTTACTTCTATAGTGAAATCACTATGTCCTGTCTTCACCAGTGAATATTAAAAACAGGGAGCCAAAAACAGCAAAACCTGAAAATGTTTTAAATGTCAGCATATATTAACAATTTTCTTTCAGATGTCTAAATCCACATGATAAAAGGACTTTGAATATATAATCAATTAAATTGTATCAACCCAGATTTCAGTTTCTGGGCAGTAATATTCACTGACTTTATTTCAGTTTGTTTTGTTTTCGTACACATGTAACTACTGTTCATACAGCTCCTCCAGAGTTTGTAGTAGAAAAAAACAAAAATATTATAATAGATCCTTTTTTTGGAAAGGATTGGCTGTTATGTTTTAACATGACAATGATGAAAATGTTTTGGGGACGTTATGTGCCTCGTTTGCTGCCATTTATTTCTGTCCTTGTATTAACAGAAAGGACAAAACATGTACCTGTTGAATGTGAAACCTCCAGGGAATTAGTTATACTATAAGGCTGAGTGGTCATTTTTGCCTGTATAAATGACTGAGATGGAGTTTGTGTTATATTAAATAAGCACATTTTTCATTTGATCAGACTGAAAATGTGTTGTTTAATATGAAAAAGTCTATTCGATATTATGGTTGCAGTAAGTTCACTTATGGGATTCTTGGGAAAATTTGAAGTTTTGAACACAATAAATGCTTAAAAACGTTCCTATATTATTGTGTCAGTTATGCATTTTGAATACACTGAGATATCGTGTGGGTGAGTACTTTTTCAACTTATCTGTGCAATCTGTTCGATTATAGTGACCTTTGCCAACATTGTTGCACCAAGTACTCCTCTCTTTTATATACTGCAGTTGTTGACTAATTTTGACATCAGTATTCTTCAAATATATACATTTGTCTTTAAAGTGAGACATAGGGATTTAACTTAAAGTTTTTAGATTTATTTGTATTAATAACTCCATAATTACACAACTAGACAGGATCAGAATCTTCCTCTTCCTCTCTATAGAATACCCTGTGGTCGGTTTTCCATGAAATACTGTGGAATTAAATGTTAACTGAATGGATTATTCTGTGTTTTTGTCTTTACACAAAAGAGACTTAGAGATGTTCAGCTGTCAAAATCATTTGATCTGGAGCAATAATGCTCACTCTGAAGAGCTGATGTTCAAACTGTTAAAATGTCAGTTTATTCTGCATTTAAATTCTCACTCTATACTTATAGTGTGACATTTTCATTACATCTGGGTGTGGTTTCCATATGAGCCAGTATACGTTTCTACCACCCCCTCACATGTACTTTTTTATTTCCATATTCCCTCTTGGTTTTCTATTTACGTATGTAAAACAAATAAACAGAACAAAGAAAGATAGTCCTAAATGATAATTAAGATAATTTTAAAGATTATTTAAAAGGTGTAATATGTAGTTTTGGGGAAGACTCTTTAATCAGGAGGAGACGGATCTGCATTGGTTAAATTTCCACACATAAACATACTAAATAAACGAACTGTCTTCGTTTTCATAAGATGGACTGGAAGGCGTCCCCTCTGTGTAATGAGTGTCAAAGAGAGATTGAAGCCTACTGTCATTACTTTGGGCAATGTAAACTGATTAAAAGATTTTGGGGTACAATTTCTCAGGAACTGAGTGGCATCTTTCGGGTAAGGGTTAAGAAAGACTCAGGCCTTTTCCTTCTTGACCTTCCTTCAAAGTTGGTGACTCTAACCCATTTACAGTTCAAACTATGTGACAAATTACTATTATTGGCCAGAAAATGTATTTTGATTAACTGGATCAAGGATAAGCCACCTACTTCCACATTGTGGTACAGGGAGATAATCAGGGTCCACACTCATGAAAGAATCAGTGCAGTTTTGAAGGGTAATGAGAGGTCCTTTACTGAAATGCGGTGTCCTCTGCTTGACTACTTACCTGGGGAACTGACTAGGTTAGTGCTGAGAGGCCAGTACTCCCTGCAATGGCCTCACCCAGCCAGAATAAACTCATAGGGTGTCTTTCTCTTGTAACTCATTGCTTCAATACTGCTATGAGTTAGTGTTTTAACTCAACTTATTTTACTGCATGAATCATTGTGTACTATCGTGAACGGTTAAAGTTGATGTTACTGTTATACACGGCTACACTAATCAATACTGTGTCTGTACACAGGACAATATGGTGAAAAGCTTCTGTGTGTAATGTCATGGCGAGAGAGGGGGGCGGTCAGTTGGGAGGTATTTCTGTTGAGAATGGATGGATGGCACTATTTTGTTTATTTAGTTAATTTAATTGATGTTTTATTTTTATTTTATGTTCTCTGTGTCTCATTGAACTATTAAAAACTACACATCAAACAACACAATTTAATGCTGTTACTTAATAATAATAATAATAATAATACATTTTATTTGTACAGCGCTTTTACAGCTCTCAAAGACGCTTTACATAAAACCAAAAACAGAGGAAAAATACATAGAGAAATAAATAAAAAGTACATGTAAGGACAAACAAACAATATGCAAGTAACTGTGTGTGTTTGTGACTTAGGGCCTTACTTTGTTTCTATGTGTATTATTACCTCATTAATACTGGAAACATTACAATTCTGAGTTTGAATTTCTTCCTCAAAACTAGACGGAGTGACGGCTGCCTCCAGTCACTTTTTTGGAATTTTGGTCTTTGCTCCTTTTTGTTCGAATTTGAAAACCTCTCTCCAGTTCAGTAATGTTAAGTCATACCCAACATTTTGTTGCGAGTGATGATTTGGATTTTATGACCAGGCAGAGGCGACTTTAGCGACATCTTAAAAATGATGAGCTTTTGTGTCTCAACCTGACCTAAAGCAACTTGTCACGTCACACTGAGAATCCAAAATTGCTCAAATTGTTTCCTGTGATAAATGTCTACATTTTAGCTTGATTTGACACGGATATGACCCATTGGAAATCGTTTTACCATTGAGCTTGTATCTCATGTTGGTACCAAATCAGAATAAATACCTGATGCAGAAGAGTATCAGTCCCCAGGAGGATAACTGTTGGCCACTAGGTGTCACAGTGGTTGTTTCTGAAAGATGAGCCAGCCTCTGCTCTCTGTTCGACTTACTCCTTCTCTCAATGTGCCTTTATTCTAGAGTAGCCCCCCAATAATTTGTCAATGTGAATGAACAAAACACTCAAAAGTCTAAATCTAAAGAAACACCTACCTCTACCTAGCTATTCATGAGCTGCATAGATGAATGAATTAGGGACTGAGTGATGCTGGAATCACGAGACATCCGCTGGAGGTATTTTCAGTGAAGTGCTTTTGGTCTAAAAATGTGTTGTTTTGGCATGTTTGAGCCTCAAAGGTGGTTGCTTTGTATTTCACAGCTTTCACACCGGATTATTCATCTGTGGAGAACAAGTGAAGATCTGATGTGAAATGAGCCGAATGTGACAAAACTTGACGGATGATCATTTTACCCATTAGTTCAATTGGTCATCATTTTACTCAAGGGAAATAGAAAGTAAACATGAGTGCGATACAGTTTAATAATCAGTTGCCACAGTAGATTTTACTGGTTTTAAAGCATCGAATAAGCAACGGTGAGTGCCGTGATTCTATGTCTTATACTGCATTAGTGCATCCAAATGTCAGTCACATAACAACAGGAACATCAAAAAAGTGTCAATATGAGAAAAAAAAAACGTTTGTCCACATGGTGCAACAGCATATCAAGTCCAAGTTAAGATGCTACAATAAGAGGTGGCAAAAGTCCACACATTCTTCACTCAAGTTATTACACAAATACAGATACTTGTGTGATAAAAGACACTGATAAAAGTAGAGTTTTAGAACATGTCCCCATTTACTTAAATTGTTTCGGAGAATGCTGCGAGGCTGTTTTGCTGTTACGCTTCAAAAACTGTTTTGTGGACTACAAAATTTCACCCGACTTTTCAGACAATGACTGAATTTTTATTTTTGGGTGAACTTATTCTTTAGTCTATAATAATACATCATCATTTATTTGTTTGTTTCAGTTTCATTTATTAATCTGAATCTGCAGAGTAAGAGTCAATGTGTACTTGCCTCTGGATTTGAGTTTATCAGAAAGATGAGATGGAAAATGGAAAAAGGTACAACAAAAGTAAATGTTACTTTCCACGACTGTCAGTTACAGATACTGTGTGATACTAGTCTGGCAGGCAGTGTTGCAAAAGGAAACCAAAAGTCATGCTGTAGTAGAAGTAAAGATATCGTGTGTTTTACTTGGTAAAACTAACAACAAACAAATAGCTCCAACACTAGATGTTGACTGATTATCGACAGCATTTCTGTGATTATTGTACTGTTGTTTTTTTTTTTTATCAGATTGCTGCCACATGTAATGTGAAAAGTAACTAGTAACTAATGTTATTAGATAAAGTAGAAGAGTAAAAGTCAACTTTGGCCTTTAAAATGTAGTGAAGTGGAAGTATAGAGTAGCAGTTAATAGAAATACTCAATTAAGTACGACAAAATTGCACTTAAGTAATTGTACTTAGTTACTGTCCACCACCGTAAGTTACAGATTTGGAACTAGCTGGCAGTGTCGTGTTAAAACTACTGTGTTAAAATATTACTGTGGGAAAAGTACAGGTCACCTTTTCAGAATAGTACTTGAGTAAACGTCTTCAAATATCTGATAATAACAAACTTTATTAAGTATCAATAGTACAAGTAGAAGTCACTCATACATATATTAACATGTATGTTGGGTGTTGACTGATTTTCTACTTGGTCTATTATTACAGCATTTTTGTGGTAATTGAAGTCAATTTTCAGTCTAAAAAGTAACTAGTAACTAGTAAAGTTATCAGATAAATCTAGTGGAGTAAAGTTTAATATGTGCCTCTATGTAGTGAGGTGGAAGTAGGCTATACAGTAACACAAAATGGAAATACTCAAGTAAATTACAAGTGCCTCAAAATTGTACTTACGTACAGTACTAGAGTGAATCTACATTCCATCACAGTTAACAGGTTGTGGACTGATGCATACGATTGTTTGTTGGAGTTAAACTTTATTACGCTCTCTAAGACAACTAAAATACAACAATATGATGTCAGATGAAGCTTCACTAAACATAATTAAACGCTGAAGCAACTTACATTTATACCCATCGCGGTACAACAGTCTGTGAGCAGCAGCCACACCGCCGCCGTGCAGCAGTCACCTCTCCACTCCTCAAACTTCACCGCTGATGCTTTCAGGAGCACCTGTCGTCCCAACATCCTTTGCGTGTCCAATATGGAAGAACTGGCGGTGGAGGTCCGTGGCTCCAACGGGGCTTATTACAAGGTAAATACCGACTTATCAATCCAGCAACAGACACGAAATCACGCTACACGACACAGTATTTTGGCCGAACTGTCATGGTCCACAACAACAGTTTCCGACTCGCTCCGAACCCACCAACTGGTCGCTATTAGCTAGTACTAGCAATGCTAGCCAATATTAGCATGCTGAGCTAGCATCGCTCGCGAGTCGTCGCCAACTATCACTTTTTAGCAACCTTTCTTTATTCTCAGAGTGAAAATAACATGATTATGACCGCGGTAGTGCGACTATATCACCGATAAAGGCTTTTATACGTTATACTTGAGGTTCGGTTGAAGCTTCCTCAAGCTAAAAGTTAGCTAACTTGCTAGTGGTCTAACTGTTGACGTCAAAAGATGTGGATCGAGTGAAATGTGGACGGAGCTCATTCTAACTCTGTATGATTTATTGGGTTGATGGAGTTGTGTATCTGTAATCAGAGCTTTTAAAATCCCTTATCGTGTGACCCTGTGTCTTATTACAGTATGTGATATTTTGTGGACAACACGGCTAGTTCTGACAGTGATTTTCAGCTCTCTGTATCAACCCAACGGATGTCTATTATTTGATACTTCATCACGCCGAAGCTATTTTTCTATGTGTATGTGTGAGCCAGCTGTTCCTTGTCAATCTGGACCAGCTGGCCTGTCAGCAGTGGGTCACTGATACCGTAGACTTAAAAGCTATTTCTAGACTGGCTGCCTGCAACAGTCCCGTCTCCTTTCCTTCAACCTCGTCGGTGTGTTTCCTCTTTCCTTATCTCGTCTCCTCTGCCACAGGCGCCCCTTCTTCTTCTTCTTCTTCTTCTGCTTCTTCTTCCCCCACCCCCAAGGCCTCATTCCTCAGATGACTCCTTTACAACTATATGATACTGTACTCACTGCTCTCTCTGTCTACCCAGCACTGGTTTCATGAGTCACAGTGTTCAATGCCCAGGGTGGATCTTGAAGTCTTACGTTAAATGGCTTTGTGATTGAGATCAGAATCAGAATCAGAATACTATATTGATCCCCGGGGGGAAATTGTTTAATTTGTTTTGTTTTATTCTGTTAACATGTTATTTTACTGACTCTCACTTTAACACAATATGGCTTTGATTACATATTTTGTCATTCCTGAACATCAAGGAAATGTTCAGTTCAGGTGTTTCTTTATGGCCAATCATACGGTTATTTACAGCTAATCTTGGAATTTATTATGTGGAAAAGAAGTCAACTATGGCTGCATCTAAAGTTGTTATTTTAATGTTGATTAATTTGCCATTTGTTTAACTTTTTTTTTAGTCTTTTGTATTAAATAGTATGCCATGCCCATTTTAATTTCTTAGATATGATCATATGTTTTGTCTGACCAAGTTAGTCCGTAACCCAAAGATATTAATTTTAGTATTATTTAAAATGTAGTATAGTGAGAAATCCTCACATTTTAGAAGCTGTAACCAGATAATGTTTGAAACATGATATAAATAATTGATAGGTTAAAGAGCATCTAACCACGTTAGCTCCTCACACACACTGCATTGGAAGCATTGTTCATGTCACTTTGTGACAAACTGACATCGTGGCTTTTATGTATTTCTCTACTACAGTTATGCAGATACTTAAACGGAAATTTTGTTGGTTTTCAACCAGTGTTGTGATACTTCAATATTGGTAGTTTATGCAACTGAATGATGGTAAACTTCTCTCGATTTTGCCTACGCCCAGAGCCTCTCACTCTTCCGCTGGCAAGAATCCACCAAAGGATGCAAAAGGCGTCATCTGGCAGATTTTAGGGCTGTTGTATCAACAACAGATTGTACGTCCTCTTTTTTTTTTTTGTTAATGCCTGCATCCACGGTCACAAAGAGTATAGTCGGATCACTAGAGAGAGACAGAGAGAGACTGAGAGAAAGCTGCCTCTCTCTCTTTCCCTCTCGGATCAAGTCAGGTGCATCTCAGAAAAATCTGCACCAAACTAGACAGTTTTGATAAACTTTAAACCAATAGTTTTTTACTACACTGCCTATTTCTTTCCTAGAATATTTTCAGAAATATATTTTAGCATGCAATAGAGAAAGTTTGTAAACCTGAAATGGCTGCTTTATTGTTCTTGTGTCTTGAAAAGAGAGGCTTAAACAACTGGACTCCCAAGTCAAAACCACCGCCTAACATGCAATATGTCGCCCATCAGCAGCATTGGTAGTTGGTCCTGTGTGGTGTAGTGCATTCTAGCTATCGTAGGTTTTTTACCTTTTGACCAAATGGGAATATCAAAGCCCCTTTTCTGTAGTTTGTCCGGTGAAGTAGGACCACAAAATATTTGCTCAGTTTTGCTCAAGGGCCATTTTTCCTGCGGTTAAACACTTTCTTAAAGGTTTTTTTGCGTAACATTTAAGATGTCTGCCACTGACAGTCTTGCTATTAAACCAAGAACAATATGGTTGAAAGGAGTTTTATGTTTGATTCCCAAAACCATTAAAAAGTAATGTGAAAACTCTTTAGCAAAAGTCTTTGTTACTCTAGATAACCAGCAGAACTGAAAGGAGAGAGCTTCCTTGAAGAATCACATGTTTACTTATGTCTGTCTGTCCCGCAGGGCTTGGTCAAAGATATCCACGATGACTCTCTCACCATTGCCTTTGAGAACAAGTGAGTGTGTCTTTCCCCTGAATTCTAGTTGATTTTATAAAACATGCCAAATTCAAAATTTAGAAGATAAATGACCATCTTGTTTTTAGTTGGCAGCCAGAGCGCCAGGTGCCCTTCAGTGATGTCAGGCTGCCACCGCCCTCTGAAGGGAAGAAGGACATCGGAGAGGACGAGGAGGTCGAGGTAAGGAGGAAACAGTCATAAAGACTTTTACTTTTTTCTTTGCTGGTTTCCTCTTATTTCCGTTTCGGAATGTCTCAATCTTGGTCTTAATCTTCCTCAGATATTCTCCAGAGCCAATGATCAGGAGCCTGGTGGTTGGTGGCTGGCTAAAGTCCGCATGATGAAGGGAGATGTGAGTACAGGTCATCAGGAAGATGTTATACTCTCTATATTTACATGAAAATTAATACAATAACAAATGTGCTGTTACATTGTTAAAGTGCCAGTTAAAACCTGCTATTTGGAAAATGATTTAGATCAACATGCCTATTTTTTTTATGTTGATGTATGTAGGTTTTATTTTACACATAGTGCCTGTCGATTCTTTCAGTTCTATGTGATAGAATATGCTGCCTGCGACGCCACTTACAATGAGATTGTGACCTTTGACCGTCTGCGTCCAGTCAACCCTAACAAGGCCATCACCAAGAACTCCTTTCACAAGTGCACTGTCCCCGTTCCTCAGGATCTACAAGAAGCGTATGTACAGCAGTGTTACACTACCAGTACCACTACACTTCACATGCTTGTTCTCATATATATATATATATATATATATATATATATATATATATATATATATATATATATATATATATATAATATATATTTATATATAATATATATTTATATTATATATATATATATATATATATAATATATATTTATATATTATATATATATTATATATATATTATATATATATTATATATAATTAGTGAAGTTTAACAGAATTTTTCTCATAAAACAGGTGCCAGAATGAAAATGCCCATAAGGACTTCAAGAAAGCAGTCGGAGCCTGTCGCATCTCATACTGCCCTGAGACCAGCCAACTAGTGATTGTGGTAACTGGCCTGTGGTGGCATTTAAATACTTATGATAACATTCGGACTACTACATGATATGTCTCAACTTTGTCCTGCCCACTATGTTTGTGCAGTGGATAACACAATTGAACATATGTTAACTCTTTCATTTATAACCCCTATGTGCGTTTGTGTTTGTAGTCCACCAATGAGGCGACAGTGAAGCGTGTGTCGTTGCTGAGTGACATGCACCTGCGCAGCATCAGGACCAAGCTGTTGCTGATGTCACGCAACCATGAGGCCACAAAGCACCTGGAGGTCAGTTGGTAACAAGAACGGCATGGTTTAGTTACGGTGGTGATGGGGAGGAACTCTTTTAGCCTTTAATATTTATATAATAAAAATGATTTTTCACACTGATCATAAATCTGCAAAAAGCAGAGTGTAATTTTTAGATGTCAGGTGAATGAAGAAAAGGTAAAGGTGAAGGAGTTGGTCGAAAAGAATATTTGCATAGGCTACATTGGCTTTTTAGGATTTTTACATGAATACCACAAATACTCCCATTTATAATGGGAGTTAGATAGAAAGAAAACAATATGTTAGATTGGTCCTTGACTTTTCTTTTGAGAGCAATAACATATTTGACACTTTCAACTAACTTATGACTTAAATGCATTTCAGTTTTGGCCTTAAAATGGTTTAAAAGATTAACTTCTTGAAAATGTTAACTAATAAATCAAACTTGGCTCTTGGGTTTGTGTAGAGCTCCAGGCAGCTGGTGTCATCCTTCCAGGAGGAGTTTATAGTGAGACTGGATCTGATGGGCCTGGCCATTGGCAGCCATGGCAACAACATCCAGCAAGCACGAAAAGTGGCGGGAGTCACTGCCATCGAGCTTGATGAGGAAACAGGCACTTTCCGGATTTATGGAGAGGTACGGATTTGTCTGGAGGAGTGAATATTTGCATTATTGGCATTAACATATAACAACTAAAGTAATCCTGTGTTGTTACAAAAGCAAAAGACCATAAGGTTTGACTGCCCTCACCAGGGGTCCAATAGGTTGCCTTTTTTGAGTAATTTAACCGTTACAGTGTATGCTTTTTAAATATTTCCTTTCTTGTTTTTTGATATTTTCTTTTTTGGAGTGCCTGGAATGTTTTCTAATCACTCTTTTCTCTCTTCTAAAGAGTACCATACACCATTTTTGCCTACATTGTGTTAAGTAAAGCAACAAGTCATCTTTTCTTCAATCCTGTTTTGTCTTTCAGTCAGCAGAGGCCGTGAAGAAGGCCAGGGGCTTCCTGGAATTTCTGGAAGACTCTGTTCAGGTGCCCAGAAACCTTGTTGGTATGTAGACTCAAACATTTACAATCTGAGCAGGGAAATTCTCACAACTTTTATGATTAATGTTGACAAGGGTACCACATGACAGACAAATACAGCATGTTTAATCCATGAAAGTCTTTTTGACTTGCAACTCAGTTTCATTGTTAAAAGTTACCTTCTCAACTTTTACCTGCTCTCTGTCTCCAGGCAAAGTGATTGGTAAGAACGGTAAGGTGATCCAGGAGATTGTGGACAAGTCTGGCGTGGTGAGAGTCAGGATAGAAGGAGACAATGACAACAAGCAGCCCCGACAAGAAGTAAGCCTGCTACTGCCATGTCTTAACTCTTTCTGATAAAACTGCTGTAGAGTACTGATCCAGTGTCACAAGTTAATTTTTTTTATTGTTTTGCTCCATACAAATGTTGTAGACACTTTCCTCATCACTCCCATACTAACATGTGTGTTGTGTTTTTGTGTTTTGTTGACACAGGGAATGGTCCCATTCACCTTTGTCGGTACTAAGGAGAGTATTGGCAATGTCCAGGTCTTGCTGGAGTACCACATCTCCTATCTCAATGTAAGGATACCTATGAATATGCGTGTGTGTCTGTTGAGTCGTGGGTGGGGGGGTTCTTGAGTTTGATGCCTGTTTTTGCTAATTCCTTGCTTTCACTCTATGCCACGGCTTCAGTTTACCACCATTTCAGGCAGCCTGCTCATGCGTCTATAGGCTAACCAGTGTTTAATTCAGGTGGCAGCATGAAGTGAAGCAGTGACCACATGATGGAATAATTTCCATACATGCTAACTTGAGTTTATGTGGCCCCTAGCATGTCTACAGCACTTTATAAGCTTTGCTAAAATCTGAATGGTAACACTTTGATTTTGTGCCGTGCATGGAATAAAGAAATACCTGCTAGGAAAGTATGAACAAACAATCAGTAATAATAAACAGTTTAATATAATTGATAAACAGCTTAGGATACCTACAAACTACATACATAAAAAAAGCAAAAGTATTCCTTGTACAGCTGAATGATTAATTAAAATATTATCGAAATAAAACGAGAGCAATATCCAAATCAAAGGAGTTGCAGGTTTTTGATGAAAGTAAAATGTGCCATCATACAGTTTTTCAAATTATATTTTCCAGAAGATGTCATATCATCATTTTTATATTTGAATTATTTTGATTTCATTATGAAAATTGATTTGATGTTCTGACTAAATTGGGACTAATTGTAATGGCTCTATCTATTCAGATGATCGCAGTGTTAATTCTTTTTTCCCCCTGGCATATCGTGCAGCACTATTTACTTTTATATACTTGAGTATTAATGGCAAGCTATTCTTGCATCCCACCAATCCAAATTCAAATAGAAATACAGAATACAAGAAACATTGTATTTAAATACTGTACTTAACTAAATGTAATTTAACTACATCCCATTCTGGTTATGCTACATATTTTTTTACTGCAAATATATGTTGTTATCAGTAATTACTCATAATCAATATCAGTATTGGCCCTCAATAAAATGTAAAACGGTCGATCTCTATTAATAATATGTTGGCTGCAGTTGCTACAAGGAATTTTTGAGGTAACATCATAAAAGTTTTATCCACTTTTGTGATGAAATGCTGAAAATTTCAGGAAATGTCAGACTTATGGGGGAGACTGAATAATTGATCACCATTGTAGGTTCTTTGTTAAATAAATCAAATCCGTATCAGAGAAAGCGTCTTTTTTAATTTATCGCATTTTGAGGCTAACCCCTACAGTCCATCTCCTTCACTGAGCTGATAGGTTTCACTCTAGTCTATGTGTTTCTTCCACTGGCTCCACTGCATTAGGTATCTACTCCGTTGCAGCTCCGGCAGTACGGACCCTTCTGTAGCAGATAGGCAAGGCTGCTATCTCTGCCGGATGCCGGAGCGCGGCGCTGCAATTCAGCCAAATTTAGCACAGAACAGACAGGACGTCACCTACCGAAACGACAACATATCATTCGGTTAATTCTCATAATAAACCACTCCTTGTTGATGCCAGCATAAAAATCTAAAACAAAGAGACAAATCCAAGCACTTCTTCTAATCTTTTGGTTGGGAACACTTTTTGTTATTGTGTTATAACACATACCCCCACTCAAAACAGAGTGGGGGTTGCCTGACGACGGGGCACGGAGCAAAATCGTACCAGAGCGGTTCTGCAAAGCACATGCATCCAGTGGAATGCAAGCTCAATCAGTCACAGTTAGTTAACTTGTAGTTTCAAGTATAGGCTGGCATTAGGGCTGCAGGATATGGTGAAAAAGTGAAATTGCGATTATTTTTACAGATATTGCCATATAATTCATTATTATTATGGATGACTACATTTTTTTCATTGTAATTGAAAAACTAGTAAAATCACAATGATGTGGCATTTCTCCTGGTCTCTGCCAAACAAACATGTTTTATTTCATCTGGAGATCAAGCTTTGCAAACTACAGCAGAACTACAGAATTTCATTAAAACATGGTTTTGTGACACATTTTACCTTTCTCAAGCCTATGATAATCTCCATTGATAATCACTTTGCTGTTCTGCGTTGTGTATTTCACTTCTTATACAAATTGCACTTTGCATGTATCAATGTGTACCCTGTGCTGTTTGCATGTTTGCATGTTGTGTTGGTGCTTTGTGTGTGTTTGTTTTGCACTGTGTGTGTGTGTGTGTCCATGCACGTGTGTGTCCGTAGGACATGGAGGAGCTTCTTGTGGAGGGCCAGCAGCTAGAGGAAGAGCTAAGGCAGATTGTGGCTGTTAAACAGGGAAGAAGCCTAGCAAGACTCAGAATGAGCAACACAAGTCACACTGGATATGATGTAGATGTGTGTATGATGATTATGCATATTCATCCAGACAAACTGAAAAAGAATCTCACATGTTTTCAGCTCCTAGCTTTCCTTTTGTCTTATTTTGTTTCTCTTTAATCTGACCATTATCCCTGGTTCATTTTATCCTTCCAGGAGGTTGAACAGCTTCGTCTGGAGAGGATGCAGATTGATGAACAGTTACGTCAGATCACTCAGGGTCACCGACCAGCTGACAGGGAGAGAGGGGAGAGAGTAGATGGCAGTGCCAATGCTTCCTCATCCTCTTCACACACCACTCGCTCCTACAATAGTCGGGGGCGTGGGCGCAGAGGCCACAGCTACAGCACTGGATATGGTAGGCAGTTGTGTAAAAGCAAATAATAAAAAAAACCTAAAGATCTTGTTTGCTGCCAGATATTGTGGCATTATAAGTTGTCTGTGTGAGAATGTACAAGAAATGAGAAACAAAACAGGAACATTTTTGCATATGTCTGGGCCTTTCTTTGTGACCGTCTCTGTCCTCCTGTTTGATGTTTCCAGGCACCAACTCAGAGCAGTCCAATGCCTCTGAGACAGATTCAGAGCGCAGGGATGAGCTCAGTGACTGGTCCCTTGCTGGAGAGGACCTGGACAGGTAATTTTTTTTTTTTTTTATCAAACTGTAGCTGGTGTTTTTAGTTGATAAAATGCACAAGACAGCATCTCTTTCATTAAATTTTAGAGCGTTGAGCATGCCTATGTTTAAATATATAACTTGCAGGATTTGTCGTTTGCTGTTAGTAAACACAGCATTCAAAGTCGGTGACTTCCTCCCTGGCTCAATCTTCAAGACACAGAGAGAGAAGGAGCAGGGGTGGCAGAGCAATTCAGAGAGTGAATGTAAAATGGGAGTGGCATTGGTGAAAACAAATCAAGGAACCAGAGAAATAAAATAATATATCCTGATTTGTTTCATGGCAGTTATGGACTAAAGAACAAATACACACCCACACCTTTTGCTCCACTCTAGATTTTGTATGAATGCGGCCAAAGTGCAACTACTCTGTGAGGGTGTGTGTGTGTAGCTTGTGCCGCACTCAGACAGCGACATAACCTGGAACATTAGTTTTGTAGGAGTGTTGACATTGTTTATTGAATTTTTTTAGGAAAGTCCTGCATATCATGCCTATAAACATTTAGAATTTTTTTTTTTAACAATCGCCTGATTTATCAACTGACTGACTTGAAGGGAGAGGGAGAGAGGCCAGCGCCCACAGAGAGATGGTCGCAGGAGGATTGGACCCGGCAGAGGCCGAGGAGGGACTGGAGGACGGGGAAGAGGAGGAAGGGGAGGATACAACAACAGCTCTGGTAAAATTCACTCTTGAGGGGAGGGGGATAAAGAGAGGGCCTCAAAAACATTTTCGTCTTATAAAAGCCATATGGTAGTTCGACTTAACTATAACTTATTTTCTGTAAATTGTACGAAACTGCAGCAGGACCTCGGGACCATGAGGACAACCATGCTTATGGAGCTGTGGAGACAAACACAGAGACAGACCAGACAGCTGATACAGACGCCAGTGAGTCCAACCTGCCTGCCAACCGACGCAGAAGATCTCGGCGACGCAGAACAGACGAGGACGCCACTCTGATGGACGGCATGAGCGAGTCAGACAACGCCTCTTTGAGTGAAAATGGAACAGGTATGGAAGTCTCATTTATCTGGATCCGTCAATTTACTGGACTTCTTCATGCGATCACAATACTGAAAGAGGGCATACAGGTAAAACATTGTTGTCAGGACACATTGGTCACAAAACAGCTTTCGCAGCATATCTTTATCAGAAAGTCCACCATACATTTCTTTGAGTAGGCGTAAAAGGCACAGGTGCAGTTCAAAGACAGGTCTCTGGTTTAAAAGCATTTTAAGCCCCAAATCCCTCTCTTTGTGACAACCTCACACCCCTAGATGAGCCCGAGGCTAAACCTCAGCGTCGTAACCGTAGTCGACGTCGTCGCATCCGTCTGCCTGAGGAGAGGCAGCCAGGTAACCATAGCAACTGCCAGAATCCCCTCTCTTAAACTGTGCACCTAAAGGCTTGTCTAAAAGACTATGCACCAGGCCTGGCGTTTGTTTGTGTGCCACCAACGACATACTAAACCAAAAAGTTGTTAAAATTGTTTAGATCTCTTTCATTGCTTGGTAAGCGTGTGTTGCCCTGTGATGTGGTTGGTTGACTGGCTTTCAGTAGTGGTTTGCTGTGCAAAGCAAAGAATGCATCTTTGTATTTTTTTTGTATTTTTTTATTTACTAACATCTAGACTACTAGGTTTGTTTTTATGTGATCAGGCTGTCCATGACACTAACGGCAGTTCTGTTTCTGGTGTGTGTCATAGTAAGCCTTAACTTTTAACATTACTTTTCTGTGATATTGTGTTAGAAGTCACATGTACAAGGACTCAAGTTAGGCGAGTGCATACCACAAAAAGAAGAGAGTCTGAAAGTGATGAAAAGTTCCTTTCAGATTGCCAGACAGGTTCCAGACAGATGAACTGTTGGACTGGAATTATTTAAAGAAAACAGACAATGTCGTGACAATTTTTTTCTTTGTTGTCTTGTTTGTACAGTGACCGTGGCTGACTACATATCCAGGGCTGAATCTCAGAGCAGACAGACCACAAAGGACACCAAGATAAATAAGGATGTGGTTAGTACCTAAATGTCCTGTTAGCAAACAACAGATAAACCTTATAAAAGATCCATTAAAGTTCTTGATGCTTGAAGATCACTTATTAAACTTTTGGTTTTTAAGCTTGATTTTATTTACCACTGAATGTAGCCATATCTTGAGAATGCCTCGAGGGAATTTCTTCAAATTTGGCACAAATGTCCACTTAGACTCAAGGATGCAGTATTTTGATTCTGCTGGCAAAGGTCACTGTGACGTCATCATGTCCCATTCTTGTGAATGTGATACCTCAAGAGTGTTCAACAATGTTGTGATAATCATGGTAAGATTAACATAATTGACAAAGAGGATAATATCTGGCCATTATTCAATGCCATAGCTCTGTAACTGCCACTGGTGTGCAGACATGCAACTGTGAGGTGGTAATCCTAGTTTATTGTATGACTACCTATGGTGAATTTGTTTAGTTTCATTAGTAGTTAATTATTTTTGTGTCCTATGTTTCTGTTCAGGGTCAGGTGGATGCTATCGCTGAGAACAGCCCGCCGTCTGCCCCGGCCACCACCAATGGCTCCAACAACAATGCTGCCGACAGTGAGGGCAGCAGTGCCACCAGTGCTCCTACGTCTTCCACTGAGAGGCCCGCCAAAGTCTCCTACAAAGGAGACTCTAACCCGCAGCCCGTTGTAAACGGACTCTCCTAGTCAGACTGGAGCAAAGGAAATGGTTTCAAATATTTTAAATTCTCTGGCTGCACTCGATTGAATCTCCCTCTCTGTGGAGCAGCCTTAAAATCAAAACATTTAAATACAACAAGCACTGTTGCTTTTTTTACTTTACAAATATTTGAAACCTGTTCCACTATTTTAGAGGTCTGAACCTTAACCTCCCCTTTACACATGTGTTCTGTCCAACTATTCATTTTACTACCGTTTTTGTACAATAGTACTTCCTGTATGAGCTTGCCAAAGATAGTCAAAACACACAGACACACACACACTCACAGACATCTACTTAACCGTACTTTTCAGTCCACTCTTCATTGAGAGCTCAGGGAGAGGTCGGGCTGAACGCAGTATTTATAAAATGCAGACAGGGATTCCACTCAAACCCATACTGTGGTATGAATGCAGCAGTTCCTTTTTTTATTGATATAAATAATATCATAGCAGGGTTTTAGGAAAAAAAAGTCCACCTTTTACTTGGTGCACTTAAAAAGATGCTTCCACAACCTTTTTCAGGATGTTTTGTGCATCTGAAGTAGTTTGTAAATTAAATGTTCTGCATGTGCAGTACCACAGTGCAGATTGGTTTGTTGGAAACCCACGTATGTTTGACATACATGTGATCAGCTGTTGTGCCTTGAGAGTAGATTCAACATGTTGTTGCCTGGCTCTGCACACCATCTGAAATCTTTTCACTTATTTCTGTGTTACGTGGTGACCATAGCCTGCCACAGATGAACCAGATGAGTTGTCTCCTCAGTCTACACGTACCGTTATGTCACCACAGGCAGGTGGAGGCAAACACTGAAAGGATTTCAGAGACATATCTTTTTAAAATCAGGTGTGTTTATTCTTAATGTTTGTGGGGAAAATGAGTCCAGTTATCCTTTATATATGTATCTGTTGAAGAGTTTGACAATAGCTGCTTTCTGTTTTTCAATATGCAACCACTTCAGTCAGAGAGGAAATGTTATTACAGCGTGTCTGGAAAAGAAAAACAATAGAAGAGTTGTTTTCTTTGCACTGAAACATAAACGTTTTCTGTTAAAAAAGTTGATTGTAGTTGAGTCTGGAAACTGTTAATGTTTATTGCTGGACAGAGATGTAGCCATTAGCGCTGGGTTTCCTTGAAACATCTCGTTGCTAAACATCAGGTAGGTCAAGATATCAAATATGACCAGAGAAATCTAGTTACTTCAAGAGACTCAAAGCACGTTTGTTGTATCTGAGGTTCAAATCTCAAATTGCAAAAATCCTGTTTGAGCTGTAAGAACCAGACTACCCTGGTGACGAGATGTTTCTGGAAAACCGAGCCCAGGTGACAATGATGTCATTTTCATGGTTCTTCCACAGACTGGCTGGCTGGAAACTGGTCACGACTGTTCCACTAAGGAAGGAGATTTATTTGGTTTATTTATTTAAGAAATGTACAGTATTTAAAAGAAAAAAAACAAAAAAACAAGAGAAGCTCTTCTTTTTCTTGACACTAAAACATGCGTTACCTAGGGGTTTCTTTTCAAACAGATGACAATTTGGACTACTGAGAGTTGTCACATCCCAAGTGTTTTTGTTGGGTCAACTACAGTATGTTTTTTTTTTTTAATGGATCGTTCTGGTTGGTTGATGTGCAATATGTTTTGTATGCAGGTAGTTCTTAAATAAACTCGATCTTCCATGTAGATCTAAAACCTGCCTGTATTTGTCTCTCTGATGAAAAGTAATATGACAGAAGTTGTACAAATATGGTGCTCTGTTGCTGTTCTTTATTTGTACAGGGTTCACACAACATCTCATGAGACAAATTCGGGCACTTTCAAGGTACCAGACTCAAAGTCTTTATCAAAACATCTAAATTGTTACTATGAACGCTATAGTGTAAAAGTTTACAGAATGCCTGTATACCCACTGGAATCAATGCATATTGTCACCTTGTTTATTTAACCAGCTGTCATTAACTTTTATGTATTTATCAGGATTATTCAATGCTCATTTCCAGTGTAAGGGATCAACAGAGAGCTTTCAAGTATGATTGACTGGATAGTTTCATTTCAAATGTCAGACTTTTGGTTTACATGACTGACTGTAGATGAAACAGCAGATTATTCTGAAATCAACCTCTTTTGAAAGGGTATATTCAAATTCAAGCATATTCCTAACTGCAGGGTTCGTACGGGTGCTTGAAATCCTTGAAAGTGCTTGAATTTCAATTTTGTGTTTTCAAGGTCTGAAAAGTGCTTGGATTTTAGTTTAAGTGCTTGAAAGTGCTTGACATTATAACTGTCTTTCACAAAATTGGGATCAGACTGGATAATTAATTTCTGAAGTTTTTGCTATTATAAAATGTAATTTTAGATGTTTACAGCATGATACAATGTACATAACGGTGATAAAAAGTGAAGAAAAAAAGTCATAAGTATATATATTCCGTTAGAAACGTATTTCACCCCAGCAATAAGGTGCTGGAAAATCTTAAAAATGACCCTTAAAAGTGCTTGAAAAGTGCTTGAATTTGACCTTGAAAAATGTGTACGAACCCTGTAACTGTGAAAACACGGTTCAAATTGAGCACTGAACTTTTTTTTTTCCTTTTAACCGAGAGTGAACTCTCCCTCACCACTACACTGACACACAGGTGGCCGTTACACCAAAAGGCTGCGAAAAAGTTCCCATCAGGTGTAAAACTCCCTCAGAGACGAAAACGAAATAAAGCATTAACAAACCAGGGACAGTTCCATTAATTACAGAGAGTGATTTTATTTGATAATCAGTTAGAAAAATCTAGTAATCGCTCAAGTGGGTCAGTGCAATGTCATAGATGAGATTGGTGTGGAATCACATTAACTGTATGTCATCGTCTGGGTCTTCACTTCTATTTCTTCATCTGGCCGTCCATCAAATCCTTCGCTTCATTTATCTTCGCTGCCAGGTAGGGAGATCCACCTGTGATGCACACAAACGGTCCATGGTTAAATTTCATATGCATCTTAATTTTGTGCTCCGACCAGCATCTCTGTCAATCCCTCCACACAAACGTCTTCACCTTTTTCGAACCAACGCACTAGGAGGCTGGGATTTGGCCTCAATTTAAAGCCTCACCTACCTCTGTCTGGATGGTTCAGGATCATTAGTTTTCTATGGGCCTCTCTGATCTTAATCTTGTTGGCTGTTGGACTGAAAGAAGAGTAACAACAACAACAACAACAACAGTGAATTACTATAGTAATAATCAGTGTTAATAATAGTACTGATAAGTGAAGCTGAGTGCATGTACATTGACATGCAACTGGTGGATGAGTGGTTACATACCTGACACCTAAAATCAGGGAGGCTTCCCTCTTGTTCATCTTTGGTTCAAATCCACCTCTGTAGTACCCTCCTCCAAAAGTCTGCAACAACAACATACACACTTGACAGCTCATCATGGCGGGTCTGTTGACTGATCCTTACTCGTGAAACAAAAACACAACAGCAGCCTGTTCTTACCGTCTTGGGGAAACTCTGAAGGGCCTGTTTCACCTGAGGCTCCATCTGCTTCATGGCCTGCATGGCATAGCGACCTGGGAGAGAAAGAAGAGGCGGAGAAAATATCAGTGGAAGTTAGGACTGCATGATATGGTCAAAGAATCATATTGCAATTATTTTGACCCGCATCACAATTGAGCGTATTAATTGACAGCCGACTTCACCAACTGTGAAGGTGCTTAACGTGGGTAGATGCTGCACTATGTGACTTGATATAATCATCTCTATTTATCCATATCGATAAAAAGCCAGTGTTATACATTTCCCAGTGTCTATATGTGTGTGTCCCTGGTGTTTTGTGTACACATCCAAGGAATCTGACTAGGGTGTATAATTGATCTCAGTGTTCTTGACCAGTCTTGACTGGACAGAGGACAGGTTCATCTTCAAATGCTATGAACATACAAGTGGGTGGAAATAAGGGTATACATGGGTAAATAAAAAGCAAAAATGACAAACAACTTAAATGCACACGTGTTTATGCAAGCTTATACAAAAGAGTGCAAGTGAATGAATACTGAATAGGGAGAGATTAACGTGACGCTTAACTTTGAACTTGTAGTTGTGTCAAGGTGATTGGTCACACCACTGGATAGCTGAAGCTCAGTTTCACATGTACACATCCTCAATTAGGGTAGTAACCATATGTGTCAGGCTGACAGCAACATTCCCTCCTCCCCTGGTAAAGGTTGTAGCTTTAATAGGAGATACTGACCTGCAAATCCAGCTGCTGCCAGAGCCAGTCCCACTGCCACCATGGAACTGGCCTGCAGAGAGAGAGAGAGAGAGACAGAGGGAGCAGGTGAAGAGCACAAAAACATTGTGAACACACACAGTAAAACAATCATGACGAGCTGTCCCGAGGCTGCACTGCAGACATAATTGCACACGACCGAGCTGTGGCATCTTATGAAGCCTGAGCAATCGACGCTTCCCCGGGTTATTTTGAATTACAGGAGTAAATCAGACGTCTGGTCACATCGTGTTGGGTCATACACGAGTAAGCTAACGTTAGCTTAGCCGTTCAGAATGACAGTTGTCGGACGCATCGACTGACGTAACCGATCAAGCGACCGTTTTCAGATCGTCGTTGCGGTTTGTAAATAACAAGTCCGACCTACCATGTCTGTGTGTTACGTTTCGTTTCTGTTAAAAGTCAGGACCATAACTTTTGACCTCTCATGTTTTCCTCACTCTGGTGTGCATATGTTTTGCCGGAAATGGCGTGGAGCTGTCGTAAAATCTCGACACGCGCTAGTCCCTCCTCTCTGGTCAAACTGTCCAATCAGGGCGCGACTTGACTGCAGCCTCGCGGGGAGGCGGAGTGAACATCCAGCCACACCTGCGAGAATATTGAGTTCCCCTCACCTGTCCCACATAAAACAGCCGTGTTTGTAGTCCTCCTCATGAAATCTACTGAAGAAGATGCTGGGGTTTGACAAGAAAATTTTTGATGGTAATGAAAACCAGATTTTTATTTATTTTATTTTAATGAAAGATGATTAAGCTAGCTAGGTTAAACTAAGCCAGCTGGTGGGTGACTAGGGTTTAAGCTAAATGCTACTGTTACAGAACTAAAATCTAATTTTAGCTTATGTTAATAAAAAATACAATAAACATTTACAGATTGTCTGTGAATGTTTATCTGTAAACACTTTATTTGTAAACACTTTAAATGTGCTGTTAAACCAAGCAAGAACTAGCTTCAAAACCTAGCTGGTCATTATCTGATTGACCAGCTTCCTCAAGCTGGTTTAGTTAACTGGTAATCAGCTGGTCACCCAACTTTCTGGAAGAAAGGCTTGCAGCCAGGTTGGTACAGGTGGTGTAGCTGCTCAGGTCTGAGATGAAAGATCAGGTTATGATGAAAGAGTGGTACTTATTGCTTAGCTGGTACGAATAGAGGCTGGTAGCTGATACGAATAGGAGCTGGTAGCTGGTACTAACAGGAAACTAGTAGCTGATACTAATAGGAACTGGTAGCTGGTACGAATAGGAAATGGTAGCTGGAACGAGTAGGAACTGGTAGCTGGTACTAATAGGAAACTAGTAGCTGGTACTAATAGGAACTGTTATCTGGTACGAATGGGAACTGGTAGCTGGTACAAATAGGAACTAGTAGCTGGTACTAATAGGAACTGGTAGCTGGTACAAATAGGAACTAGTAGCTGGTACTAATAGGAACTGGTAGCTGGTACGAATAGGAACTCGTACAAAGCTGGAGCTGGTAGCTGATTAGAATAGGAGCTGGTAGCTGGTACAAATAAGAGATGGAAGCTGGTATGAATAGGAGCTGGTAGCCTGTGTTGCCAGTAGTAGCCGGTTGCTGGCCTAACAGCTATGAAAAGTCCATTCTCAAACTGGGTACGCTGGTTACTAGCTACTACCATCCTCATGTTTTTGTGGCTGGTTAATTCTAGCTCCCTACTCAGATAAATTCCAGCCATTACTACATATTACCACACTATTATGATGTAAGTTTTATATACACTGTATGAGGGCCCGTTATTACTATATTGTTATTGTTATTATTGTTATTATTGTTATTATTATTGTTATTATTATTATTATTATTATTATTATTATCATTATTATTATTATTATCATTATTATTTCATTTAAGACTATTTGTCCTCACCTACCTCACATGACATAACTGTTTTCCAGTCCTCTAAATGAATTCTATGGAAGCAGAAGTGTAAAAATACTTTTTTGAGGGGAATTTCAATGATGTAAACTTGAAAGAGCTGGGTTACTATGTGTTAGCTTAAATGCTACTTTTGGCTAAGCTAGCATCTGAAGATTTCAGATGGTGTGCAGAGCCAGGCAATAACATAACAGCTGATCACATGTAGGCTATACGTGGATATCCAATAAGATAGTCTGTAAATGCTTATCTGTAAAGTAATGTAGCGTAAACCCTAAATGTGTACGCTGTATTTGCTAGAATGCTAATGTTTATGGGGCTGGTAACGTTTTTTTTAACACAAATGTTGTAAAAGATGCTAAGTTACTATTTATTGCATGAGTCATTTTGGACAATAAGGTTTGAAACTGTAATAGACCTGCTACCATTACTATCTTGTTTCAGTGTTGTAACACATACGTGTGTGTGTGTGTATATATATATTATATATATATATATATACACATATTATATATATAATATTAAGTATAAAGATGATATATATATATATCTATATTTACTATTTTAATGATATCTGATATTATATATTTTTTAATTCATATAATATTATAATATTTATATATATAATATATTAATGTATAGTATGATATATATTGAATATTGAATTTGTACTTCTTATATCCCGCAGTAGAAGTTCCACAAAAATCCAAGTATTGTGGTCCTGCTCTAGTACAGCAGAGGAATCATCAAGCCAATCAAAGAGCTTAGCCAAATGTCGACTAAAGCAGGCAATATCATACTGTAGTTTGCTATCATTAGCTAACATAAGCCATCCTAACCCACTAGGATAAAGTTCAAAACCTCCAAAGATTCATCAATAAGGTTGTGATCTGTTGAGTATGAATTCATAGCAATGTATTTCCGCCTCATTTAGATGAGGAAAAATATTAATTATTATTTCAAAAGTGATATTCTTGCTCTAAGTCACCTAATGTTAATTGAACTTTTGTGTAATGTTTTTGTTTGGTTATCCACAGACAGAAGAGGGTAGCTGCAGGGAATACACGGAATTCACATCCAGGCCTCTGCAGTCAGTGTGGGTTGCGAAGGTAAAATGTCAGTATGCAATACAAGTTTGTGTGATGAAAGTAAATTGTTTAATGAAAGTAAAAAAATCATAGTAGAGACATTTCACTTCACCGATGTCACTGATGGGTACCAGTGATATTTTGAGCAGTTTTAATCACCCGCTGTTGAGCCTTCCTGTCTTGGGGTCTCATTTATAAAACTTTGCACTTGATCCATGCTTAAAGTGTACCTGCGCCCAAAAGCCCGAGCAGTATTTATATGTATACAGTGATCAGACTGACATACTGTCCAACTTGCCAAAATGATCTTGGCGATCAGTGTTATCCTTCACCCTAGGATATCATTTAAAAGTGGAAGTTTGATACATGAACACAATTAATTTATTAATTGAAAATTAGTTTTGGGGGACACCACCTGCATTATTATGACGACTCACAATGAGTATATGGAGTGTAAAGATTGTGCGAGAGCTGTCACTGACTTTATGTCCACACAGTCTTAAATTACACAATCTATATGTGCTGGTTTTGAAGATGTACAGGATGGGAGATGGTCAGACTGGAGAAGGGTGGGGGGGGAGGCAGCCACTGTGCCACACAAAGATGTATTAATATGCACAGAATAATGCCTCTCACTTTCATCACTACAATCTGCTTTAACTCACCACCTCACCTTTTGTATCGCCAGTTCCCCTTCCCTCCAAAATGATCCGAGTTTACTTACAGGTGCGCACATTCTCCCATCAAGTTTGTTTTTATAGATCACAACTTTTGCGTACGCAATGGGCTGCGCACGAACCATGCCAGTTTGTGATGCTTCCTGTCGGGATGCTTTCTATCACTCTTGCGTAAAAGTTGACCAAAACTCTGCACAGGAATTTAACCTTCTTGAGTTTCCGTCAGAAGTAGAGCCTTTTCTGTGCTTTTTTGAACAGGGATGTGTGGTGACCGTTACAGGTTCTCTGTATTGTGGATGCAAAGGAACCCATCACTGTCCACCTGCTCCACCTCAGCCCCACTGATGTAGACAGGGGTGTGTCTTTGCCTCTTTTATTCTTAAAACAACAGTCAGGTCCTTTGTTTTGCCGATGTTGAGCAATAGATCGTTCTCTGTGCGCCACTCTGCAAGATTATTCATTCAATACCATTAATAATACGCATTTTAGTTTAAAATTTAGGAATAGCCTGTGATGGAATGTCACTACAATTTATTCAAGTACTATACTTAAGTACAATTTACAATGAACGAGGTACTTCATATCAATATTTCTATTCCATCTGTTACTTTATACCTCCACTCCTAAATTGATTTGGTTAGGGCAGGACATTAGCGAGACCACAGACTGGTGACAACACATGGAGAGAGGATGCGACTTTCGCCCGAATACATACAGCCGAGACAGGTTGTCTTGCTTTTTCGTAAAAAAGGCAGTGACGGCAGTGAAGTGTATCACATCCCACCAGGCCGCTGGCTTATAAAGCTGTATGTTGCAGTGACAGTCTCAGGCAGCTCTCCCACAGCTAAACCAGAGTCTGCTGCAACAGTGCGCAGAGGCACCCTGGCTCAGATTGATGGCTAGTTATAGGAGCGAAGATGCTGTGAACATCTGCAGGCTGTCTGTAAGGAGCAATTTCAACCCGAACGTGCCCTGCTGCGTCTCTCCTACCATTGGACTGAAACGCGACAGCAGCTAACACAATGGGACAGTGAAGGGCCTAATTATTGCCCCTATCATTTGCATAATTACAATGTTTTTCTGAGGCAGGGGCAGTATAGAAATTGTAAATTGTAGTGGACCTGCTGTCTCTCCTTAGTGGAAGTCATATTTGAATGGAGAGAGCCTGTTCTGCTAGCCAGGCAGCCAGGCAGCCAGGCTCAGGCAAGAGGTCCCAATCAGCCAGCCTCACAGACTGCTCATTCAATAGGATTTAAAAAGCCAACTGTGTGGAGAAATGAGAGTTTTGCCCCCCAAATCATATGGAATTACAGTGCTGGTTGCATATGGGGGGAGCCAGTGGCAAGCACAAAAGCCCACAGGAAGCAGCTATTTCTGTGTGTTTTATTAACCCAACCAAGCAATTTAATTCTTTTGTTCGGGGGAGTTCTACTTCATTGATTAACAAAAGCGGGGATATAATTTTTTCAGCCCCTTTTGAAAAGCCTGAAATGTCAAGCCTTTTAAAGGAGATTATTCTGCCTGTGTGCGATGAATAGAGCCCAGAGTAACCTTTTGTCTACAATTAAATATTCCAGCATAAATATAAAAGAAAATCAGAGATGGGGAAGATTGAGTCAGGAGAGATTGGAGAGGTAGATCCTCTGCCCGATAGTGGCAACAGCCTGGCTCTAATTAGATATGCCAGGCGGGCTGTGAGCAGTCACTCTCCACAGCACGCCGAGAGAGGAGGCAGCCTGAGAGAGGAGGACAGAGGAAACCTATCTGCTCATCTGTCTGTCCAGCGCCTTCCTCTGGGCATCCACAAGGTATTTCAGGAGACTTTGTTTTGTTTTGTTTTCCGCCGCTATTTGTTTTCCTGACGTCTTTGCCGCCGGAGAGGGAGAGTCTAAAAGGCAATGCCTTCTGGGAACTGCATAAACAGAGAGGGCTGAATAAAAAAAAAAAAAAAGAAAAAAAGTTGTGAGATTGTTTATGATTCAGAGGAGTGATTAGGAATAACAATAAGATACTTTAGGGACAGAGAGGGTGTTTTTTTTTTTCAAACACTCAGGAGGTAGACTGTGAGGCTGCCGGAGGAGATGAGGAAGGATAATATTAAGTTTTGATTCATGAAGGGCTGCATTTGATTGTGTTTTGTGAGTTTGACTTTTGCATTGTGCCCTGAGGAGGCTGAAATGTGCGTGGACCGAGGTGACCTGCACGCTTTGATGCAAAAGTCAGCTTTGCACTGCGGTCTTTATTCTTGAAGGACACATGTTGATAAAAGTTTGTCATGTGGTGGATCACAAGTTTTTGAGGCTCTGTTGCAGAAGATGCTCGTACGCAGTTTGGTGAAGCGGTCGTAATTTTTTTTTTTTTAAAAACCCTGAAACATTTTCTTATTTCTTTCCCTTTTAAGAAAAACAAGTAAGGGAAGTCATGAATTCCTTTCCTACTGTCCTACTAGTTGGCTCAAAATCAAGTTTCGATGGATGGTGCTGTGACCTCTTGTGAGGGGATTATTTTCCCGACCAATCATTTTCTGGAGTGGCTTCATGTGAGCGACTCGTTTCTAAAAGTAGGCGTGGTGCTCCTGTTGGCTTTTTGACATGATACATCTGAACATGGCTTTTTGACACATGTGTATGCTTTATTTTCTACCCATAACATGTTAACTAAGGAGTTGCCTGTTAATGCTGCTTTTTTGAATTCATGATTTAATCTTATAATGTCTATTGATTTGTTAAAGAGCAAGCTTTATAATGTACTGTTTTGATTTTGAATCCAGATTTTTGAAATGCATTTCAACATCAGTGGGAGAAGGAAAAGAAGATGTTTCTGAGAAAAATCTCAAAACCTTTTTTATTAATAACATTTGTCAGAGGCAACTGTATAAAAACAGTCTCACATAACTGATGGCTTGTAAAACTCCATTTGAAATTCTTTCTGGGGCCACTCAAGGGCTTTGGTTTATTTTGTCAGAGCCTTCAGCAGCCTCAGAACTGCTGACAGCCTTGTCAGTCATGTTAGTCAAATCACTTTTCCCCCCTTAAATTATGTGCAAGTTCCTCATCTAAGATTTGATTTAGTATTTGAGCATGAAGGCAAAAACAACAAGAACCTTCCTGACACTAAGGTTGTCACAAGACCACAATTTTAAAATGGTTTGAAAAAATGACGCGGGATACATCTGTTGTTACCACAGCAAGAAGAAGACGAAAGTCAGAGATAACATAACTGGATAATTCCTAATTTTGTTTTAAATTAACAACACAGTGCTGATACAGAAGAAGTCACTCAATACATACCACTAGTTTTTAATGATATAATCTGTGCAGCCATGTGTTGAAAAGCTGTGCTGCTATAGCTTTTGTACTTTTGATACCATCAAATGCAAATATTGTATTTTTTTTAAACATGTGGTATTGAAAATGTACAAAGTATTGACACTTCTAATAACTTTACCCAATAGAAAAATCATTAAACATTTAGCATAATATAATTGAAGGGAAATCATTGGTTTATTCATCTGCTTTCTTCATTTTGTAAATGTTGCAAATCAACATATCTCAGTTTGTCAAATCATGTTAGCACTTTTCATTGTCTGATGTATCAAGTTTACAGGGGTAGTTAAACGTGCAGTACATGTCCGAAGTATTTCCGTGTGACCATTCTTAATAAGAAACATTACATGGAGAGACGGTAACTTGTTTTGACAATGGATGCAACAGGCCCTCCAAACAAGCTCACTTACTCAGATGGCTATTTTCCTACACATCTCCAGTTTTTCTCTTAAAAATAACATACTATATCGTCCTTTATTAACCCGCATTTGCAAGAAAAGATGTTTGAGAAAATGCATTAATATAGCTTTGCATACACCAAGCCTATTTGCTTTTAGGCTAACTTCCTGTGGGACACAGTCTTTCCACTTGGCAGCCATCTTGGCAGTGCACCCCGGGGCAGTTATTTCAGGCTAACCAGGCTATCAAATGAATAGGGAGAGGGCCATAACTTTACTTTCATTGGTCACTGGGACATGAAAACTGCATGTATAGAATCATCAGTCAAATCTGAAAAAACAAAACAAAAAGCGCTGAAAACGTTCAGTGACTTTTTTACTTTGCCTTTTCCCCACAGGTTGTACTTTTACTGCGCATGTTCGCGGTTTCAGAACATGAACTTCTATTATGGCTCAATCCCCAACGTGAAGGGGTCAGCTCATCTCATCAAGAGCACTTGATCAAATCCAAATTTAATGTCTAATGTTTGAATATCCTCTTTTTTTTTCGGAATCCTGTGCATTAGTACGATATACTCCATTTCCTTGCTTATAATAATTCCAGCTGCAGTTGCATCAAATTGGTAAAAACTGTTGTGTATCTTAACTGTGCGCTTGCGTGAATGTCTGCCTGGGATAAAGCCCACCACTGGCTTTTGGGAGAAAAGGACAGGATAAGTGTCATTCAACCACCACCTCTGGCTTTAACAGACTGATCTATTCAAAATGCTTTAAGTAGTTTGTCTCCTCCCTTTTAACGCCTCTGTCCAAAAAGTTAGACATTTTCAACTTACTTGAGAGCAATAGGAATGAATTGACTTCTGGTTGACTTGCATGCGCACATAAAACTATCTGAAAACCACTGTGAGCTGATAAAGAAGAGGCAGCCGGGTTTTACAGAGATGCGACAACGTGTTAGGCCCTGTATACTGATCTCCCTTCGAGGGGAGCCAAGTGAATCATGTTATGTTTTGAGTTTTGCCTGAATGTAACTGAAGAATCTAGAAAAAAGGGAGTGTGCATATGCATGAAAAATGTGAGTTTTAACTTCAGTGAGTCTTGAATAAAAAAAAAAAAAATGGTTAGAAATTCAAAAACTTGATACGTTCATTGGGATTTTAAATGTCTTTGGTTTACATACGTTTTTGGAATGCACTGCATCAGAACAGTGTGGCTGTTTTTGCAATCCATTGCACTCAGAACTCCCAAGATTAGCCATACAAACATCAGTTTGCTGCTGGCTTCCATGTTTTCCTGAGCAAACACACTGGGATGCATTTAGATTGGAAGTCAGGATAACAGACTCAGAAATATCGACCTCAGACTTGTAATGGATTGATGCATATGGGGTCAAAATTTCTATCCCCCTGAGGATGATTACCATATCAACCAAGTCTCTCATCCAGACAAGGATGTTTGTTTCATGTCATTACCCCTGCTGCTCCTTCCACTCATTTTCTGTCAACTCTCTACCAGATTGTTTTAAATAAAGGCAAAGAATGTCCCCAAAGTAGCTTATAGAAATACCAAACTGATTCATGTTCAATTAAATGGCACTTCTGTGGCACTTTTAGAATATAGCTTTATTTGACATTAAATCCATCAAAATATAGTGATGTACATTGCTTTAACCTTAAATTGTCAATCCCAAACCCTACCACCAGTCTGTCAACCTAACCGTTTAACGTAAACTTAAGTTAAAACACCAAACTATTCTAATTTTAACCCCATTCCTCACCTGTACTTCATCTTAATTCTGATCTTTACCCTGAAGCAAAGAGCTAATCCTAAACTAAGCCCTTCAGGAGGTGAGCAGCATCAAAATATCCTCACTTTGGTGGGTTTTCCTCATCTTTCTATTACTGGGACAATGTCTTGGTCCTTATAAGTATAGGACCATGATAGAACCCTCACACACAGAAGCGTGCATGCACAGTAACATTACTGACACACACACATTCATAAATCTAATGTCACCTCTATTCCGACAGCCTGTTTTCTCCCAGAGGGCGTTATCAGGGCTTTGGAGGGCTGATTGGAGCAGGCAGCAGTAATGACTGCAGGTCATGAGGTCACAACCCTGTTATGATAACTAAACTCTGAGGTCAAGCGCCTCTACGACAGTGTGCCCCCCCTGTTGATGATGCCTGATAATAGCAGATGAGCATTGCTTTGTTATTTTAACAGTTTAAATCAAAATTCATCCACAAATGGAATCTGATTCAGCCTCTTTTTCCTATACCACACACCAGCCAACCTATCTCTACCTGGTCTACCCTACATTGAATGACCAAAAATGTTTTGGGCATTGTTTTCCTTTCCCATCTAGCAGTGAATTTCATAGTGCTGCAGGTTAGTTTTCGGTTGTGTATGTCATGTGCGGTATAGTACAAACAGCAAATCATGTTAAAATATAAAAATATTGTCATGCTCTGAAAGTAGTCAGAAATGGTGGGATTTTAAAGTAGATTTGCAATTTTACCCTGCATATAAAGAAAAAACCCCCACAAGATATTGTTTAATTTTACAACTTACGTGAATGCTTATTTTTTGGTTAGTTTTGTTTTTTTATTTACTTTTGACTTTCCATGAGATACATGGTAGTGTTGAAGTAAGTTAACACAGTTTATTAAAAGGCAGAGACACTTGATGGTGAAAGTGGTGAAAGTTCATTTTTTTATTTTTTCCACAGTATTGGACCGAATCTGCGCCCGTTTTACAGGGCTGGGTACAAATTAACAGCATGATCATTGTTGGAGTTACAGTTTCTTGCTGAAAAACTTTCTGTGTTTCAAAACTAATCTAAGTGCAAGTTCCTTTCCTGGTTCTTTTGGTGTCAAACAATGAATCCTCATAAATTCTAAAAATATGTACATTACCAATAACTTCTGAGACAGCGTTATATGACCATTCTTTAAACAACACAAAACCTGTGATTGTTGGAGAGTACCAGCAACAAACAAACTGGACTTGATCTTCTATAAGATATACATGTCAAAATTGATGGTACTCATGCTGCATTTACATGCTCCTATTTTTCCGACAGCCCATGAACTACACAGGCGAACTATAAAGCTGGATCATGCTTTGGGAAATCGTAACTTTTGAGCCTCTTTGAGTCCAGAAAGATTGCTTTTATTATCTTGTGGCTAAGCTAAAACTGTTACTCTTGATGTTAAGAGAAATAATGTATGATCTTTGTTCTGTTATGTGCATGTTCTAAACCTGGTTACTAGAGAGACAAATTTAACACTTTTTCTTTCATTGTGCCATATCAACATTTGTTGGACTGTCCTGTCTGACATTAGGTAACTGTGCTTGTTTAAAATGTCATCAACAGCCATAAAATACAGAATAAATATGTTTATTGTAATGTGTGTTTCTACATTTTCCCAGACACTGACATGCAAACAGTGAAACGTGCAGACAGTCAGACATACAGCACAGGCAGAGAGACTTCTACAGACAGTCAGAGCACATGTGTAAATCTGGCATAATGCTGATTTTTTACTTTTCGCAAAGAGGACTGCTAGCTTGGCAGAAAGGAAACAAGAATTATTCAATCAAACAGCTCTCCTTCCATATCCAGATTTGACTCCAGCAGCATAAAGCTTGCCACATAATCCTTTTATCAAACCCTCCGATGGAATACTCTTATTGGAAATGCCCAGAGTAAGAAATAATATTAAGGTCATTTCTATCTCTAGTTTATTTTCTCCCCCTTTAAAAAAAAAAAAAATCTTCCCTGCTTTCCGTTTTTATCTTGAGACAATAATTACTTCAGGTTTGCGGGATGGAGACCTAACTGCTGATTATGAATGTTCTCTGACCACGGAGGGAATCTCTGCCCTCATCTGTAATAACAGAATCAAATTGTCCTCATTTGAAAAAAAAAAAGAAGAAGTAGAAAATCACCATTTCTGAGAAAGTGTGCTCCTATGTGCTGTGTTGAACCTCAGTCAGGCAGGTTGGAGGTAAAATTGTAATGTGGGTCGGCCGGTGATGACGGCTGGTAGCACTAATATCTCTAAAGTGGTAGATATGGAAGCTGTGAGAGCTGCTGTTCTGTCCTGTCAGCATTTTACAGCTTTATATATCTGCTCTCGGAAGCTGTGTGTGTGTGTGTGTGTGTGAGGGTTTACGCAGCTCAGGGTTTCTTTTTGTTAAAACAATATTCCACCATGGACAGACAGTATTTCAGTTTACCAAGCTGTTTCCAGAACTGCAGTAACTTCATGTGTAATGTTTATTAGTGTAAGACGTCCACATTAAGTATGTACATAGATTAATTTGTTAAAGAAAAATAGGGGGCTTTGTAACTAAAGCTGTATATGTGTGATACTGTTAGATACTGATGTGTGTAATCCAACATTATGTACAAAAGATGCACAAGAAATCAAACTCACTTGATTTAGGCACATTTGGTTTCACGACTGTTAAATATTGCCATAATACAGAGGACATTTTTCACATGTTTTTTTCGGTTTTCTAGGTGTATAAAAGAATAGTCTTCTTAAAATGGTATTTAAGTTGGTAAATATACTACGGCAAATATGATGTCCACAACATTTGAAATGCACTCTGTGAAGGTTCGTAGTCAGACTTCTTAAATAAATGTTTGCGAAACTCATTTTTTTTGCACTATGTTGTGTGACATAATTTAATGGAATGGAGTGAATTTCATGGCAAAGGTTTGTAATATCAGGACAGATTCATTATTATAGTGATGATAATGACATAAAGGAATTGCAAGGTTAAACTATACGTTTGATTTGACAGTTTTCAGTGTCGTCAGAGAGAAAAGTTAATAATTAAAGTGGTAGTGCGCTGATTTTAGTTCACCTAGGAGTAAAGTACTACTCAGCCTGTGACAGCAGTAGAAAAATGTCTTCTATAGCGCGCAAAGTGTTTCAGGTCTAGCTGCCACACTAAGTACTTAGTCCTCTCGGTGCACCCATGGGTGTGGCTCAGGGGTAGAGCCAGTGTCTTGTTATCGGAAGGATTCAGGTTTGATTCCCCTGTTCTGCATGTCGAAGTGTCCTCTGGCAAGATACTCCCCCCAGCTCCTGATGTGCTGTTCAGCACCTTGAATATCAGCCACTGCTATCAGTTTATGTATGAATTACTGAAAGTTGCTTTAGACAAAATGAGGTGTGGTCAGAAGGTTCATAGTGAATTGATATGTTGTGGCAGCAGACAGCAATTGTGCCACAGTCCAGCAAAAAGTTATAAACTTGACAGGACAAAGTATAGATATATTTTAAACTAAAAGCTGTTGTAATAAACTTGACAGAACAGCGTATAAATCATTTTTAGACTAAAGGTTGTAGTTATGAACTTGACAGGACAAAGTGTAAATCAATTTTAGACAGCTCTGATGGAGCTCAGGATTTATCAGGAGGATGGCTTTACTCTGAACAGTTTCACTGTATGAACCTGTGTAGAGGAACACATAACATGAATTAAATGTATATCCTGACCCGATTATATCGATGTGTTGGGAATTAAGCTGCTGTGCCTTGTGTGTAAATGAACACAGCGTCTCTCTTAATGGAGAGACGCACTTATCTTGCTGGACCATGGCTTCAGGTAATGTCAAGATACTATATCAGCCACTCGCTACTAATCAGTACGATAGTTTTTATGAGCAAGACCACCTGAGATCTGTGCGTTACTGTTCGGATGGCTTGCCAAGAAATTTGACATTTATGTCCCCATCGGGATGAATTGCTACCACTTTGATGATCCCTGAATGTTTCATATAGTGGCAAGTTGGGTTTCGGTTTACAACTAAAAACCTGCAAATTCCTTATACTCCCATCTGCCGCAGCTGTACTTAATGTTTTCCTGGTAACACATTAAACTAGATAGTGAACCTGTTATTACTGTCTTCATGAGCAGGTTAGTGTTCTGACGTTGTCATTTAGCCCGAAGCACCGCTGTGCCTGAGTACAGCGGAACAGTGCTGCTACCATAGCTGCAGGCTTTTCTTGGAGGTTTGGAATTTTACAAAAGCTTTAATAACAGCTCAGATAAATAAATTGAAGCAATTCCCGATGTAGAACAGTGTCCCCATGTTAAGATCCTGTTCTTCACACTCATTGCATGTTCAGTTTTCTTGCTGTTCAGCTGCTCAGTGGGTGAATCTTCTTTACACCAGGAAGACAAAGACCGACAACGACTGAATCTCTGTTTGTAAAGATGTCCAGTTGTTTTGGCCGATTGACCTCAGCGATGGATACCATTTTATCACACTGATGGAATGACACAGCCTGCTACCTGCACCCTGATGTCTGGCCAGAGCATCCATGAATTGACTGACCCCTGTCCATTAGTCTCTCTGAGCCAGAGTGGCCATGCCTGGTCCAAGATCATCACTTCATCCTACATTCTGTAGTGTGTAACGATATGGTAACGGCGTAAAAAGTCAGAGTTCACTCTGTATTGGCAAGTCCTCCGCTGCAAGTGTATGTGTATGTGTGTGTGTTAGCTAGAAAGCATGGGAGCTCTAAAGCTGTATGTGTGTGTGTGACTACAGACCTATAATTATCCTCCTGAGGAAAACAAGTGCAGAGTGAGTGGTCCATTGTGGAAACCGGATTATAGCCTGCGAGAGAACAGAACGCTCTGCGCTTTGTGTTGGCTAGTGTTTTTGAGTTCAGTCTGAGCTGTTTGATTTGAGCTTGGTGTGTGTGTGTGTGTGTGTGTGTGTTGGTGTGCTATCAGATCTAGTGGTCAGAGTGTGTCTCATTTTAATAATTTCCTGCCTGTCCATTCTTGCTGAATGTGCGACTTTGTTGTCTTGGAATGTGGCTTCGTGTAGGGCCGAGGCAGGTGGTTATTAATATGACAACACGCACACACACACACACTCAGGCAGGCAAACACGCTCTTTCTCTCACAATCAAACACCTCGTTTAGTTTGTTTTGATGAAGGTGTACGACCCAGAGAGAGCGCGAGGTGCAGAGACAAGGAGAGCGAAAGAAAGGACGAGAAAGAGAAGGCAGGCTTTTCTTTCTCAGAGTTCCCCGTGTCAGTCGTGTAAGAAAGCCGCCAAACCAATAATTTTGTCAAGTTCTTTTTTTAGTGGAGCGGCTGAAGCGTCTTTGGATTGCCACATGTATAAAGGCAGCCCATATAAAGCCATTCACAGCACTGAATGAACACGCCATCTGTGGGGCTTTCTTATTTCCTCTTCTCTTTTCTTCCTCTCCTTTTTCAAGCCTTGTAATCAAATTTGAGCAAAATCAAATGGCGGGAGGATAGAGAGAGAGCAGTGGGGGGGGGTGGGAGGGTTCAATGAAAGTACCTTTTGTTGGTCTGAAACGAGCAAGTAATTTACAAAATGCCCTCCCTTTGTGCAGGGGGCTAAGGGAAGAAAGAAATCAGTAGCTTTTAGAAGCTAGGCCTTGCGCTGCGACGGGCAAGATAATGAAAGCCGTCTTGTGTTTGTGGGCTAGAGAGCATCTCAAAGGCAGACCGGGCCCCGGCTCAGGGTTAGCTCGGCTGCTGAAAAAAAAAAAACAAAAAAAAAAACACAACACTCTCCTCTGTGTATGTGCGTGTGTGTGTTTGTGTGTTTGGCAAAGAGCGGCAAAACAGGACGGCTGTGCCCGGCTACTCTTGGCAGAGACACTCCGAGGAACAGACAGAGTTGTCGATGCTGAGGAGAGAAGAGGGATGAAAGAATGGTTTCACCGGCACTAAAGCCTGCTGATCTCCTCTTACCTGTCGTCCTGCTGCAGGTGCGTCCGGCCAGTCCCCACATTCAGAGGTGCAACAGCTCCGTGGAGGAGTCTGGAGGAGAGATGAAGATGCAGAGGAGGAGATGAAACATCCTGCAGGGATCATTGTGCTGAAGGATTACGAGGGGCAGGAAAAGGATTTCAGCTGACTGTTTTCATCCTCTGCTCCTCTGCTTGGGCGTCTCGGAGGAGAGCACCTGACTGCTGAAGGACACTTTACCTGCATGGATCGGCTGGATTATTACCTGAGTGACACCTGGGAAGGCTGCTGCTGTGGATTATTACAGGTCAGACTATTTGCAATAACAGTGCTTTTATCTTTCATTTGTGCAAAGTGAACTTAGCCTCACTTGTTGACTCAGTAAGGATAAAAGAAAAAAAACGGATGCAGGCAGGTCGTTCACCCCGCTCACCTGAGATGTAGTCAAAGCAATGGTAATCCATTTTCTTGACATCTTAAACTGTCTTCTACCTTATTTAGGTTAGTGGCAGTCACTGCTGAAGTTACAATGATGAAATTATTCATAATGACAAGTCATTGAGGTGCGTTTAATGTTTGCTGTCTCTGGCCTACAGATTAGTTCCTGATTTAATGAGGCTGTCACCTGAAGTATCTTCCTGTGTTTTGGAGACCGGTGAGTTCTGACAATTTATGTGAACGATGTTGATGTGTATTATTTCTTCTGTCGTTCATTTGTTTTTGTCGTTTTATCTCTTTCCCATTGTCTGTTGTTCCACCCTTCTCCTTAACTTAGTTCTCTGTGTATCTCTCAGACCTCTTTCCTCTTTACTAATTGTCTCTGTATCTCATGCGCTATCTGACATGCCTGCAAGGTTGTTTCCTGCAGTCTTGTCTTCATACATTTATATAATCCATATTTAGATTGTTCTCTTATATACGTACATGTATAATAGTTGCCTCTCTCTATTGGGGGTGTTTAACTTAAAAACAACAAAAAACTATTCCTGCACTGCAAGAAAATCTTCTCTCACCTGTCATTTTATTGCTCGATCTGCTTTTCCTAAATGCAGAGATTTGACTTTTTTTTTTTCTTACCACAGTTAGACAGCCAAAGGTGATACGTTTAATTTAAACTTGGCAAATGATGCCATACGTCTTGATGCTTAATCAGTATTTCTTCTTCAGTAAGTTGTCAGTCACAGATGGTAGCATAATGCAGAGCTGATTGGATCGTTTGTTTGTTCTTTTAGATATTTTATATTCTGGTACAGTTCAGTGGATGAAAATTAACTTCTTGTGGCTTGTTGTGCCACATGTGGCCATGATGAAACAGAATGCAATTAGAGCACAGTGTTTACTTTACAATTCATCGCAAAATTCAAAATGAAAATCAAAGTGTCTTAAAAGTTTTCAATTGGATGTCACTCATAACAAACTATAAGTAGGTGATGTTGATCCTGAGTTGGATTTACTGGTAAGTTAAGGAAAACAAAACATTTCAATGCAGTAGAAATTACATTATGGACATTTTTAAAAAACTCTTTGGAACAGCATAAATGTCTGTAACAGTGATGCATTCCACAGTTATTGAGGAAGTTGTTCTGATTTCTGGGTCTAGAGTCTTTTAAGTAATGTCATCAAATAACTAGTGACATGTAGATGATATGATGCTACAGTTGATTGTGATGGCCAAACGGTTGTTTTAGCACAAGTCTAGTTATATTGGGGTTGTGGAAGAACATTCAGAGATTTGGAGTGAATCTCTAATTAAAGCAGACAACAAAGGTTACTGTATAATGATTCTGTCTCAAAGTGTTGTACTTCCTCTCATGTAATTTCATAGTCACAAAGAAATATCCACCATATAACAGAACTTTTACAGTATTATTAAACACAACATTTCCAGGAGAATTTATATTGGAATAAATTATGTCACTAGGTGAACAGGCCAGTGACAGCATAATAAGTATTAGTATAAGAGTATAAGTATGAGTATAGATGGTTTATTACTTGACATAAATCATCCAAAATTATGTTTATTGTAAATGTTGGATTTGAAGATGGGAATCATGAAATGTGCCAAATCTCATGTAAAATCAAGGTTGTTGTCTCATATTTAGCAGTATTTTCACTTGTGCCACTGCATACTTCTACTCCACTACAATTCAGAGCACATAATATAATTTTTTAAAAATGATGATGTATGATTAGAGGTTGATAAGACTGCATTGATCCTGGGGACGTATTTAAGTACTTAAAAGTTGCCCCCATTTTACCAGCTGCAACATTAAAGTAAGGTGCATATCATTGAATCAATGATAATATTTTCTGATAATACAATATATTATTCTGCAAAACGACTACTTTTTGTACATTTTGAGAAAAAAGTGGTATTTATCAAATGTGTTAGGATCTGAGTATTTCTCCCACCGCTGCTTACTTTTCCAGCTGTTTTTTCATTATTCTATTATTTACATTTCGGGCAACTTCAGGATTTGGGGCTGCTTCAAATCCACAAATTTAAAGCAACATTATAGCCTCCAAATCATTTTGATGCTACAATGTCTTGTAACAGGGTGAATGGTTTCTCTGTCTCAGCCTCTACACCCCTCTCTAACTTGTTTCTGCATGTAATTTCAGTAAGAGGGTAGGATCACAGTGTTACTTACACGTTTACTTCAACATACACATTTTTAAAACATAACATGCAACAGACCTGAAATGGTAGTAGTAGTCTCTACATCCACTGGCTTTAAATATAGCACAAAGGGAGATTTAAACAGAAATGAATACAAAAGATAGGTCAAGAAGACTTTGAATAAATCATATCATATCATATCATATCATATCATATCATATCATATCATATCATATCATGACCATTAACGAAGTTAAAAAGCAGCTGTGTTTAAATCTAAGTGGTGTTGCATATTGCCATGACCAGTGAAAATCGAATATTTCCTCTACCTCCACGCAGGAGGGATTTTTTTTCACTGCTGTTTGTTTATCTGATGGTTGGTTGCTTGGGTTGTCAGCAGGATTACACAAAAACTAGTGAACAGACTTCCATGAAACTTGGATGGAGGATTACTCAGAATACACCTCATTGACTCCTGGTGTGGATCTAGTGAAATGGTTACATTTCTTTTCTCACTTTAACTTTATAAGATTATAACATTTTCCAACATTTTGGTTTCTCAGGGAATGATATATGGATTTTGATGAAAATCAAGTGTATTTAAATGACTTGTACTATTATCACACAATAGAGGTTGTGTCTTGTTTTGTTGTCTTAGTGGTTGGCTGGTCCAGATTGGGTAATCTTACAGTATGTTTGAGCAGTAATGGAAGATATAACATTTAGAGTGATACAGGGCTATGGAGTTTGATATTGGAATAGCCTTGACTGGACTAAAGGGGACTGTTGGGCCTTGGCATAGGTATGCACTCTACTTTGTACCATTCTAATTGGTTTTTAGGTTTCTGGTAATATCACACAACAGGACAGCTCAAGCCAAAGATCTGGGACTGACTGACATCACTCCTTAATGCTGCCTGGTGCATTACATTTACTCTGTATGTCTGAACTTTACATCAGTATCATCCTTACCTCCATCTTTTATACATTCATATTTACATTTAGGACATTTAACAGACACTTTTGTCCAAAGTGACTTACAATAAGTACCTTTGTCACAAGAAATAAACCACAACATATTACCTTTGATAAAGTATGAATGAAAAAATGGAAACAATCTTTTAATGTTGTGTTTTTTATTAAATGATGAAATCTGACTATTACCACTAGTCGTTGTTAATTAGTTTCAACATTTAGTTAACTGTTGAGCCATGTTCTGTTGCTATGGTTACCTGGTCAATTGCAAACTGTTGACTGAAATTCAGTTTTAGGTAATTTCAGCAGATATCTTTGGCTATATTGTAATATGGAAATACCATAAGAAGCTCCCTCAAAACGGGCCTTAGAGCAGGGCAGCCCAAACCTTTCTCTTGGAGGGCAAAAATTGAAACTTAAAAGAAATCACTATTGTATTGTATAATGTGAATACTTCTGTATCTTTTGCCAAGTGGCAGCAGGGTGAATGGACTGTTGCGGGTGTTGTCTTTTAGTATCCTCTGGGCCCTGTACAGATGCCTCACCTCATCGATGTCACTGATGTTCGGTAGATGGTACCAGTGATGTTCTGGGTGGTTTTAAGCAACCGCTGTAGAGCCTTCCTGTCCTGGGCTGTGTTAAACCATGCCAGTTTGTGATATTTCCAGCCAGAATGATTTCTTCTGTAAAAGTTGACAAGAACTTACCATACTTTAGAATGTGACATTCCTTAGTTTCCTTAAGATGTAGAACCTTTTCTGTGCTTTTAAAAGAATACTTTGTTTTTTCCAGGCAGTGATGTGTGAAGACGATGCGATAAGACATTGTTGATCCCTTACCGGGGAAATTCCCTCTATTCAACCTTTCACAATTGTACATTATCACTGCAGCCATAATTGTAACACAGTGCAGTAATATACTAAAAGTATATAGATACTAATATAATAATTAAAAAATGTCTTTGTCACTGTGCAAGCTATGCTCAGATACTATGAAAATGTGGTTATAATTTAGAATCCCACATATTGAAAGAGCATTATTACATACAGAACTGCATAAAAAGTATTATATTTAGAACATGTATAAAAAACATTATATAGAAACATCTGGCGGGCCAAATTAACCCTTACAGTGGAACAACTTTGGCCCTACTTTGGGCAGCCCTGCCTTAGAATGGATTAACAAGTATTGAAGGAGCTAAATCTTTATTTAAGAATTGTCCAAATGGCATTTAAAAAATGTCTATTTTTTCTTCTGTAGACATGGACATATGTTGAGACTGGTGCAGCAGTGCATTGTGCAGGCAATAGGCTGTTTAATCTGTTTCAGTCAGCGCTATGGAAATGAATGGAACCACTTATAATAACCACAATTTATTTATTTCAAGTTATTTTACTGATAACAAACAATGAAATGATTTATAAACCAATTATTAAGCAAATATTTTTTGGAAAGTTGCAGCTCATGTTTATAAACCTTTGCAGTTGCTAATAAATAGTTTATATAGCATTTCATTGTTTGTTACTATGAATGAAAGTTTAGTTAATGTTACATTTACCATTTATTAATGATGATGTATATCATGAATGTTACCTAATTAACTTCAGTTAGATTTAATTTTCCATGTTACTTTTGAAGTTCGGGTCACAATAAATAATCAAATATTACTGTGACTTCTTTGTTATATACAGCTGGAAAGTACTAATATAAATTACTTACATTTAACTGGGGAACGCTGTGTAACCTTGTTAAAGTTGATTTTGTTTTACCTTCAACTCACTGTATCAATAAATTTTTCTCACTTTCCCTCCCCCTGTATTTTCGTCAGGGAACAATAATCGAGCAAGCCACATTCAAATGAGCTGATTTCTCTGTTGGCATATTAAAATGTCAGAATTTGCACTGGAACAAAAACTCTGGTTAAGATCCAACTGGAACAGAATGGGTAATGAGCTATCTTGGTGTTGCCACACACTAACAGGCAGAATCCCGGTCTGTCTGGAGGGTTACAGTCACTTAGTCACACGGCATGCATCGCTGCTTTGATTGTTACCAACAAACGGCTCAACCCCTCGCTCCACAGCACAGGTGTATGTGTGTGTGTGTGTGTGTGTGTGTGTGTGTGTGCTTTTCACTTTCTTGGTTCTTTAAATTAAATACATGGTAGGCCTCAGCATTTCAACCCTCACAGTATTTGAATCCTATTTTCTTGATGCATTTGACTAACAAGCCTAAGTTTGGTGTACTGCTCAACAGTAGGTCATGATATTTAGAAACACAAACAAGTGCCCGGGCCCATATAGAAACCGAGCATTTGCAATAGTGAGACATTTGTAAGATGTGGAATGATGTCTTGTAAAAACATTACATTGCAAACAAAACAATTTTTGGACATTTTAGCATGAAAGTGAAGCCCTTAAATGATCATAGTATGTATGTAGTATGTACAGAAATATATACAAATACTTTTTCTTCTTCGTCTTTTTTGTCTTATACTCAGCTTCTTCCACTTCTTCATCTTTTTCTTAATTTTCTTCTTTCTTTATTTTGTTTTTATCAAGATATTAATCCCTCTGAAATTCCTGCATAATAAACAATGCCAGCCATCTTTCTAAACAACACCTGATTATTTATAGAAAACAGCATCAATAGAAGAAAAAGTTGAAAAAGACATCCATGCAGCTATGTGACCAGTATACAACAAGGATGACTGGAAGTGTAAAAACAAATGTTTAATATTAAATTCTAGGCTCCTCTGATCAGCCTTTCACCCTCTTCAGAGTCACACACTATTTGTCTCTTCTATTAAATCTCATGGGTTATTAATCTCTGCTCGTTTAGCAGTGTGTTGTGACCCTTACAGCTCCCTGAGGACCCTCTAATAACAGTTAATGGGCTGTTAAAGTAGTGAGCGGGGCCTCCGCCGCTCAGGACTCGATGGTCGGGTCTCACCACCAATTACAGCTCATCGAACAGGAGAGGCAGAGGGCTGGATTCATCTGTAATCTGTCAGTGTGTTTGTCAGAGTGCACCTGCATGTGTGTGTGTGTGTGTGTGTGTGCGCGCATCTGTCAGTCAGGCTCCTCTTCCACCCAGCTAGCGGTGCACAGGCAGTCATTAGAAGCAGCAGCAGCCAGTCATTAAGCCCGTCATTTCCTCTGTCTGCCAGCTGACCTACTGATTTGGACAGCTTCTGTACTTAACCTATGAACTCCCATGATTCCCCTGCTCACTACACATGGCGACTGGTGTGTGTGTGTGTGAGTGTGTTTTCAGAGGCAGTGGAGGGCTGTGTATACAGAGTTTTACAAAATAGAGTATAATATGTTGTATAATATGTTGATAATAAAGAAGGCAGATGTGATGGGGTGCACTAATGTGCATGTGTGTTTTTAGCTGGAGTGTTGCAGACAGATGCCACTGATGCAGATTAATTAGAAAGCAATAGTGAATGAGTGTTTGTAAAACAGGGTTCTCCCCAGTGTCTGAAAGTCTGTTGCCAAAACTGAAATGCCCTTTTCCTCCTTTGCTTTATTTTTTTAAGAACAAAATTGTGCAGCACTTATTCTCCTTGACATTTTTCTTTATCAAGTGTGTTTTTAAAAATAGTTCAGACTATGAGTTTGTTTTGTTTATTATCCTTTTGAAAATGATTGTTGTCTGCCACAACTGTCAAACACATTCAACCCATATTTACAACACTTACAGTCAAAAACAGACATTTAACATCACTAACAATTAAGAATTTGATCCATCAAAATGCAAGTGACACACATCTAAATTCAGCTGAGACTAGCTTCATACTGAATGGCGGCTATAATGCAGAAACAGAAATTGACAGCGTAGAGAAGAATAAATTCAACAATTTTTGAACAATCATTATTTTAGTGTTTCTGTCAGGGGTACAGACATTTCTCCTTTAAGTGAGATATTTGGGGTTGGAAGGCAACATTTTAAACTAGAAAGACACTCAGTAGAGTGCATACCTCCGCCAAGTCCTGACAGCCCTCTTTAATTTACCCAAAATCCAATGCAATATGAATTTGGGTCGCTCTAGATTTAAGACCACCCTTAACTGGTTAACCGTGATTTAAGCTCACCAGATTTAGGATCTTCGAACAATTGTACCCACTCATGATGATATCAGCATTTCCTCAAGGTCCATGCACTATTCCGTGAGAAATTAAAGAAATAGTCCTGTCTCGCAGTGTTCAAGAAAGTGAGATAAAATCCCAGGATCCTTATCCAAATCTGCAACCAAAAGTGAAAGCTGCTATAAGCGTTGTCGTTGATTAAGACAACTTCCTGTCTGTTTCCAGTTAGCAAGCCCCTCCCACCTCTCTACATCAGCACTCCTGCATGACTCCTGCAAGTGTCTTTTGTTGTGTGGCTTGTTTGGTAATATAAGCCATCACCGTGAGAGCTGGGTTTGGTAGCTTTCCCTGTCCTGCCACTACCGGTGTAGGTACCAGAACAGGAGGGTCCTGCTCTCTGCACGCTGATGAGCACACAGGACTGCCTCTTTATTGAGTTCTGTCCTGTTTGATGAAGGGGGCAGGGATCCCAGAAGATGTCTTTTCTTTTTTCACTGCATGAGCAGTGGGAGGAGAGACATGGGTTACTGACCATACACTCTCTAATAGTGATTACTGTTGGACTGTACAGCTATGTAATGCCTATTATTATTATTATTATTATTATTATTATTATTATTACAAATATAACTTACAACAGCTATAATGGGGTCTGTCCTGGGCTGAGACCCATTCTCCTCTCAAGTTTTGTTGAAATCTGTACAACAGTTTTTGTGTAACTAAATATATATTTTACTACAATGTCTAAGAGTTTTTTTTTTTTTCTTAGAGGTACCACCAAAAGAGCAGCACACTATTAGATGGCCTTCAACTACAGATAGAATATAGCAATGGAGTAGGCAGGTATGCGTAACATTGTGACTTTAGCAGGCTTGTTTCTTTGGTCCGCTTTCGTCTCCTCAGTCTTGTTTTGATAAATATATCCAAATTTGATTTAAACTGTACTTCACAGTTCCTTTGTTACTAAATGACATGCCTGTTTGCATTTATCACCTTTAAAAAGCTGCTGTAGAAATAATGCACGTTCACCCACACTGAGGTTTTAAACAGGTGTGCTCTGTTCCCTTCATTTAAATATCCGCTAATACCTTCTGACTTCACCACTGTTGGGATTAACCTCGCTCTACTTTGTCTTAGCTGCCGCTCACTGTGGCTCTCGGGAAGCCCCCTGAAGCGCTGCTCGCGGCGATAGAAGCTGAAATTAGGCAGCTTTCTGCCCCAAAGCTGCTGCATTAAGACAGACCTCACCTTGGCCCGCGGGAGCTGCGTTAGCCGTACAGCTAATCCAAAAGCTAGCAAAGTCAATCAGTCCGACCTTAAGCTAACTAAAGCTACCGCTGCTCTGCCTTGTCTTCCCAAGATAAGGTAATGAGGATACAGAAAGGTGGAGGTGAAGTTTGCCGGTGTTGTATTTGAGTCTCAGGTGCCATGTGTAATGGATGACCAGAGCATATCTCAGTAAATACACGGACTCTCAGGTAGAAGGTGGGGAATCACAGGGGTATTGTCTTAAGATGATAAGGCAACGAGAGGCTTAGAGGGTTGTATCACTGGACGAGGATGTGGAAACTCACAGAGTAATACCTGCTATCTAGATGTGACACCACAGCTTGGCCCCTGAGCGGGCTAGGTGGTGTTAGTATTCCCTTTTGTCTTGTCCCGATAAGCTAATGAGAGTTATAGCGAGGGGTGATGAGAGCGTTATGAGCTGCATTAGTGGACGGAGAGGAACAAGGGACAGTCAAAGCTGTTAAACCTTCTGGGTAGATATTGTAAGGCAGCTCTCAGCTCCAGGTGTTGATCAAAAATCAAGGGTTGTGTCTTGCTGATAAGGATGAGAGGTGAGAGGAGAGGGCAGGGTTAAAGTTAGAGGCCCTGAAGGAAAAGATTCATTCCTGGGGGACTGGTGAAAAATGTTATCCTGATCCCATGCATATCTGCCGACTCTTTATATCAGCATCTACCATTTAGAGATCTCTTCATCGTACTAATAACAAATATATTTTGAATGCAGTGTATTGCTTTGAATTATAGACCACTCATTTTTTTTTTTAAAGAACCAGACAGACTTTTGAGGCATATAATAAGTTAACTTCTTTATTAGGGGATTCATGATTCTCTAAATCCCTGATGTGATACGATTTTTTGATTCTGAAAATGACAGCTTTCCTTTGCATTTTTTATGAGGTGCACTGGAACACACCATGATGTCCTGTCTGCAATAAGAAGCCAGTGGGAGAGTTTCAGAGTTTAGGACATGTGCCTGAATGCACCACGAAGTCCCCTGTCAGTGTGTCAAACTCCGGCATGGACAGACAGCAGAGGGGAAAAGAAAGCGTTGATATTAGACTTATATTCAGGTTGTCCCTCTGAAACTCCAGAGACTCTTTAATAGAATTGATTTTAAAGATCGTTATATTACCTTGACACTGCAGTCACATGCTGTTAAAGTGTATGTTTTTATGTGATCTGTGAGGGGAACCAGCAATATCTCCTGAATGGTAGCAACGTGTCCTCTGTCAGTGTCTTGAAGCGTAGGAAACAGAAGTTAGAGGTCATACAAGTTAGAAATTGTACAAAACAAGAAGAACATACCACAAACCATTATTTTATTCATATTTGTACCGTGAATGATCTTATTTCCGTGTCTTTGTGGAGATTTAGTCAAGAATAAAATTCTAAAGCTTTTCTTGAAGTAGGCGTATTAACATTTAAGGTCTTAAGGCCTTTTCAAACTGAAGTAGTGAACATTTTACAAAATCTCAATCAATTTTCTGAAATATGTTTCTTACATCTATCTTTTTAAAAAAAAAAAATCCCCCTTTGTCCGCTTCTCTTTTTTGTTTGTTTCAATTTGCATATTTCAAATACTAATGTTCCTGATTTTGAAGTTAGACAGCTATGGTGTTGTGTTACTGGTCCGTCTGTCTCCTCTATAATAATTATTTTTATCGGTTTATTCACATGTGTCTTGTCGGTGTTAAACTAAGCTGAGACACATGCTGCTAGTGTTTTTTTTTCTTACACTCTCTGCTCTCCTCTGCCATTTTAGTTTTATAATGGCCTGGTGTCTGAGTCCAAATCAGAGTGAAATTTTGGTCAGAGAGGACACGCACGCACACACACGCACACACATGCACGCACACACACACACACACACACTGATATTATCACCCATTCCCCACTCTCTCTTTTTATTGTTGCATATTATTGAAACCACATTGCAGAAAACAGAGTGCTGCAGAACTCGACACTGAACTACAGTGTGCATAGTGGATTACCCATAATGGGCACACATTTAATCTGAGAGTGGTGAAGTGGATGGAAAATAGAGGAAAAGAGGAGGACAGCAAGGTAAAGGAGCCATACAATTTGACAGTATATTCATTACTTCCGCCAAAGATGTTGTGTTTTTTGCCTGTGTCAGTTTGTTGGTTGGTTCGTTGGATTGTGAGCAGAATTACGCAAAAGCTACTGCACAGATTCCCATTAAACTTGGATGGAGGATGGATTTCAGCCCAGAATAGACCCCATTAACTTTTGGTGCAGATCCGGACAAAGTGTTGGATCAAGGAATCGTTAACTTTGCAAGCGTTTTCAGACCTTTTTGTAAATTTCTCAGGGAATGACGCAGGGATCCTTATTTGTTTATTTATTTTTTTTATGGATCCTTATTTTAACAAACAGACGTATTTAGAATTCGGATCTAGTGGCTGTAGTTATAGACCTGATTGAATTAAAGGTATGTGATTATAGGTATGTGCTTTACTTTGTGCCATTCTTGTGTTACCTTTTATTTTTGCTCCACCTGCTATTTCCTTTGTTCTACCTTTTTAGATATATTTTCTACTTAAGGTCCCTTTTTTAAAATTAGCTATGTTCGTGGTTGTTAGCACTTTTTTTTTTACAATGGATCTCACCCATTGTAGCACCTTTATTGATAGTTTAAGCACTGTAGAAATAAAATATATAAAATATTAAAGCAGCTGCCAGGAACTTCCATTTTTGTTGATTGTGGTGGCCTCTGTGGACAAAGTTGGCATGAGCACCACGGTCTCCTGTCAGAAAGTTCTTCATTTAACTAGTATGTGCATTTTTCTTTTAAAGCAAGTGAAAGAAAGACAACCATTTGGGAAATCTATAGAAATAGACAGTTTTCTTGCTGATTGTCTCCTTTGCTCATGTAGGTCATAAAGGGGTATCAGTATTAACTTTAGAGTTCAAGTTCCTTGTAGTACTTTTAAATGAGGACAGGTCGATAGAGACAGCTGGGCTTTTAAATGAAGATCAGGGAAGAAAAACTGCTGACCAACGGAGACAAAGACAGCAAACGATGAATGAAGATGGAGAGAAGTCAAACAAACACATCACTGTGTCTTTGTGTGTGCGCTGCCTGAAAGATTGGCTGGATAAGCGGCTGCAGTGTGTGTCAGTGTGTGTGTGTGTGTGGATCTATAACTAATGGTGCAGATGATGAGCCAGAGGATGAGGCGTCTTGTAATCGTCTGCCACCCATCAAACAGCAAGCTGACAGCATCACAATACACAGCCCAGGGAGCAGAGGGACAAATGACTGGTGGTGAGCGTGCACAAACACACAAAATGTAGACACACACGTGCATGCATAAAGTGATGTAAACACAATTTAATGTCACGGGGAATTTGTGATTTTTACATTTTTGCCACTAATAAAGGGTTTCTGATTTAAGTGTTAGCTTGGTGTGTGACAGTGTTGATTCGTAACTGCTGAGAGACATGTGACTGTGTACAAAACAGTCCTCTGCTGACCAAAAACTGCTTACACACACCCACCTACCCACACACACACACACACACACACACACACACACACACACACACACACACACACACACACACACACACACACAAGCTTCATGCATTTCAGTTTTTCAGCCCTGGTCCTTCATCAGAGAGCAATTACGGTGATGCTGCAGAAACATATTGATAGTGTAATAAATAGTTTTTCTTGCCTTTTTATATGAGAGCACATTTTTCATAATTTCTACCAAAAAATAGTGCTTGCAATGACATGGCAGCTGAGGTTCAATAGACCTACAACTAATATTGATTTAACTGTGTGTGTGTGCGTGCGTGTGTGTGTGTGTATGTGTGTGTGTGTGTGTGAGCGTACAGGTGTCTGCATGTGTGTTTTAGCCATCAGTTGTCGTTGATGGCAGTGTGTGCAAGCCTCTTCAGGCCTCAAGGCCTCTCTGCAATTTTACACACGCACGCGCGCACACACACACACACACACACACACACACACACACACACACACACACACACACACACACACACACACACACACACACACACATCGACTGGCACCCTGCTCTGCTTTTAGAGCCATTACTGTCAAACAGCTGTTAGCACGTCAAGAGAAGTGGTGTTGATGGGATAGAGCGAAGGAGGGAGAGAGACTGAGGGATAAATGGTCAGGGCCAATAGATAGATAGATAGATGGACGGATAATTGGGTGTAGAGGAAAGAGGGAGGGGTACGAGGGATGAGGCGGTGGATGGATGAATGGTCGAGTGGAGGGAGGGGAGGGGGGCGGGCCAGGCCTTCTCTAAGTGAAGACAGATTGATGTGGGTGTCAGAGAGGACTCCAGAGAGGAACAGCCCTTTATTTGACAGTCAATTATCAGATAGACCCAGTGGCCTCGCAGTCCATGGCCGTCACCCTCATACGCCGCGTAAGTGGGTTTCAAACACTGGCTTGACACCCAGAGGTGGACAACTGGAATATTAAATGAGGCCCGAAGAGAAAAAAATTGCGGTTTTAAATGTTGAAGGTGTGTCCGTGAACTAAGTGTTTGTTAGCATGCTCTGTATCATGTTGTCAGCCCTTTTTTATGTCGTTCTGTCAGATTGATACATTGGGTTATATAGCAGAGTTGTTTAAGAATTAAAATGTTCCACCAAATAGATGTTTGGCACACAAGCTGTTATGGAGCTCGGATGTTGAAACAGGAGGGTGCACTTTGGGAAGAAGCTGAGTTGTCTGTGCTCATAGTGCAAGACAAACCGGACATCGTTCTACACTGCACACCAATGAATTGGGATGCATGACATGCATTTTTTAAACCGATTTTGATAACACATAATTGCTTCTCATGGCAGAAAACAATAAGATAAGCGTATTTTTGACATTTTTGTATTATAAAAAGACGTTACTAACCTGTAATTTATGCAGCCATGAGGGTAAGAAAGGATCAGATGTAGTGAGCAAAGATGGAGGATTTAATAGTCCACAGCTCGAATATCAATTCAATCTGGAGAGACTAGTGAATGAAGTAAAAGTGTTTATTACAGCAGATGATTAGTGATAATGAGTCTTGTCAGAAAGTCTTTGGCGCTTAGACTCTATGGAGAGATTTTGCTATCAAAAGGCATCTGCCTGGAGCAGCAGTGGCAACAAGAATCCCCCAGTGGAGGCTAGAGCTGATGAAGCTGATGACGCTGGTGATGAAGACTGGGCGGTGATGGGGAGGTGGTGTGCAGGAGACAATTAGAGGCAGGAGACAATCGTCTGTAAAAAGACCGCAGCAATATAATAGCCCCATGTGAAGGTGTGCCACTGTGGTATTGGATAGATGTGCCCGGCTGATATCGATTCACGGCGCTAATTGTGAGTGAGCATGAGCGAGAGGGGTGCATGAAAGGATGGTATGAGAAATAAACTAAAAACTGAGCATGGGAAAGATGACTCTACCTGTCTGAACTTTCGCTCAAGCTTCATTGGTTCAGCAGAGATGTTTTACCTCCTCTTGTGGAACATGTGTTGCAGGTTGCAGTCATGTTGTCTTCAGCTGAAAACTGTAAGAAACATCGACACCAGCGATAATATGTTTGGCCCACCAGTCTGCACTGCATGGTTCTGCCCAGCTGCAGCAGTAACAGAGTGAAGATGCTACAACTGTTGAGACAATGAAAGAAATTTGGCTTCAAATTATCAGTTATATTTATAGGCCATAATTTCACTCAGTTGGTAGCCAGTAATATTAATTTCCCATTATCAATCCCAGATTATTTCTGTCTGATATTAGTATATAAAGCACTTATGATGCCTTATTTTCCATGAACAACACTGGTCTGAGCATAGGACGTCCTCTGTCTCTTTTTATTTATTTATTAGAGCACAGTTTTTCTTTGAATGATTTCCCTTTTTGATAAGTGATTATTAACAAGTCAACAAGTCATGTCAGGAGACGTCAGGAAAGTTAAGTCTCGTCTTTTCTGCTGCCACTCAAGTCTTGAGTCGTCGACTCAAGTGTCTCTCCCAGTGTTGTGATTAATTTGCCTCTGCAAGTACAAGTGTTTTATTATTCTGTGTTAGGAATTTGATTCAACACTTCATTTTAATATCGTCAGTTGATTTTATCTCTGTGTTTGCCATCAACAGAGGGCTTTTCCTCTTAACCTGTGCACCACCTTGTTCATATAACATCAAGAATTTGCCTCTCTGAGGGGTTTTACTGTTGGATTCTATCTAAGTTTACAAGTTGGAAGTGTGTTAGAGTGTTTTAGAATGTCAATGTTTGACAGAACCAACATTTTAGAAACGAAACATTGTTCTCCACTTTTACCAATAACCTCACTAAATATACGTCAACATAAGGAATGAACTCAACAGGCATCATTCATTTAGTTCACGTAACTGGTGGACAACTACCAAATTAAGTTCATATGTAAAACATTTACTTAAATAATCAACTGAACGTGAAGAAATAACAATTTTGATGTTATGTCAAAGAAGTCTATGCATTGTGTTGAGGAGATATCTACTGAACTAATAAGTCTTACTAGCTATCCCTGGGCTGGAAAACTTCTTGCTCCCGGAGTTTAAAGTTCCTTTTCTGGTGACGTAAACACCAACACTCCCCTGGTAGTAGCTACAGTCATGAATGTATAAACACAATACAGTCAGCAGCATTTAGCGACTATATGCTGCCCCTGTTTGTTGGGAGTATGAATTCTAAACGGCAGATTCATGCATACTTCACTTTTAAAGAAGAAAAAGAAGTATGCACCTCAGGTTAAAATGTTGCTGATTCCCATCTCATCTGAAAGTTTTCAATAGGGGTGTAAATCACCACTTCAACACGATGTGATATCGATTCTTTGGACGATTGTAGGATATTTGCCGATATCGTGAAGTCTGCCATGATACGATTCAAATCAGATCCTGTGTTCACTATGATAACATATCATCTGCATATTAAACAGACTTAGTTACAAAAGAAGCTGCCATTGAAAAACAGCACCACGTAGATAACTTTAAATAAATTTAGCAGTTGACAGTTATCTGACACTGCCTAAATGAGCCTAGTGGCTAGAAGATTCTACTCATAGCAAACAAAACACATATGTGATTTAAATCCTTTCCTTACTCACTGCTGGTTTAAGTCACTGCCTCTCCCAGCAGCATATCGTGGTTGCATTTCAGCTGGCATGCCCATTTTTCAGCCTAATATTGTTGTAAGTCGGCTGATCTGGCTGTAGCAAGAGCAACAAGTTAGCCAGCTGCGTGTGTGTGATGTCTGGTTTGTCTGTTGACTGATCTTTTCTCCGAAGTCCAAAAAAGATTTCAACAATATCCTTATCATCTTGGCTGCTTGCCTGGCACGAGCACTGTTTGAATTCTCAGGAAGGAGTGGTGCTTAGACATGAATAAAACATTTATTCAAATTTTTAGAATAAAGGCACATTTGAGAAATGATGGTAAGGATCAGTGTTGTCACTTTGCATTGATCACACTGGATTGCTGATCATTCAGTTGATCAATCTAGAATTGATGGATCGTTACACCCCTAGTATTCAGTATGGATTTAATCATCATTTCTATTGTTTAACTTCTTCCATGGTACAGAATTATACCTAAAATGCAACTGATCATGCAAAAATAGTTTTACCAGTGCACATTTATAGGAGTTGTTAAAAGCCCCCTTATGTTTAATGTCACATTAGTAATTTCAGTTTGGCAGTTCTGCCAAAAAGTAATGACCGAATTGAGTATTTTTCACCACTAGCCCGAGTCACATTTGATGAATCCACAGCAATGCAGAAAGCAGTATTTCCCTTTTCATAATCTCTAAAAATGATGCTGTCAGTGTAGCAGGTCCTTTCAGAGAAGCAGATTATAAGGTACACTAGATGGAGATGGGGGCGTTTTTGAAGGGACCTCGGAATGTGCAGCGGCCTTTCAGACAAGGTCACCGGAGTTGTGTTGCTATTGGTTAGCTTTGGTGCTTGACGACGAGGCCTCATGTGTGCTATTCAGCGTTTAGCCTTGAGCTGGGATACCACAGGCAAGTGTTACCGAAAAACACACATATATGCTCACAAGCTGACATGATTGGTGACCATGGGGAACAGACACATGAATAGATATCCTGTACAGATCTGTAATTTCTCTGTCACTGACAGTAGCGGTTGTTGGCCACTCTGAAGCACTGTTTTCCTGTAGAATAATACAACAAACCGCTTTACATTCAATTTTAAAGCACAGGATGGCATTAACATACAGAAGACAGTCACAGGAAGAAGAAAATCTGCATTTGCACAAATACAAATACGCCACCTACAAATGAAAATCAAAGGGGAAAGACAAGATAAATGGATTTAGCAAGATGTTTGATCTGTTCCTGTGAGTTGGAGTTAAATCTCTGAACTAAAACGGAGTGTTGCACCACCAACCTCTCCTAGAGTTTTTATACTAATCAAATTGATTAACTGACGGACACGAACAAACTGGCATATGACGATGTTTGCAGTGAAACGCAATGGACAATTACATCCTTGTTGGGGGATGATTTCTACGGGTTTCTCAATTTGAGGTAGTGCGTTCCCCTCGGAGTTGCTAACCATTAGCAATATTAGCTAGCCACACACTAATGTTAGGTTGTTTTGGCCCCTTTCTTGCACGTAGTGCTTGGAAAATAAAAGTGACTGATGACACTGTGAAGCGAGCAGTAAAGCTCCCACCTCATTGCAGAATAAGGGATTTAAATAACAAATCAGAGAGAGGGATGACTGATTCTATTATTGTGTGTATCTGTAGAGCTTTTTAGGAAGCTATGTTAAAAAAATGCTCAAAACACAATATACAAAAATGGATGGTAACCATGAACAAACATATAAAGAAACATCAGTAGCTGTTTACCTACTAGGATACATGTGTATATGTGAAACAATGTAACAATGTATGTGCGTACTTTTAATCCGTGTGACACTGTAGGTGACTTGACTACAGAAAACTTGGCTGAATTTCCAACAGCTCTCGTAGACTCTGTCCGTGGTGCTGAACACAAGGCAGCTTCAGCTTATGAAGGCAAACCAGGACAACGCTGTAACCACCGTACATACCTCCAGCTGCACAAAGCAAATAAAAAGCTGCAGAAGGAGGAATTCTGCGATCAGTGAAGCCGTTAGTGAGCATAGTGTGTTTGACTCATGCTGATCGAAGGAGAAAGGCATCGCTCTGTGTTAAATGAATGGAAAGCTGTCTGTATTGTGTGGTGAGCCACTGCACTTGAAAGAAAAAAGAAAAAGAATGTGATCTGACAAAAGTAGCCAACATTTGGTTTGTTGGACTCGTTTGTTTGGCGTCAGGCAGAATGTGTATGGCCTTGGTTTGATTGATTTTCCCCACTGTACTTTTGCTTCTTGACTACACTACACTGACATTTACCTCATTTAAAAGGACTTCAAATGGGCATTGTGGAAGAGATGGTCATGTAAGTATGATGCATACTCAATAACTATAAGGTGAGAAAACAATACTATATGATACAAAACATGGCTGGAGCTTCACAGCAAAATGCCTAACTAACTGAACATATTAAAATGTGAAAAAAGCAAATAAAAAATATGAAAGAGCTCCATTCAGCTCATCTTGAGTTATCCAAGAAGCCCAGAGGTTCTAAATTGATTTGAAAAGACACAGTCGAGCTCTTGCACCCACTTCACACAAGGTGCGCTAATACTTTTAGCTAAGTTGCTACAGTGAAAAGTCTGGCTGAAAGAAGGTTGTAAATAACATTGTTTCAAATCAATTCTGGATCTCTGGGCTTCTGGGCATTTAATATTTCCATTCAGTTATCTTTTACATTTTGAAAACAAGCCCTCATCTTCTTCTGTTGAATGGGAAAATGCTGCAATGTTGTTTTGTTTTGAAGCTCCAAAAAATTTTTCATGGACTAATGTTTCAGACTACACAACACCATCACCACAGCTCCCAACACCTTCCTCTACTCATTAAGGACTCAACTATACACTTCACTGTCACTTTAAGACTGATTGTTTTTTTTCTTCTGTTCTGCTGTTATCTATTATCTCAGAACCCTGCACGTTTTTTTTTTGCACGTGTTAATTTTTTGCACATTTTTGCACATTGTTGTTATTTATTATCTCAGAACTCTGCACAGTCACATCTATTTCACATTTTATATATATTGCATCACATGCACACAAGGACAGTTACTGTATATAGAATGCTTATTTTTTATTCTAATAGTTCTTATTATATTTTCATTCAATTGTTCTTTATTCTTTGCTTCTTATTTTCCCCTCTGTACTGTGTTACCTGTGAATTTCGCCCAAGGGGGATCAATAAGGAACTTCTTATCTTATCCTAGTAATTTGACTGACTTTCCATCGGCATGGGGCCGGATGCTAGATAATGACTGGAATTCCATTTACATTTATGCTTCAAATCCACAAAATAATTACCATATTGACATATTCCTTCTGAAACATGGCCTCTATTATGAAATATTTGGACTTAATTCCGGCTTTTCATCATCGTGTCGTCTCACATTGATCGTCATCAGGCTGAAAACATTTACAGGCAGCTCATCTTGAGAAGGAGATCTAATCAGCACCATCAAGAAACAAGACCAAATGAGATCAGAGTCGCAGCGATACAGCCTGCTTTGTCTTTGCAGTCTGGCGGGGTTAATGTTGGTTTAAAAAAAAAAAAGAAAAAAAGAGTCAAATCAGCCGCTTCTATACATCTCAGTTCATCCTCTTTTCTCTTTATTCATTTTTTGTTCCTGTGAAAAATGCAGTGCTTTTAATCTTTGTTAGGTTGTGTGCTCATTTTCTCAGCCTCAACATCTGCAAAGTGCATTATCGCTTTTAATATCGGAGCCATTATTCTCAGTGTTGACTGCACAGTCTCCGCAGGATTTATGTCAAAATACAACATTGTAGAATACCCAGTTTTCTTTTGCGTCATGTTTTGCTGGAAACGTATGTAGTAGAGGAGCAGTATTCCTATAGTGTGGAGGAAACATGTAGATGGAAATCAAATGGATCAAGCGTTTTTTATTATCACATCTGCATGAGATATTTCCATATTTCTCTCTTCACTGTTCTGATGCATCTAACATCTGTAGCTTACCTTTTCAGATTCATTTTTAATCTTTTTAGAATTTGTTTGTTGCGTATGTGAGTGTGTGTGTGTGTGTGTGTGTGTGTCAGCAGTGTGCTATCAGTGCCCCCTGCAGTAAAACCAAAGGGAATAAAGAGACAAGGGAGCGAGAGAGGCACCGTAGAGGAAAGATAGCGAGAGAGAGGGAGAGAGAGAGAGAGAGAGAACAAGAGGATCGTTTTCATTATCTCCGGCACACAGAGGAACTTAATCACACTCATACAACAGAGAGGTCTTATAGCCAAAGACTGGATCCATGTGTGCTGAGGTATCTGTAATGTACAAAACCATGCTGCACTCGGTGGAAATTCACACCGCTCGCACAAGACATTTTGAGATTTTTGTCCTCTCTCTCTCTCTTTTGAGCCAGTAATGTACTGTGTGTGCAGTCAAATACAAGCCAGTATAAACCGTAATGCGGCGTGAACGTTGCACATCAACTAAAAATAGACGAGCTACGATGTGGGAGCCCTTCACTAGCAGCTGCACGAGATTGGTGGATTACTACCGAGAAAGTATTGTTTATGTTGATACCAGATGTCAGCGAGTTAATGTTTGGGTTATTTCCTAAACGCAATTACAGAAAGAACTGTGTAGCCTTGTGCCTTTTGTAGACTTGTCTCATTCATTTGATATTTTCCCAATGACATCTTTGTGAATTAATCCTGAAAATGTAAGCCTAGCGTCTGCTTTAAGGGTTGGTTCCTGACCAGTTGTCTGAATGCCGTTTCACAGCCATTACCACATTTTACCCACGCTAAATATCTCTCTTTCATTGAAAGTACATTCCATTGTTTTATGTTTTCGCTGCAGATTGTGCAAGTAGACCCTGGGTGGAGCACGATCAGTTAAACTTGAAATATTTTTGTAAGTGTGTCGAGCGTTGAAATTATATTCTCATGTGAAAACAATTTTTGGGTTTATGTGCCTTACCTGGAAGAGCTGAGGACATCTGGCACAGCTGGTAAATTATGCGTAATAGTGCAATGACGTACAGTATGTATGCTTATATTTAATATCTGTAAAATAATTAATGCAGTGGCTGTCACCTTCTTATTGAAACACAAACCGATAGCCTGCTGCTGTTCATGGCTCATTTTTATTTTGCTTCAGTCCAGTCAAATCTTTTATTATCCATGTTATCCATTACCAGGCGTCGTCTCATGTTCCGGGTTCACAAAACTAGAAGATCAATTTGTATTTGCTGTCGTTGGAATGATACCATTTTTTATTTAAATCCCAGCGAATTGTTGTGAAAGACATCAATCTCAGTTGGTGTTTTAATTGAGACTAAAGAAACGTCCTGTTCTTGCTCCCTCTTTGCTATTTTTATGAATGATTTGAGTTCATAAACTTACTGTCACATTTGCAATATTCATTCAAGATGCAATGATTTATTTTTCCCAAAAAAATTCTGCAAAGAAAAAAATTCAATAGAAATGTTTTTATTTACATTTTACTAATTCTGTCAAATATGCCAAAATATGCCATCAGTTTAATTTACTCACCGTTTATTTGCACAGCTACAACTGACCCTTTATACCGTCATAATTCCCCTTTTCTTTTGAGCCGGACGAGGGCTTTGGAGCTGCATTTTTCTGGGTCTCTCTGGCTCTGTGTGGTTGTCTCTTTGAAGAGGCTCTCCTCTCGGTCTCCATCCTGTTAATAGAGGCAGCCGGCGTTCCAATAGATGGCATCACAGCACTAGACTTCAGACTCTCCGCTCTGCTCTGCTCTGCTCTGCTCTGCTCTGCTCTGCCGGGCTGAGATGCTGCTCGTGAGCCTTGAGCCAAGCAGGGATGTGGACTGCATTAATAAACTAAAACAATCCCTGTTTTGATTTAAAATAACAATAAAATGTCCCGGTACTGTTACTTCTTAAAAGCAAGAAATGAAATAAAAATAATAATAAAAATGAAAATGTTAAAGCTGATTGGATTTTAGATCCCAGGTACAGCTGCTGGTTGTTATTATATGGTGTGAAGAAAAAGCACTCCTCGGATTTTAAGACAAAAAAATAACACAGTTGATGGATAAATATGCTTATAGTGAATGTTTTCTTATTTTGTCTTAAAATCATTTTCATATTATCTGAATGGTTCTGAAAAGGTTTCACAGTCCTTTAGGGGCATTTTAGTGTTTTCAAATACTCATTTTTCATAAATAGAATTGCTGAATTAATTGGATATGACGCAAACACAATGACTCCATGTCATGTCTAATTTACCTCTGCTAATTTGAGTATTATTTTATTATTGAGTGGCCTGTTGAAGCCAGTCAGTCCTGTAACTCAATGTGATCCACTATACGGTCGACAGTTATGACTCAGGATTATAACCTATGTGTGTGTATGTGTGTGTCAGTGTGCTCATGTCACCGCACCATGTCTCTGTAATGTGATTAATCACACTCCATTATACCACCCTCATTTGTCCCACAATGCACAGTTTTATAGGGAATTAACCCACGTTTTTTATTGGCCCGTGCAATAAATCAACACCAGCACCTCGCGGCTCACATAAAAATAATATTATTTGGCCGGCGTGAAAAAGCGCTTTCTGACGGTTTGGCTTCCGAGCAGCCACCCTTAAATCTGCCGCTCTCGCTTTCAACTGAAGATATGTGTGTGTCGGCGGACCGTAATGTGTTTTTGTGTGTGCGAATCCCCTGCTGGTCTGTTTCGTGCAGACACTTCAGACAGGAGAAAAGATAGTCAGCTCGGATAATGGAGCGTTTCTCTACAGCAAATGTATGAAAAGGGCTCCTGAAATGACAAATGATTGTGGCCTAAAACAGGCAGAGACAGAGGGAGAGGGAGAGAGAGAGAGAAAGAGAGAGAGAGAGAGAGAGAGAGAGAGAGAGAAATGTATTCATTAGAAATTACATGTGGATGGCAAGGAGCGGCGCGTTGGCTTTCAGTGCGGCTGAATGTCGTGATGTGAATTTGTGTTTGGTGCATCGAGAGAATGCAAGTGAACGTACAGAGAGAGAAAAACAAACACAAGCAAAAACATCTATTTCGCCCTTTTTTTCTTCCCCTTTTTTTTTTTTTTCTCTCTTATAGCCACACAGAATCACTGATTTTCAGTTACCCTCAAAGGCCGTCCGGCAGACAGGAATTCTCATTTTCTTGTGAGTATAAAAGAATCCTGTTTGATCAAACAATTTGTGACGTCTTGTAAATATTTTTTACACGTACAGAAAAAAGAAAATATGATGCGAATTATAAATGTTCTGTTGTAACTTATTCATATTTAGCCTCAATTGTTCTTTTTTACTTTGTTCATCTTCCCGCACGACAGCCCTGCACTTATATTGTAGGAGACCAAAAAAAAACCCTCTCGAAAGGCATTTTCTTTTAAATACTGACTACAGGCGGCTGTAATTTGCCTCTCTGATGTTGGTATCACATAGCAGCAGTGTATTATTGAAAAGGTAAAAGCTCCTCGCTGGATTTTGTCTTTCTTCCTCCAATAGAGGTATCATATCAGAATGACAGCCGCTCCGTTTTTAATGTCCTTTAATGTCATTTAAATCTCTAACTGTTGTGTGCAGACTGATAATCTCCCTCTTTGTGATCTGTGGACTAATGAGACCTCTCCTCTCTGCCTCTCCGCGCTGAAGTCTCCATCCTAATTTCTTAATGCTGAAACACAAAGACTTGGCTGCAGTGTGGCCTCAGTGGAAATCCGCGCTGACCACGATTTGATTGAATAAGAGAACACACAAAAAAAAAAAAAAAAGGAGAAAAGGGAGGAGGTGGGGAGAGGGGAAAAATAGAGACGGGGAGAGAAATAGCTGCATTTTTAAGGCAGTATTGATGAAAGGCTATTATTTTAGCCAATTAAAGGGGTGTGGGGAGGGAGAGAGGCTTGATTTTAACGGATCGTACCTTTGCATGCACGGAGGGGGGAAAAAAAAAAAAAAGAAAACACACCAATCTTCTCTTTGCTCCACAGCCATGTCACATCCCTGATTAGTACAGGGAAGAAAATCTGGAATAATGTGTAATACCAGACAAGAGGAGGGAGACCTTTAGAGGAGAGTGTGGAGAAGAGTGTCGTCTGCTATCCTGCTAACATCGCCGCTCAGCCTAAAGGTTAAGGCACGGCCTCGGCTGCTAGGCATGAATACAGAAATGAATATATATATAGTAGTGGTGTCATTGTGGAGATAAAGAATCACATTTGTTCCTTTCTTCTGTCAAATGTACAGCTAAGCTACAGGAATATCTGTCCTTGCTGCTATTTTTGCCTCAAATGTCTTCTTTTTTTGTCGTTCAAGGAGCCAATTAGAAGAAGACAAACAATTAGAAATTGTTAAACATAACATGAAACAAAAGGGAGACAGCAGAATATCACAATGACGATTTGCCAGTGCATATGATTAATTCAAACTTGCCTTGGAGGACTTTTCATCGTCAACAAACATCCAAAAAGTCCTTCACAACATTGACACTGTTCAGCAGAATAATTCACTTGGCTGGCAAGTAAGCCATTCTCCACACGCCAGTGTATTATTGTAAGAGTGTCAATTTTTACACCATGTAAACAAGCTATTGGATTCCTCACAGTATGTATATTAAAGCCATGTAGACGGCTTTTCAAATCTATCAGAGCAAAATCTCCACACTGGCTTAAAGATGCAGGAAGGGCTTTAGCGATCCCTCTATATTGTTACCATACCAACAGCTGTTTGATGCGGTGCATTATTCCTGTTTGTGGGTTCTGTCCCAATTTGATAGCGTTCAAGTGTATTTAACTTAATCGATTCTAGGAAAAACACAATTTGAATAAAAGAGTCAGAACAAGGAGTACACGATAAAAGAAGAATCAGGCTGTTTGCACTTTCTTTATCGTCGGGCCTCAAGTGCTCTCACCGCGCTCTTTCTATCTGTCTCATCTCATCAGTCGTGTTTTATTTCGTCTCTGCATTTCTCTTATTTTTTAGTTCACCAATCAATTCATCCCAAGGGGCTGTAGATTTCTCACTTGTCCCTCAGTTTCGACTCGCATTCTTGTCATTCAGTCCCGCTCAGGCCATGAACTGCTTGCCGATTATGTCGACACACGCGGACTGTCAAGGTCGACTTTTACCGAAAAACAAAATTCAGAAATCTGCACTTTCCACACTCTCCTGTTTGTTTTATTTTATTTGATATGAAACGTTCAAATTTTTTTTTTTATATTCTATATTTATCCTAAAACAATCAGATGAAAAAGACCAAAACAGCAATAAAGGTATCCTGCTAACAAGTTTTCAGTGCATAGCCAAAGCCTCATACTGTATACTGTATTCTAGTCCTCTGTGTCATAGAGCTCCATTTATGTGCGGGACAATAAAAAACAATTTAATCTAACTATTATTCTGGCAAAAGAAATTGCGACTCACGATATTTTCCCGATAATCCCCAAAATATGCTTCAGACTTTTAAAATGGAGTCACTTTCCCTTACATTTTGCTCTGAAACATCGCAGATATGAAAAACATCTTACTTTACATTATATTTTGCATCCTATTTGTGAAAAACAGCAGGGGAGGCTCCAGACATGAAGACAGGTTTAGGATTTTGGAATGAATGGAAAGATACAGGCTCCCCCTTGTGGCAATTCCAAATAAATTGAGGAAATCAATAGAGCACTGTGCGTTACTGAGCAGACAACTCTCGCAAAGTCAGCCGTGAGGATATTCAAGATTATCCTGACATTGGAAATTCACTACGACCAACTGGTGTTTTTCCTTTTTTTTTCCTTTTGGGTTGCGCTATAAACCCAATTGTTCAATTGCTCTGTTGTTATCGAAACACTATGAGTGAGCCACATTGTTCATACTGACATCCTCTGTCATTGCTATGAACATGGGTTGCGGATTTATATTTAATGCCACCATCTATCTGCCATAAAAAAACAACGTATACTAAGGCACCAAATGCGTATTACGGACAAATGATTCCTTGTTTCATTGGAATCATTTATAAAAAACAACAGCTGTTTTGATAAATGTCTTAGGCTTTATAAAGATTCAAAATGTAACATTTCTACTTTAGAATGCCTGTTATATACAGACTCCATGTAGAGTTGTGCACTTGCATTATCCCAAATGTTTCAACAATGTTCAAACCCGGAGAAATCCTACATTAGCCGAAGCTATGCGTTAAATTCGGTCACCTGTAACATCCGGGAGAAACATCCTGTGATATGTCAGAGAGTGAGGGAGGGTGGCCAACGTGACTAAATGATGTGAAAGAAAGTTTAATGCATCGTCCGTGGGCATTTCCGCCTGATAGATTTCAATTGGCAATGGTGGTTCTTTAACGATAGAGACAACTGCCACGATCCCACGCCACTCATCAAACTACTTTGTTATGTTCAAGTTGTTATGATTGAATGACTCCTAGCAGCAGGAATAAAATACTTTGTGTTTAAAGATGAAACTGTGTCCTTGTGACATGTTTGTACCGATTGACACCCTCAGCTGGAGCCAGTGATCTTGAGGCCACAGGGGATAAGTGATGAGAAACTGACCAACGCATTGTTGCTTTTGGTCTTTTTATTGGATTGTTCCACAGCATAGAAAAGTATAGAATCACACGTCCCTTATCCTTTAAAAGAAGCGAGGGGAAGTGAGTTAAATATTTCTGGAGTTGACATGGCAACAGGACAGCCATTTCAGAATGACATAACAATGTTATGCCAGCGTTAGATAATTGGATTAACCTGAGCTACATGTAGGTAAAGTGTATTAAATGATTTCTGATTTCCATCTGCTTGGTGATTTACTTATGTAAGAAAACACTGCTTCAAACTGGGCCTGTAAACACACACACAAACACGCAAACACGCACAAACACACACACACACACACACACAGACTGCACTAGTGTGTGCTCATACACATTTAATGTATTACTCGCAGATCAAATACAGGCTTCCCACCTACTTCCCTCCCCAGAGAGACTGAGTGTGTGTGTTATTAACCCCAACACCACTGCAGCTTGTCTGCCGGCATTAACCCCATTATCCTCTCCTCTTCCCCCCCCCCACCCCGCTCTCTTCTCCTCTTCTCTCCTCCCTCTCTCTCGCCCACGGCAGTAATGAAGTTCAATAGGTGCAGTTTTCCTCTCCTCTCTCGTGCGCTTATTCTTTCCTCGTTTTCTCTCTCCCTCTATCCTCTCTACAGTTGGCAGTGGCAGAGGTTAGACAAGCACACTCTGTCTCTCCATCCTCCCCTCCCTCCACTCCTTCCCCTCCTCCCTCCCTCACCAGGTCCCAGAGGTGCTTTCTGCTTAACGAGGCTGGATATCTGTTTCCTAAAATCAATCGTCTGTCTTAAACGAACATCCCCGACCATCTGCTTCAGGGGTTTACACACACACACACACACACACACACACACACACACACACACACACACACTGCTCTGCCTTTGCCTAGCTGGAGCTCCAATCCCAATATTTGTTGAGTGTGTGATCCAGCAGGCTCCTCGAGGGCCCCAGAGAGCCAATGTCGGGGTCCTCCCGGGGCCCCTCAAAGTGCCTGGCCGGGGGGCCTCGCACATTTGGCGCCGCTCCCTCCTTCTTTTCTTCCCCCTCTCCCCCTCTGTCGCTTTTCTGTTTGATTAATCTCTAAATCTGTGTGACACATGGACGAGGCTCGGAGACTCTGCCAGTGAACTGTGTATGCGTGTGTGTGTGTGTGTGTGTGAATATGTGCGTGTCAGGGGGAAAAAAAAAAAGTGAAATGCAAAGCTAATCCTTTTAGCAAGCTGTTAGCTGTTGCCTTGTGTTTGGGTTGTAACAGTGGCTCTAATAGACCGACAGTGATAATCTCACATCTCTATAAGACACTCTCACCCAGGTTGACCTTGTGACCTTTCAGCTCAGTGATCCTCGAACTTCAAAGGAATCCTTTTTGCAATCCAAAACTCAACATTTCCTGTTGTACTCGGCCGGAGCATTTCTTGGAGCAACTCTGCTTTTTTGAGGATTCCTGAAGGCCAAAGCATTGGATTTGACCTATTTCAAAATGTCTTTTTAATTTCAGCAATTTTACGTTTTTTGTTTTTATGCACCTTGACTGACACTGAAACACTGCAGTTGTGTCAGATATCCTTTCAGACTCGCATCATTTTAGCACTTCCTCATGATTATAGACTCATTTCTAGAGGGCTTCAACATTGCCTTTTTAAAAACAGTTGGGCATTAGAGTTGAGCAATGTGTTGAATTTCTCCAAGCCCAACAACATTTGATTGCCGTTATGTATTTGTGCAGGTGTTTTGTGCAGCTGCACTGACTCGTTTTTCAGAGGCAGACCAAAATAAAATAACAAAAATCCTCCCAAACCAGCGAACAAACGGCGGATGATGGCTGATCGCTGATAGCCTTTACATTTGTGCAACCTCACCCTTTATGGGCACCCAGAAACATTCACTCATTCAGTAATCACCATTCATAGAACATTCTATGTAGTGCTCTATATGCTGTATGTCAAAGGGTCAAATTAAATAAAAACAACTCAAACCCTTCCTATGAGTTCCTAATCTTATCACGTCACCACTGCTTCAGAAAACAAGATTAACCACCCCAACTGAGTGCAAACAATCCCAAAATCCAAATGATGTTTCTTTTTCTATAGCTGGTGGTTAAAAGTATTAGCATTCAACGTGCTTTACTTCCAAACTGTACTCAGCTGAAGTACTTCAGTACATTTGTGTCCCGTAAACCTGTCACACTTAAACAGCAGCTCACTGTTTAACACAAACTCTCAGTCCTGCTGTGTGTTTAGCTCTAGTAGCTGTTAGCCCAGTTAGGTCGATTAGCTTCTTAAGCTGTACGCTATTAGCTCGAATAGAGACTCTCAGGCAAGGCTGAGATCATGGCCGCTTTCTACAGCTGAATGAACGACGCCAGTGGTGAAGTGTCTTCGTTACTTATTGATGATAAGTCTTGTTTATGTGTCACCCTGACTACTGTAGATTAGTTTGCCTGCTCATTGTGCCAGCAAAGAAAACATGTTTGGATCTTCAGTGATGCCACTATTCTCATACAGGCCTTCTGTTGTTGGACTCTATCAGGCTAAAACTGAACTGATAATAATATTCATACGCCAGCCAGTCAACGGCCTACACTTTCAGGAGTTGACAATAGGAAGGAAAATATTTATTATGCGTTTTTTTTTTCTTCTAAAAATGTTTGAAAAAAAAAATCTAATTCCAACATACTTAATATGGACTCTTAACCCCAAACAGTTGGCATCGCCCTTTAAATCTCATATCGGTTAAACCCCAGATTCCTCCCCCTCCTCCCTGAAGTCTCTATTGTATTCCCGTATTCCCTCATCCCAAACCCCCACCGTCCCCCCTTCAGTAATTACACCCAAAGTCAAAAGACGGTCCTGTCAATCAAACACTCAACTGTCACTTCCTCTGCTTTGTCTCGCACATCTCTGTCTGTCTCTGTCTCTGCTGATTTCAGGCCGGGCCGTCAGCGCAGTGCAGGGCTGTTCTGCGTGCATTCAGCAGTGTTTTGTGTTCGAGTGCGTCTTTGTGTGTTTGTATGTGTGTGCGGCGTATACGTGTACGTGTATTCCTCCTCTGGAATCAGTCTATAGCTTTCTCTATAGCTTGTGTCGCACATGCCCGGATCTCTTTTGCATTCAGCTAAAAGGTGAAGCCTTGCTATGGAAGATCAGTGCATGTGTGTGTGTGTGTCAGTAAAAATGACCTGGACAGACGTAGTATTAAAACCTTTTACACTGACGAAGCCGCCCGCAGTCTTCGCCTCCTCTCTCTCTGTTTTGCATCACCAGGCGTCGATTAACCCGAGGAAGTCAGGATTTCAAGCAAACTGAAGAGTGAATGATTGACGGTTATTTCCTGCACTTAGATATAAACGCGAACTCTTCCTGTACTCATCCAGACAATCACGCTACTCGTTCACCTGTCATCAGGCTTTTAAAATCTATCCTTCTGTTATTTATAACTCACCACTTACAAAGTGGCTTGAAAACTAGAGGAGGCAAGTTCTGAGGACCTTGCGGTTGCGAATGCTCCCTGTTGATCAGCTGAAGCCAAATGCGGATTGCTGGCTGTGAAAACTTTGAATAATGGCCAGAATATCTAAAGAAAGAAAAAAAAGTTTGTAGCCTCCTCTTTAGCTTCTGTATTCAAGTTGGATTCACAGCAAATATTACTCATTCCAATTTATAAAATGTCTAATGGCTGTATGTCCTAAACAATAATCTAAATCACTGTGACATCACGCTGACAACAACAGCAGTCACTTCCGGTAGGAAACTGCCAGCGGCTTTCTAATGTGGAGACAGGAGAAATCGGCACTCTGTGTTCTTTCTGTTTGCATTTTCAGCCTTTACTGTAACATGTAAAGATATGTAGTTAAACATGTTAGTTAATCGCAAATAAATCCTGGAGTCCTGGAGGGCTCTCGCATGGTCATGCACAGGCTGCAAGTCTGGTTAAAAAAAAAAGTAATTGTGAAGAAACCCATGGTGCAAGTTTGGTAAAAATGGGAAAAATTACTGACAAGTAACTGATCCCAGGCTGACAAGAGGAAGGATCAAGCTGCAGTTTTTTGTGCGGTCTGTGTAGTTTCACCGTCAGGCTTCATTGATTATCTGTAAGGCTTAGTTTAAATTCTTGTTTATGATCATCTATTAAACATTCACTATTTCGTCAAAATGGCCGTTAATCCTCCAGTGTCGGGATGAGTATCTTGAAGCAGCAAAATTGAGCTTTTGAGATGAAGTCTGGCTCATGAGGCTACTTCTATATATCAGGCACACACACACACACACACACACACACACACACACGCACACACATACTTTCAGTGAGCGCGGGGCTAATAGGGTTAATTGTCATGTAAAACCATCACTGCAGTCAACTTCACGGCCAATCACTCAAAATCTTGTGAACACACACACACACACACACACACATATACACACACACACATATTTACACACCCTCCCATGGGATTTTGCCTTGCCCAGATGGCTTTTTTCCCGGTGGCTGTGTGCTCTAGCGTGTGTGTGTGTGTGTGTGTGTGTGTGTGTGTGTCAGACCCTGGCAGGCCACAAGGGGCTTTGCGGTGAACAAGGCGCATCTTCTCCGTCTAATTAATTTACTATTATATAGCACCTGTTTCAGGCTAGATAGAGCTGGGGGCACTCAAACACACACACACACACACACACTGAACACACACACATAAGCTGATGAAATGGAGAGGTAGTGGGGGAGGTAGGGAAGGGAGGAAGGGATGGACAGATGAGGAGAGAGGAGAAAAGAGAAAGAGGTGAGGAAAGGAAGGAGGGTGAATGAAAAGGCAGCAGGAGAAGGGAGGGAGGAGGAGGGGGAGAAGGGATAGAGGGAGACACTAATAAATGGGTTTTGAACTGATTATATTAAGCCGATCCTTTGATCATGTTTAAGGCCTTAAAATGGAAATATGTTTTCTCTGATGGAGGGGGGAGGGGGAGTGAGGGGGGAGCGCAGGGGGGCAGCTCATTACATGTCTACACTGAAAACAAATCACACAGCACGCATCAGTTTTAAATGATAATATCCTCATCTATCATGTGATTGTAGATCAACTCCTCATCTTCAGGACATCAAAGCTTTGGTATCTGCTGAACTTACCTTGTCTTATTTCCCGTTAACTGTTCTGTACTGCTGCCTTGTAACTACAGTATGGAGGTGTGCATTATAACCTTTTACTTCCTCTGACTGTGTGATGGTCTACTCCCGCAGTTGAACTTGGAGAAAGTATTTCCGTCCTGAGTGAAACATTGTACGTTGATTTGTCACATATTCGTTGTGTAAAATCTGCTCCTCCAACGCCAGTTGATGGCCTCAGTTGAAAATCTGTTGCCAGTGGCAACCACTGGCACAGTTCCTTCACAGTTTAACTGACATTGTTACGTCCTCCATTTTGTCAGATCTGTGACGAGGCAAATAATAACAGCCGTCTTTACTCTACTCAAAAAATGGCCTAAGTGGAACGTTATCTCCAGGTGATGTTTTGGTATTTTGGCTGGTTTGTGATTTGTTCATTAAGTTTTCCTCTGATCAGTTTAGTGCTTACCGAAGTAGCTGCCATGCTAGCTGCCTGAGGATGAAGGCCAAAGAGTAACGATGGTCAAAACCATTTTAGAACATTGCAAGGAAAAGTTACAGTTGTGTAAAGTTTTTGTCTGTGACTCAGCCTTTAAAGTGGCTATAAAACAAATGACTGTGATGTTGTGCCAACAGTCACTTACTGATAACGTCAGACAACTAGAAAGTAACTAGGAAGTGAAACACAATGGTCGCTTCTGTATTCTCATATTCCCTCTTTATGATTTCGATAAAATGGTAATCGTATGCAGTTTACTGTACAAATTATAAATGCAGTATATGATTTTTCTAAACTTTATTTTTTTATATAACTGTTTAATCAGAAGTTGTTCTGCCCACTGTGAAGCATTTAATCTGCCAGAAATATAACAGAAGATTTTCTTTCCCAACTGTTTTGAGAATATTCAATTTATTCATTCATGTATGCCTTCTGTCGGTACACTTCTGATGTTCATGTTAATTGAGCTAATGTTAGCTAATGCTGTGAAGTTAGCGTTGTGTCAAGATTTAACTTACCAGTATTGCTGATGTCCTCTTGAGTAGGAACAGGAGCCTCAGACGAGTTATCCTCAAACCCCACATCCACACCATAGCAAGTCACGTTCACCAATTGTCGCTCCCCCATTAGATCACCTGTCTGGGTCTGAACCACTTTTGCCATCTGCTGCGACTTTTAGCCTTGTAACATGAGTAGGCTGCCTTTAAATCTCTGTACTGGTTATTTGGTTTGATGGATTCATTCATCTCTTAAAACACTTGTTTGGAACACAATACTCTGAGTCCCTACAAATTAAGTTGTGATAGCCACAGACCCGTTTTGTTTTGCTCCCACCATGTTTTTGTGCCTCCTGGAAGCACCGTCACCTATGATGTTAGCATGCGCAGATAGAACTAGAGAGAAATGATCAGAATGAGTGTTGACGTGGTTAATAATTTCACATTGACCCGAATATCAAAGGTTTACTACGCCACTCCATGAGAATTCCTTCAGATCAGGCCGGCTTTGATTCGTGTCTTCCGATTGAGGTGTTAACATGAGTTATTTTTATTGTGATTTAGGGTTTATTCTGATTATTGTTTAAATATATTACGGTCCATGTTAAGGCAGCTACTGGCCTTCTGGCAGTTAGAAGCCTTTTTCATACCCTTAGACCAAGATAGATTTTTTTGCTTATGACATTCAAATATAGGTGTTGAAAGATGCCCTAGATTGTAATGTGCTACAGTGCATTACAAATCCTGTGCAAAACGAAACAAAACAAAACAAAACAAAATCCAATAAAAAATTAGATATAATGGAGCAGCAATACTGTATTTGGCCACCTTTACATGCAGATATAAAATGTGTTTTGTGATATTGTAGAGCAACATTAAAAAGATGGTTTATCTAACTTTGAAGCTGCTTCTGTGGAAATGTAAATGGTTAAATAGTGTTCCTACCAGTACACCAGTTCCCTGGCATTATTTCTCACATCAAACCCACATCATCTGTCAGTCAGTCAGGCGATCACTCCGAGTAACACATCATCCCAGAGCTGAATGCACTTTAATTAAGCACAATGCGAGTTCTTTCCATCTGTGGGAGCAAGTAAAATAAAGCATCAATGATACAAGAACAACTCCGCTCCCAATACTGCGATACACCGCCACCTCGTCTCTCTCCCTCTTTCTCTTTCTGAGTTCATTAGTTTCCAGACCGGTGCTCCTCCCGGATTACCATAACCTGTCAGCCGTGAAACACCACAAAACAATTTTCAGCTTGTAAAAAAAAAAAAAAAAGAGAGAGAGAGAGAGAGAGAGAGAGAGAGAGAGAGAGAGAGAGATAGAAAAAAGAAAAAAAAGCAGCAGCAGCCCACCTCGCTCTACTGCCTCCCACAGCCACAGAGAGGAGAGAGGGCGGGGAGGTTACGCTACCTGTATGTTTTTCTAATGAACACCGCACTGAACTAATAAAAACATGTCAGATGCTTGGAGCAAAGGGGTGGATGGAAATACTAGAAAGTGGAATTAATGCAGACAAATACCTGTGTTTCAAACAGGTGATAACTAGTTAAATCTGACTTACATGATTTCCAGCTGTGAACAGGCTGTATAATGAAATGTGCTGCTTACACTGGAATTGAACATGCTTGAAGGGAAATTACATTTTAATACAACTTGGCTCTTATTTGTGTAGTTTTGTCTGTCATCTTTGTTGGTTATGTTTACACTGCATCCAGTAATTTTTCAGACCTGTCAACATCACTTCCAAGTCAAAAGGGGAAAGAAACCTCTAGGTTAGATTATAATACATATTCTATTCTTATTATTCTTAGGCCTGGACTATCCTTAGCCCTAGGCTAAGACTATCCCAAGACTAAGGGAGCTTTTAACCCCTAGGCTAAGAAAGCTTTTCCACTGACATATTCCAAAGTGGGCTAGCTCTGACTTTAGCCAAGGGATTGCTGGCCTTGCTCCTGTTTAAGATTAGCCTTGAGTTTGTGGGATTATCCCCTGAAAATAAACTAAATGCAGGGTTTAAAGATGCCAGCATGGAAGGAGGCTAAACAGAGTTGTAAAAAAAAATAGTAAAATGTAGTTAATTGTATAGCCCTTGGGCTTAAGTTAACCCTGTGGTAACAATGTGTGCATTGAAAGCGGCTATGTTATCCCAGGGTCAACTCTTACGCCTCGGTTCTACTGGGCACGTCTCTGTTACCTGGCGAGTGCATCCTTAGTTAATTGTTTCATTGGTTGTCTGTTTTAAGTGTGTTTTATTGTTAATATTTCCGACTATATTGTGCTGTAGATCCAGAGTCCACACAGGGTGTTTTATTTTTTAAAACTGACCAGATCCTTTATGGCGTTCAGCTGTCTAACTTCCTGTCTAGCTTGATCAGCTCTGTGCAGCTTGACGTGACTGCAGTCCTCTTTCGCCAAAAGTAGACTTGGCATGTTTTATCCACAAAGCAAAGAGCTGCTTCTGGGATGCTGCTGAAATGTGCCAGGGACCACAAACATTGTCTAAAACAGCCGGGATTGGCTCCAGTGGCCGTAACGTGACATAAACATGCCCAGTGGAATATGTTGGCCCATGGCTAAGGATAGTCTTGAGCTAAGAATATCTGTATGAAAAAAGCTTTAAAAACTTGCACACATATGCACTAATATCTTTGTAAAAGTGGTATAAAAGAGACTGTCCTTCCAAGAAAAAAGGACGCAACCTTGTTTTAGTGAGTGCCCCAAAAAGACATCATTCAAATTACATTCAAGTGACATATCAAGTACCGGAGCAAATGGAGGAGTCCCTTATCACAGAGTCACAAAGTCAAGCAAAACCATCAGACTTTCACAGAGGAGACTGCTGTTTGTTTCCAGCTGATGGGCCACGTATTTCCAAATTATCTCACTTTTCCGTGTCATTGAAATTTGTCTTTCCCGCTGTCCCATGATGCTTTGCACTTTGATGTTTGATTTCCAGACAACGGGTTGCTGCAGATAATGCGTCCTGCTCCGCTTCAGGTGGACTCTCGCCTCAAACACCCTGCTGTTTCAACACAGTCAGTTTACCTTGCAGTCCGCTCTCTGTATTTGTTCTGATAGAATATCTCTCCCTGCAAATTAAAAATCTGAATCCTCCACGTTGACAGCTGAGACCACTGAAGGTGCTTTCCTGTGAATGTTGACCTATTAGTTCTGGTTGGGTGGCTCTTTTCATCTGAAACATGCAATGTACTTTCAAAACTGGACCTGTTTACTCTCTGACAACAACATCACCAGGTACTTAAAAACGGAAAACTAACTAAATCTAAAAACATCTCTTTCATATGTGTCCTTTCAGGGCTTAGCACCAGTCGACCTAATGCCCACTACTTTTCTTTTCCCTAGATTCTTTTTATTTTCTTGCCCATTTCTGATGAAAAAAAAAATATTTTGTCTATTTTAGGAGCTTTATTTCCAATTCAGTTCAGCTTCCGGTAGCAATATAAAGGTCAGCTGCTTCCTTATACATAATTTACTGATCCCAGTAGCTCTGTATCTTTGTGTGTGTGTGTGTGTGTGTGTGTGTGTGCGTTTGTGTTATAAATGTGCTATAGATCCTTTAGAGGTTGTGTCTGCCTGTTTATCCTGTCTGATCCCTCTCTCTTTTGTCAGGCTAGAAGGAATGTTCCACTGATACTAGAGTTTTGAGGCCAAAGCCCATTTTTGCAACACATCCTCATACCTATACAAAATGCAACAAAATAGAATGGTTCAATTGAGCATTTGGCACTGTGGCAAATGGGAGGCAGAGTTCAGGAATAAAGAATTGTAACCAAGACTTTTGTTGAGTGGGTCACTTTACACCTGAAAACTTGTCAGTGCTTTGTGGAGGGCAAACTACATAATAATACCTCAGTTTCTCAGTGACATATCTCTGGCAATTCTATACTGACATTTTCTATGCTGACATCTGTTGAAATACTATCCACATATATACCTTTATCTCTGCTGTAAGATAATTAAATTGATTTGGTCACTGATTTTCTTGTGTTGGTCTCGTGCCTTCAAGTCTTCTCTTCTTAGTTGTGTTCTAGGTTCTGTAACTGCTGTGAATCTTGGGTGTGTATGTGTGTATGTCTAATGCCAAAGTGGTGTTCACTGGAGATGTTCTGATACAATTTTTCCTTCCCGATCCAGATTTCCGTAATGTGAACATGTGTGAACTGATTACAAGTGCTGCAATATCTAAACCAAGCTGAATTAAATCAGTGCATTCACCGGTGTGCTGGCGTAACGATATGATTTCAGCATTTTTTTTTTTGGCTGAATCAGACCTATTTCCAACACTGGTATCAGAACAACCCCAGTATTTACTGTCAGCTCTCAGGCGTTGTGTCATACGCATCACAGGAGAATAATGTGTATATATTTAAGCAAACTGTGATGTTGATCAATAAGACATGTGATGTTGCTCTTTTCAACAGTTGCTGCTTGTTAATTGCTGCCACTGCTGCCAACTGCATTTCTGATGGCATCTAATTATCCTCTGGTCCCTTTCAAATCGCTCGCCTCTTTTTGAAAATGTATTCATGCATTTCGTATTCGGGTAGGTTTCCATGGGTCCATTTTTCCTGTGTGGATGTGCATGAACATAACAAATGGATAAAAGGTGTTTTAATGCTCCTATAAATAAATTAAAAAAAAAAGGGTTTTGGTGAAAATGAAAAGAAAAGAAAAGCACATACACGTAGTCATGTACAATGTACATCTACAGTAAATATCATGAGAGCGCTGTGTGGACTTGATATCTTTGGTAGCAGATCTATTTTTATTTTTATTTTTTTTTACAAAAATGCATACCTAACAAGCAGCTGTTTTCAATCCTAATATTTATTTTCTCACTTTCTCCTTCCGCTACAACATCAGTGTGTGTGTGTATGTGTGTGTGTGTGTTGTGTGTGTGTGTTTGCTTGTGCGTGTGTGCGTGCGTGCAGGTGGTTACAGTCTGAAGGCTCCCCTACTTACCTCGGTCTGAACAATAGAGAGCTTTGAATAGGAGCAGCTCACGTGGTTTACTATAATGGCCTTGCAGGGCCAGACGCTCACACTGTGTGAGTGTGAGTGTGTGTGTGTGTGTGTGTGTGTGTGTGTGTGTGTGTGTGTGTGCGTGTGTGTGTGTTTGAGACATATAGAGACAATGCATGTGCTGTTGGCTGTATAATTACAGGCGTAATCTTACTATGCAGATGGTTTCATTCACCAGAGCGGGGGAGTAGGGGAGCGATGTAATGACATAAAGAGTATAGGTTGCAATATATTAAGAATAATATAGGCTTACTCTAGTTTATGTGGTTGTAATGGCAGCCTGTGACACATGGCATGGACTGAGAAAGGTGAAATTACAGTGTATCAGTGGGTGTGGAAATGATGAAGAATAATGGCCATGTAGTTCAGCAGGCACATGTAGACACACCACCAACAGGGTAAAAGGAGAGATTTGACTGAATCTGTCATTCACATACTGCTGCTGAATCAAAGCCATGTCTGTATGTCTTACTGGTGTTGTGTTTTTGAATGCACTCTGAAGATGCATTTGTTAGATACGTGCTTGTTTTTGACTTTTTATACATGCATGAGAAAAGGAGAATTCTGCCTGCAACTGAACAACATCCCTGTTTTTCTGGTTGCAAACAGCTGTTAACTGAAGTGGGCTTCAGCAGGAAAATGTTTACTTCAGCAGTTTGTTTCCTTTTTTCTGCAAAAGAACTCTTGGTTGCATGACACGTTGTTTTTCACAGTGAAATGTATTAAATTTGCCATTTGATATTGCATGTCCTGTTAATACATGTGTTACAAGTGACTTACTTTGCTGTAGCATCCATAATATGCTTATTTCTCACTTGTTTGTCAGTTAGGCTCTTTCACAGAAAGCATTGTGACTTGTGGTTCTTAAGAACTTTTTATACATCTTGCAGGGTGTATAGATTTTTTAATGTATTTTTTTTTTTTATATCTGAATGGTTTTACAGTAATGTGCAATGGACACCAACGGAAAACAGGGCTGAACAAGGAATCAACCTTTTAGAGCAGCAATCTTTAAGTTTTATTTTTAATTATTCAGGATTTCTTTCTGAAAATGAAAATATGTGGCACTACAGAGATTCCCCGGCCTACAAATCATATTCTCCAGACCTAAGGGAACATGCTTGTTTGGTACAGACCACATCAGGAATTTTTCTTTCACTGAAAATGTCTGTCAAATCCTTCAGCCCTAAGGTGAACAAAATTCAGTACCACTGATTTTTTTTATTTTTTATACAGATATGCAGTATGCTACTTACAATAGGGCCATCTAAATCAGGTTAAGGCAGCCACCTGATCATGGTCAGATTTAACAGAAACAGAGAAAATCACCACAGTCATCACAGTCAGTTTATTAAGTTCCCCAAATTATTTGATTCCACTTTCTTAAATCTCATATTCATTGCAAATCTCAGTTCACTATCATGAACGCAACAAAAGCAAGCAAATGTTCAGATTTGCTTGCTTTTGTTGTGTTTATGATAGTGAACTGAGGTTTGCAATGAATATGAGTATGTTGACTTGGTTATTGGGAAGTAGTGATAAGCATTTTCAACCATCTTTACACATTTTATAGACCGAAAACATAATCAACAAATCAAACAAAGCAAACAAACAAACAAAACAGAGGTGGGAAACCCCTCTTGATGGAGGTAGTCAGAACAATAGTATACTAGTCTGTAGACACACATGTTTTTAGTAAACAGTGTTTTAAAGCAAAAACTATCTCCACCAGACGAGTCTTTTAGCTTCGTTTCAGAAATGATCTCCATCCATACAACAGCACCTGGAAAACGCATATCTCCGGTTGGAATTTACGTGCATTGGAAACCAAAAGCAGAATGTATACTTTGGCCATTCGCTTATTTACTGAAAATACTCAGAAAGGCGGGGAAATGTGGCTGCTCTTCACAAAACCGTAACTGATAATTTGTCAGCAAAACATTGCAAGCAGTCATATTCGTCATCACTGTACTCTCAGTGTCCGTTTGCATCTCTTTAGAGTCAAACAATATGACATCCATTCCATCACTGTACAAACTCGAATACTCAAATATTATTTCTGCCCATCTAGGGCTGGATATCCTTTCAAATACTAATTTCCCTAAAATGCTGTTTACATGTGTACAAAAGGCCAGAAGGCATACAAACAGCTTCATTTTTAAGAAATACCCGTGTATGTATGGAAACCTCTGGTAATGTCAGTAGTATTTTTGTGGCTGCTTTAAGGTGATCAGTGGCCAGTTAACTCCAGCTATCATTTAAACGCATAAATGAACGGCCTTTGTTCGGGGCTCATTTTGTCTACACTATATTTGCTTTCTAATAATAAACTCGCCTCTCATGTGGGTTAAGATCAGTGTCTAGCCCACAGTGTTAGATGGAGATAAACCCAACTCTCCTAACAGACTTCCTACTGTAGTTCTCTGTGGCTCTCTCTCTCCTCCTCGCTGTATATCACATCCCTCTCTCGCTCATTGTCTAGAAAAGATTACAGAGGGGGGAGACACTTTGAGAGGGATAGACGAAGGAGGGGGGGGGGGGGGGGGGGAGAGAGAGCTGGAATCCTCAAGCTAAGTATTTAGCAGCCAGTTAATGTACTGAGGGATAATACGACGTGTCCACAGGCAGCGTCTTTATGTCCGATGTGTTTTTACCAGCTTCTCAGCAGCTTGGCAGTGTTTACACACTCTAATAACAAGTGGCATCTTTCAGGGACCCTTCGGTTCATTCACCATTCAACCGCCAGTCCAGCTTTAGCCTAATCCCCTCCCCCCCTCGGCACACCACTCCCATACAAAACACAAGATTTCAATTTTTTCACTGTAATTGCCTGGTTTTTAATTCCACGCACCCCATCAAGCCAAGATTGGAGCTCTAGCCAGATTTCAGGGAGGGGAGGTCATCCAGGGACTGTTGGGCAGTGAAGATTTTTGGGGCGGGGAGAGACGCAGATTTGGGCGGCTTGGAAGTGGAGCTGGGCGAAAGGGAAGTAGTTTGAAAGTGGTCTGCGTGGCCACGATAAAAAGTAAGAAATTAAAATGTCTTAGTGTTTGAGCGGCGGCGGCGGCTGAAGCTCGCCGTTGTCCGTAATCTGCTCTGCGCCGCGAGAGAGGCCTGCTGGGGCGAGGATGGAGGGATGGATGGAGGGAGGCGTGGCAGAAGATGGGAAAAAAAAGAATAGTTTGTGGGCGACATTAAATGTAAACTTTCATCTTTGGTATGGGGCTGCTGTGTGGCCGTTGAGCAGTTAACACACACACACACACACACAGATTAAACGTGAAGCATTGTTGAACCACAGTCCTGTCTTGTGGTTGGGTTGTGATGGACAATCTATGTTTTTACTTTACTTTTAAGTCATGTTTTTATTCCATCCAGGATGTTCATGGGTACCTCGGTTCTTCATCTTCCTTTTGCACATGAGCCACATTATCAAGGTTTCCGAGTCTCTCACTTCTCACCGCCTGTCTCAGCCTCCGTCATTTTTGAGCAAATTTAATTATCTGAAAAGTGAAGAGTGCCTCCACTCTGGTTCATGTCCTGAACTCTGTGACACAACATTCTAAGTTTTCCCACAAAGGTGAGTGAAAGGAATAGACCGCATTATGTTGAGACGTGTTTAAAACGTGTTTGTGCTTCCTTTTTACATGCATGAGGGAGTCAGAATATTAGAGCGCCTTTGAATATGATGCAGACCAGTCCAACACCACCACTAACTGTGACCTTAGTGCTCTGTGATAGAATCAAATAATCAACTATGACAGTGTCCGCACAAACCCCTGAAAATAGGGGTGGAAATCCCAGAGTAACACACGGTAAAGTTTGCTATATGTTGCCGATAAACTCCACGATAGTATTATATCACGCCTCACTGCGATTCTACAATTAGTCACTGTGATTATATTACAAGTCACTTCGATTCTGTGAAAAATCACAGTGAATCTGCGATACATCACTGCAATTCTACAAAATGTCACAGTGATTCTTTACATCACAGCAAATCTACGATTCATCAAAGGGATGCTACAGTACATTATAATGCCTGTGATTGTGATTCCGCCAGTTTACAGCAGGCACGTCTGTGCTGCGTTTCAGCTGCGACTCAGCCGCCAGAACTGATTGCGGCCTTTTTGGATTTGTTGATCCAGCTGTGCCGCTGCTCTGCGTTTCAGCAACATCCCAGAAGCAGGGAATATGCACAGAGTCTATTTTTGACTGAGCCAGGCAGGCAATTAGATTAAGGAAAGGCATTGTGCAAGGCAAAAAGCAGGAATTATCTACTTACATACTGGTTTGAGGAAATTGATGACTGAGATGAAACAATGTTCAGGAAAAGTGAGTTAAAAGAGTCTTAGCTAAGAGTCTCTTTTAAAACAGACACGCTGAATGCAACTTGACCATGTTCAAGTGTGCCATCATTCCAATATTAAATAGCTGTGAGATATAGTAGTGTGGATACAACTGTCTCTCACAAACATCTTTTCAGTCAGTGTAAATTGAGTTGGGAAGTTGCAACTTTGGTGAGTCGAATTGTCACGGGGCATATTTAGAGCACGTGCTTGTTTTCATAAACTTGATGATTATTGGCACAAGTGTATTGATAATACAGGTACGGGTGCTTGAAATCCTTGAAAGTGTTGTGTTTTCAAGGACTGAAAAGTGCTTGGATTTTAGTTTAAGTGCTTGAAAGTGCTTGACATTATAACTGTCTTTCACAAAATTGGGATCAGACTGGATAATTAATTTCTGAAGTTTTTGCTATTATGAAACAAAATTTTAGATGTTTACAGCATGATACAATGTACATAACTGTGATAAGAAAAAATCACAAGTATATATATTCCTGTAGATACGTATTTTACCCCAGCAAAAAGGTGCTGGAAAATCTTGAAAATGACCCTTAAAAGTGCTTGAAAAGTGCTTGAATTTGACCTTGAAAAATGTGTACGAACCCTGATAATAGAATAGAATATATACATATACACAATCATATACAAGACAACACAATGTATTGCCGTCTCAATGTTTTCCTCCCACCCCTACTGAGGATCATGGTAAAAATAGTGTAGTTTTGGTCAGAGGCTGTCCCTCATGGGCTTCTTACTTTTAATTTAGGGAATTCATAATGCTGCAACATACTGGTATATATTGGTGAAAAAAGAAGTCTACTGGCCTGCACTGACCTCAGCGCCATCCCACACCCTTGGTATAGGGGTGAGAGCAAATCTCTGCAGCCAGCGTCCAAGATCGCTAGGATGCTAGCAGCATATTTTGGAATGAGATGCTCAACAAGCACTATTCGACATAATGTTAGGCTGTACACTGTCCACATATCTCAAGCCATGTATGGCGGATTAATAGTTGGATTTACCTCTGTAAACACTACCAGGATTGTGTATTTCCCAACATTCACTGTCTGATCTTCCTGCTGTGATGACCTGATTGGGGCTCCTCCAAACTGTGTGGGTCCATATTTTGCTGATCTAAACACAGCTGTTATAATGCAGAATCACACTTTGCCTCTCTGTCTCTCTCTCGCAGCGCTATCATCTTCAATTGGACAGGAAAAAGGCTTTGATTTTCTTTTTAATTTGGCTTGTGCTTGGCGCTGGGACGGTTTCCAAAACTCACTTTCTCCCTGTGCGTTTGTGTGTTTGTGTGTGTGTGTGTGTGTGTGTATCTGTGTGTGTGTTTGTCTCTCACACCGTCTCTCCTCTTGTCTCCTCCACACCTGTTAGTGCCCCACAGATGTGCTCTTGCTGCGCTGTATATTTGTTCGAACAAACAACACCGTCTCCATCATCAAACCCAGGATGAGCTAAAACAATCAGGCAGCATTTAAGCTGAGCGCAGGCCAGCTGTACTGCCCATTACCTCCATTCACACTCAGACGCGCTCGCACTCACACAAACGCTCTTTTGTAGCTCACAGACTCACACACGACAGCCAATATGAATATACTGAATATATCCACAAGAGAGTAGTTATTCTTCGCTCCCCGTCACTCATTAAGGTTTGAGCCGTCCCTCGTTTATCTTCCTCTGCTCATCATTAAGCTGCTTTGATCGCACCTTAACGAACGACGCGGTGGCCTCAAACAAAAGAGGGATATTGTGACAGTCACAGTGTTTGTCTCTCGTCTCGTCACAGTCTTTGATTTATTGCTAATGAGGATGAGGGAAGCGTTGATTGTCTAGGAGGAGGACAGCCTCACCTGACAGACACCATCACTCCTGTTTATTTTATTTAACATGTGTTGAGGGAAGGCTGCAGCTCTGCTGTCTGGTTGTTACACAAAACTTCTTCTCGTAACAAGATGAATTTAGCCACAAAGTACACGTGAGAAACTGAAGGATGTCAACCTTCTTAGTTTAACCGTTTCATCAGTTTTTTACTCATGTAAGTTGATTTAATTCAGATGTCATGTAGGTGGATTTGCTTGGTGCCGGCAAGGGATTTATTTTGTTTTAATGTTCTTACGAGGACTTGTTAAGTCTCTGGGTAGTTGGCCGTTGGTCATTTTTTGGGGGATAAGTCATGTGTTTAATCCATGTGTCTCTGGTAAATTATTTTCTATTCTATCCTAACTCTTTGGCTTTGAGTGATACTAAGCCAGAAGCATTCCCTATAGATTTGTTTATAATCAGGACATGTAATTAATTTAGTCGTTTACTGGACTATTACATTTATAGCTCAGTTGAGGTAATTTTATCATCAATTATCCTGCTTAATATTCTCCATTAATCATTTAGTCAATAAAATGGAAGAACACGCTCATCACAATTACATTTTTTTTTTGTCCAACCAGTGCTTGACAACCAGAAGATATTCATCCTAGACAGGACAGAAAAACAAGACACAAAAAACTAATCCTCACTGGTCGAGGTGAATGTTGGCATTTTTGCCTACAAACAACCTAGACTACTGATCGAGTATCAAAGATGATCCCTTTTCTGGTGACTGACGGATCAATTATTCAGATAATCATTTCAATTCCAACTTCATACATCATCATATTTGTAACTATTTTCAGTGTGTGCAAAATCCTATGCAGACCAGGATAGCCGACTTTATCAGTTCATTAGTCTTTGATTAATATTGGTGGTACTTTCCCACTCAGCTTAAACTGCACATCATAAAACGCATTACCATTTAGCTTTACTGCTGAGTTTTTGGATGTAAGCGTAATTCTCAACTGAAATAATCCGTCTTCCATTTTATATTATACCAGAGTTGATGGTAAACAGATTCAGCACATTTAAGGAGATTATTCCTCGAACAGAAAATGAAGAGAAACATGGGTAGAGAGTGCAGTGCAGCTGATTGGCTGCAGATCAGCCAGAGTCTGTCGGATGAAACCGTATTGTTAATGTTAAAAACCATCTGTTCTGCACACAGATTTTCTGATATTTTAAAAAATACTGAGAAATGTCCGGAAATCTCTGCGACCACGAAAACTAAATCAAGACTAATGATGCTTAAGCAGACTAGCTGCAGAGACTTACCTATCGGACCTACTGGACACGGGGTTGTAGGTGAATTCCACCAACTGGAGGCCAGGCTCATTTTTTTCTGAAATGAGGTTGGCTTGGTGTTGCAGACCTGCAGGCATCCGCTGGCAGTGCAAACTCTTCTATATTAGATATTGGTGTATTTAAAGGGAAAAAAAAAACTGACTGTGTGTTACGGTGGTGTGGAGATGTGGACGGCGTGACACGGTGTACTTCATCAATTACCTGCAGGTCCTAACCTGTGGTGCTAAGATGACCTACAGGCATAAGAGGTTAATAAACTATCTCAGCTATGTGGGACTGACAACTGCACGTACACACACACACACACACACACACACACACACACACACACACCCACACACACAGATAGGCAGACTGATGGTTTTCTCTCCTCAGCCACTCCTCTTTTTTCCCTCTCTTTCTCGTTTTTGTCCTTGGATTCCAGCATCTCCGTCTATCTCTGCTCCTACATCACATTTCATACTGGAGGAGGTAGAAATCTGTGTGTGTGTGTGTGTCTGTTGTGTATCATTCCTCATGCGAAGCCTTGGCGAAACTATCAGTGTTATCTGCTAACTTTACCACCTGTATTAAATTGAAGGCAGTGATGTGGAAGAGTCTCCCCTCCTTCTCTCTCTCCCCCTTCCATTCATTCTTCTCTACCCTCCCCTTTCTTCCCCTCTTTTTGTCTATTTCCCTCATCCCATTTACCCCACCCTTTGCCTCTCTCTTTCACTCTCCTTCTGTATCATACTCCTATTAAAGTGTGTGTGTGTGTGTGTGTGTGAAGCAGTCAGAGAGGTTCGGGTGTTATAGATGCCCATGAATGAGGAGATCTGCTGCCCATCTGGGTTGTTCATCGAAGATTATCCGTAAAGCGTCCATTTTTCTAGGTTTAACAGGCTGCAGGCCGTTCATTTACTGCGAACAAAGTCTTGAATTCATATGATTTGCCATACTGTGTAACAGGGGCCATCAACTTAAATATATAATATGAAGAGTTGCATACTTAGATTATCACAAAAATTTCCAGCAATGCTCAAAATCAGAGAAATCTACAAGTTTCCTAAAGGTAACAGGTAACTTTAAATCATTACCTCATCTGTGAACATTTCTGCCCGAGTCACGTTAAATTGATTTTCATCAGCACCACCAGCAAAGCAAACTTTTGCCGTCTGTTGCTTGCATTACATCACTGTAATCTGCGGTTCTACATTCATGACGTAAAGTAGATTCCCCCTCCAGCTCCAGTGGGCAGTCGATGTTACAGAACATAAACATCCCGCAGTGCAGTCGGGTTTTGTGTCCTCTATTAATCCAAAATTAAAAAGTAATCTCTAAGCTCTCCTCCTGTCAGTAAATGGCTCCGGATCCGAGCAGGAGACGATGTGACTCCCGGGTGTTTATTCCTCCAGAAGGTCTGGTTCTGCACTCGACTCTGCGTCTTTTGTTCCGTTTTGATAGAGAGAACCCTAGTGGCAAAAGTGACGTGTTGTCTGTTTAAGCAAAGTGTCTTTACACCCTGTGAATAGAAAGCAGAGCAAAGTGACTGATACTTGACAAGATATCGCAGTATCATTTGGTCAGTGCTATCAAATATTTGTCACCAGTAATTAGTCACCCTGATTTCTAGATGTTTTCTCAATCTGCCTCCACTGACAAACTTCCTGCAAAATCCTAGCCAAAAGTGTAAGAGGAAAATGTAAAAATAATAATATAAAAGACAGAGAAGTCACTGTGTGTGTGTGTGTGTGTGTGTGTGTATGTGTGTGTAGTCATTATCTATTTAGCTACTGTAAGTAAACACATGTTTATTAACATAGTCATCCATATACACTCTCTCTCTCTCTCTCTCTCTCTCGCTCTCTCTCTCTCTCTCTCTCTCTCTCACACGCACGCACGCACGCACGCACCCACGCACACACACACACACACACACACACACACACACACACACACACACACACACACACACACAAACACACACTAGTTGAGTGTGTTGTTCCCAACAGTGCAGAGTGGATCAGTAGCAGAGCAGAAAGATTTGATTTGGGTGTGTGTGCATGCATGTGTGTGTTGCGCCTGCTGTGATAGAGCATGTACCATGACTCTATAGAAATCTATCTCCCTCAGTAGATTTCACCCCTCACTTCATTTCCTTAATGACTAAAACAGCACCCCTCCTCTCTCTCTTTGTGTGTAAGCCAGAGCTGTGGAGCGTGCGCGCACACACACACACACACACACACACACACACACACACACACACACACACACACACACACACACACACACAGGAGCATGCATGCTTCTTCTGTTTCTTAGCGGGTCGAATATGGAAGTACATTGGGCCAGATTTGAAATCTGGATGAGAAATGCCTTTAAACACAAAAATATTTTCACATTTGCATGGAATATAAAATGTCATATGGATAAATGCTCATGGAACACGCGCTTCTATTTCTGTTAAAGATTTAAGATATAGTAAGATTCAGGATCAGAGGGTTGCAGAAAGCTGCTCAACTTTTATTTTCAGACTTTTGTTTTGAGAAGTTAAAGCTGGATTGTGAAATCATGTACATCATAAGGTTTTTCTTCTGCCATCACGTCCCTATCAGTTGACTCACCAGATGTAGACTGTTGGTATATGTCAGCCATTGACTGCCCATTTCCGTCAGCATTGTTCTACCATCTACTATCTGCGTGCAACGATTTTCAAAATCCCAACAACAACCACTGAGCTAGAAAACTGTGCTGAAAATGGCAAGTTACCCTCACGCTAACCTCGTCACGAATGGTGCAAGTCTAAACAAACTGGCAGCTGTTTGCCTTTACTTTTGCTGGGTTTGATCAGTTTCATTGCCAGGGCTCACCTCACCACACACAGTATGTTCCTCGACACTATTTTGCAGGGATACTTGCTCATTTGTATTTCTTCAAACCTATCGCAACCTATCACTAGAGCAGACTAGCATGTCTTTGTGCAACCAATATCCAATCAATAGTCATCAATAGTCTTCAAATGTCATCAATTTCTCCCAAATGTCACATTCAATCTGTGCACTGTACTGTATGCCCTAATCAGGTGTTTGACCCAAAGATTGACATCCTCTGAACAGCACACACAAGCAGGGAATCCTCATTTTTCTTCCTCTGCTGAGGGTTCAGCGTTTTTTTTTGTCTTACTACCCCCTCTCTTGGAAATACACATAACTAAATGGTGAATCTTCAGTGGAAACACATGAGAAAGTTTCCCTTTAGTCTTTAAAATAGCTTTTGTCAAGGAGCTCCTTGATCGAGTTTCCTCCCATTACAGCTGTCTGCATGTATCTGCCCTCTCTATATGTAGAGAGTGTATGTGGCTTTTTGGGAGGGTGGGGGTAGGTAGGTGTTATTTGGAATGCATATATAGCTATATACCCGCAGTCACCCCACAGAGAGGGAGAGAAGGAGCGATAGGGGTGAAATCTATTGAAGTGGTTCTGTAAAATAGACTTTGTTCAGGTAGTCACTTTGTTTTCATGCTGATAATATTCATTTAGGGAGGGAGATCTCTTTTCCTTTTCTTCTCTGCTCCTCTTCCTCATCTTGCTCTCCCTGGTTTAGCTCCTGGCCGCGGGATTAGCCGCCAGAGAAAATGCAGGGTAAAATTAGCCTCCGGCTGTCCTCGAGGGCCGCGACCATTGATTTTCTGCCACAGATGGAGAAAAAACGCCGGTGCTTAATGTTCTTAATACCACCACAGAGGAGGATTTTTTTTTTTATTGCTTTGGTCTTTGTTTAGCTGCTTCCTTTTTAGATTCTTATGGCCTTGCATGGAGCTGTACATAAATTATTCCTTTTATTTTGACACAAACTTAAATGTATTGTAACAATCAAAATGTTCCTAATTATATTCCCACAATAAGTAGGAAGAGTCTGCTAATGCTAAATATCTGAAATTGTGGGCAGTTTGGACTCATACTTAAATACATTTTCCCAGAATGCGCTTGGATGATCCTTCCCCAGACCTGGTGCAGCAGAAAGCTGGAACAACAAGAGCTCTCCTGCTGTGTGTTTGTGGGTTGGAGTTCCCATTCACACTTGGGAGAGCAGATAATGACTTAATTGTCATCTTAGGGTGAACTCCTTAGCTGCACTCAGATTTCATGTGTCAATGGTTTGCCAATGTGTTGAAGGTCCAGCTGATTGTTAAACTTCAGTGCTTTTTGGCACCCTCCAAAATGTGGACATCACACAGAGTACTAATGATGCAAAAAACGTACTGGCACTGAGGTCAGATTTGTAATGATCTTTAACACAAATACCAGAATATAGCACTGGTATGATGAGCATCTCATATACCAGATCATATATTAATATTACATGTTTCGCTAAAATGTCAAGGTCCTTAGCCTGTGACACATAAAAAGGTAATGTATCTGTGGTTTGCAGAAATATTAACATGAGGATTAACTTCTTACTTACTCTTTGATCAGACATATTCAAATGTTGAGTGAATTTCATTCAGTGAATAATGTTTTGGTAGCTGTGCAGAATCTCTGCTATTCAAGAGGCACTTATCAAAACATTTTCGCACAATATCCAGAGCTAAGAACTGGGATTGTGGCACTTCAGAAGCAGTTACGCACCAAGACAATCTTCGATATAGATGGATACCTAGTAGTTGAAGGTATTAATGTCGACTACGTGCAGCCATACCCACACACACATCACCACAACTAGTTTTTCATCATATTAAGATTATCTCTCCACTCACTTTCCATACGACTGACCCATGGTAGTAATGTTATGTGGATAATATGCTTTGAGACAAACCACTTGATTTTCTCCTGCCTAGTCTTGGGACATCTGTAGCTTATTTCAAAACCAGTGCATGTGTCTGTTTGTTTCAGTTTCTTACTAGCAGCTGAATTGTTCTTGTATTGGACTTGTGAGGGCATACCTGGTTTTATTACTCTCACCAGACATACATGCGCCACACAATGGGAGGCTTCAGTTAAAACTATCGATTGCTGATTAATGTCTTGAAGGTATTCAGCTCCTTCCCCATTAAGGTCAGTTATGAGGACAGTTCAGTGACTCTCTGGTTTCCTGGGCAGTGGTAGATTACTTATCTGGCTTCCTCTGTGATTGGCTTGTTAGGTGACCAATATGGCCAACACTGTAGAAGGTTAGCTTAGAGTGCTGCAGACCCTACAGTGGGTCATGCACCTCATAATTTGATGAGGGGATGGGTGACAGTAAGCCTAATTTCAATGGTCCAAAGCAAGGAGTATGGACAAGTGCTAGGCACTAAATGAAACATCCAATTTAACTGAAATTTCAATAAATCTGCAAAAAAGGAAACAAAACACAAATGAAGTCATGTTTCCATACTCCTCTACTATTATGGGAGTATGAGGGTAATTTTTTCCAATGTATATTTTTGTCACATTAGGTCGTTAGGTAGGTTGGAGGAATTCAAGCGTAGTAGTTTATAAAGTAACAAGTCTGCATAGAAAGGAGGATGGTAATGTATGGTTGGGTCAAACAAGCAGAGGACATTTACACAGTAGTCAGCTGTTCGTGTCCAGTATGTTCTCAGTCATTGTTGGATATGATACGTTAAGCCTGAAACACACCGGGCCAACCGTTGGCCGTCTGAAGCGTTTGGGGAGACTCGGACGAGTTCAGGAACAAATCTGTTCGGTGTGTTCAGCTGCGTTTGATGCTTGTGGAACCGCGCGGACAGCGTCTGCTCCGATTCAACATGCGAAGTCTAAGAAGGTTGGCTCTTGGCTGTCTGAACCATTGGATTCTCTGATTGGTGGTGTGCTAGCGAATCAGGGCAGTGTGTGGGAGGGGCGGAATTCTGTATGTGCTTTGTTTTTCCATCATTTTCCTGTTTTCATGTTTTGGAGGTGTGGCACGAGACTAGCGCCACCTACTGTTAAGGAGGCTTATTGCATCTCGCGCAAGTGCAGAACGTGCACACTACTGTGGAGTTGGCAGCACGTCGAAGCGGTATGTTCAATGCAACTTTTCTGCCGAACGGGTTAGACGAGATGCAACGGAGTGGTCGGATAAAGGCAGTTGGCTGTTGGTTTGAGTCTGGGCGTTGTGTGGGGTCCTTTACATAACTGAAGTTATGTATCTTCATAACTCAGCGAAGCCACTTCGTTTCCCTAAACCTTACTGAGTAGCTTCTTGCCTAAAAGCCTTTTCAGACCAAAATGGAACATGCCACTGCAGATAATTTGCCCTGGACCTGGTGTGCATAGTTGTCATGCGGAAACATTGGACGCAGATTTTCTGTATTGCCGCACCACATTTCACCTTTTGGGAGTTACTGACAATTGACAATTGAGGACGACGAGGAACAATGAGATGATGAGTCAAACCTCAATTGGTGGTCGGTTCCATGTTACTTTAAGGGATGCTAAAGTCTCATCAGTCCATGCATATCTGATCTTTTTGTCTGCTTACTGTATGTAAAGTTTGAGAACTGAAGAAGAGGACATAAAAATTGTGATCTTTACAATTGCCCTCTAAAGTAGATTGTGGACAATTTTAGATTGTTATTGATCAGATCTCACACCCCTAAGGAGAGACAAACAAGTCACATGCTTTGTAATTATTCATTAAGTGTTTCTATTGCATATTGGGGCATTTTTTTTCGGTGTTGTGCCAGTTTTTCACCTCAGCCAAACATTTTTACATTTCCTGTCTTGTGGTAAAAGGTCCCTGTACATTTGTAACAGGATACTGATAGTCTTCTTAGAGCAAAGCTCTGTATGATCTTGTGATTCTCCGAGTGAAGATACCATGGAAACACCCAAAGCCACTGTGAGGGCCTTTCCATCTAAATGATGACCAGTGAAGGTATTTGCCCAAACGTAAGCAATTATCCATGTCACTGTGGGTGGATAGATCTGAGAGGTAGTCTCCTCAAGAACCACTTTTACATACTTTATGTAACCTTCCTCTCAGTATGGGAAGAAAATAAGAAAGCGGATGAAATAAAATGTTGACTGGACATTTTTTTCTCGTGTGTTCGGTGAAATTATGCATTTTCTAATCAATTTTACATGGATTTGTTGACACACCCTGAGTAAACAAGACTGTTATTATTACAAAAAAGCGGTTCAATTCTGTCCATTGATTTGAGGAATGAACACAATTTAAACTTGTGTCATTAATTAAACTTTGGCTGAATGGTCTATACAAATATTTAGGATGTAAACAGCTTGCATTTGTGCTTATATTCATGTCATTGAAAAGATGTTTAGGACCGACATATGCCTGCTTCAAGATTGTGCGTGTGCCAGGGTCTGAAACTATTAGATGGGAGAATAGTTATTTGTTCTCACAACAAATTGCGGTGGTTAGATGATGGTTTGTCCTTGCATGATAAATATATTTCTTTGTATGCAGCTGGTTACATTATGTTTTCTGGAATCCAACATTAATTAGACTTGTACTATAACAGCGTAGAAGTGAGACTTATTGATATTTATAAAGCAAATGAAATAGTTATTGATCAAGTCTTTGTTTGTTTATGTCCAACATTTTATATTCAGCTCGGCAGAATCTTAATGCAAGGATGGCAAAGTCATAACAACTAAAAGCTTTTGTATTTAATTGGGTCCAGGCGAACTTTTCTCATTGGTATTGGTACATTCATTAGTGTTGTCAAGACATGCAAACACTAAATGTAAAAGTCTGTCTGAGTCAGAGAGGTTTAAATCTCTTTCTTCTCCTCTCAGTCTTCCAGTTTTCCACTTTGGATAATCTCTGCTCTTTCTCTCCCTCTCCAGCCCTTACCATCACCCGCCCCTCCTCTCCTTCCAGTCGTGTCATCCTGTCCGTACCCCACCTATCTGTTCGGCTACATCTCCAAGATGCTGTAATTTCCTTGGCCCGGCTTGATGTTTATTGTGAGGCTGAAATTGAAAATGGCCTGTAATGGAGCGAGCCTCGCAGCCCCGGGACCAATTCACAATCTAAATGACTTGCTCCTTTTCAATGGCATCGACTGGAGGGCTCTTTGTGCTGCCTCGTACCTAATCAACCTCCGGTGTGACCCCCAGCTCTCGGGGGCCGCTGTCGGATTAATGATAAAATCATTGGTTCAAACAATTATTCGACCTGAAATGGCTGGCCATTTTATTCTGAAAATTAAAGAATGTGAAATTAATTTTTTTTCAGCGCCGTGTTGTAGCAGCGCCACTTATGGCTGAACTCTGCCCCCTAAACTCTTGATTTCATATGAAAGAGTGCTTTTACTTTATCTAGTTTCTCCTTTAGCTTTTTTTCATATCCCGTTTCTGCGTGCGTTGTTGCAAATAGCTTCCCCAGTGTCAGAGTGGCAAGGCTTCTGCTATGTGCTTGTCTTTCTGTCCTTCCATCTTCCTGTCGGTCTAATTTTCTTTTTTATCTGTCTGCTAACCAATCTGTCTGCTGGCCTGCCCATCTGCATGTTGGACTGTGAGTTATGCTCAATAAATAATTGCATTTGGTCATTCTGCAAAAATATCAGATATAGTGGATTGAAACAGGGAGTCTTGAAAGGTCTTTAAAATGTCTTCAAAATTCTGTTTTTTTTAAATTTGTGAGCTTTTCATTGCCACAAACATTTTGATTTCATAAATCCAAATTTAATTTCCACATTTCTAATGTTGCAAATATTTTAACCCAACCACTGACGCTCACACTGTCTTTCACTTTGTACGTACATTTAAATGTTGGTGAAATGTAAGATTAACCAAACTAACTCTAATAACCATATTTCCTACATTAAACCTGCCTCTGAACATGACCACATGAAGTACAGACTTAATGCATTTATCCTTATCTGCAACTCTGCAATTCTAAATAGATGATTTGCCCAAAAATTGTTCTTAAATTTGGTTAAAAATGATCTTCATAAAAAGCATAATGACACAACATAAAAATAAATACAATCATTCACTCTAAGTGTCACTATTAGATACCATATACCAAAATGTATTTCACTAAAGAAAAATACATATGGATTATTTTGTTACCAGGTCAAATAAAACAGTATGGTATTTCAAACTGTTTAATATTTATAATATTTTTCCCTTTTTTCAATAGCCTCCAGGTGCTGCTCATACACTTGCTGCCATTAGATATAATGCTACTGCTCATCGAACCAACAGCCTTCATTCTGCTCATCCAAATTCCTGCCTTCACAGGCTGTTGTCTTGCACCTCAACCTCTTGGGGGCACTCTGTCCGGGTCCAGTTTTGCTAAAGGATTCTCCCTCCCTTCAGTAGAATAAGGAGAGGTGTTGTTGGGGGTCGGATGTAAGGAGTTATAACATCAGTGTATTAACCTACAGAATGGTATAAGGTACAAAACCTGCCACTGAACAAAAACCCTTTAACTTAATCATACCTGTCTTTGCCTCTCAGCTTCAACTTAACTTTATTGTCCCTGAGGGGAAATTTGTATCAGAAGCATATGAAACTTGTGTGAGTGACATTTAAAGATACAATACAAATGTATTCAATAGATTATAAAACTGGGGGCTGTCAGTTGTTGTTTCTTTCCAGAGCTATTCCCAAGTTGTTTAGATGATGCTGAAAATTCTTATTTTGGAGGGAAAAGGTAGGCTTAAAGGTCCAGTGTGTAGGATTAGGGGGAAACTATTGGCAGAAATGGAATACAATATTTCTATATTTATTCATATTTATATTTCTGTTTTTTATAGTGTATCATAACCCAAAAGTAAGAATGTGAATTGTTTGTTTGTGACCTTTGAATGAGTCTTTCATTTGTACAGAGGGAAAAGGTCCCTTTACAGAGTCTGCCACGTTTCTACGAAGGTATGACACAGTTATTATAAATATTATGATGAGCTACAATGACCCTGAATGGAATAAAGAATCTGAAGGTTTTTGGGTTGAACAAACACTTGAAACTGGATGTAAACTTGATATTACATTTTTTTTAGTAATATGTACATGGTAGATTTCAATACTGTGGATAAGCAAATGTAGGCGGTATGATAATTGACAATTGTCATACTAAGGTATACCTTGAAAACTGTATACCACTGCAACCATAGTTTCTACCATATAGCAGAGAACAGACAAAACACAACAATGACAATGAGAGGGGCTTTTTCTGTGTTACCTGAAGGCCACTGTCTGTCCTCCTACATGTTTAAGGGGTGGGGTATTCAGCATGTCCTCATTATAAAAGTGACCATATAGCAGTATAGGTCCCATATTTCTTTTTTCAGGTGGTGACCTCTAGTGGCCACAGTGATTACACAGCTGCAAAGGAGGGAGTGAGGAGAAGTAATATACAGAGTGAAAAGTCATCATGGGGAGGAGGTCGGGGAAGGACGCCCGGGTTAAACAAGAAAAGGACTTAGACTTAGCACCCAAAGGCTTCTGTTTGTGTCCAGTGTGAAACCACGAGACAACAGTGAGTTAATTTAACTTATGAACGTAGTTAAGTTCTGTCACATACATAAAGTAAATCGACCTATTCAGTAGTATAAGGTGTGAAGATGTGTTGATTCAGTTTTAGTTTGCACACTCACCATGAGATGCCTCTAAATCCTACAAACTGGTCCTTTAAGTGTGACTATTGAGTGTGAAGCTATTATTTGGGACCCAACGCATTTCACTTGACAAGGTTAACAAAGGTCAAAGATGGGGGTGAAGGAATGGGTTTCTGCATGAATGCATTCACCTGTTATCCCTATGGCTGCCTGGATATCTGTCCTAGGCGTTTCCCCTCCTTTGAGTGACCCAAAACAGGAAAAGCAAGTCCCCACGATGGATGGATTATAGATCGGCTGCCCGTGTGCCACTCTGATGAGCCCTGCCGTGTGCCTGTGTCCGTCAAACACCACTTGATTACTGGCTGTGTATTTATCATCATCATCGTCGTCATCATCATTATCATTATCAGCCTGCACCCCTCTCTTAAGGCTGAGACAATGGGCTCTCCTAAAAGGCTCTTATTGAACTGGAGCTCAGTAGCCTTTGCAGCCTCAGTCGGTCCTACTGTAGTCCTCCTCAGCAGCCTGCAGTGTGGCTAGGTAATTACCCAGGGATTGATTCCCCTAACAGAGACCATTTCTTCACCTCCCGCAGAATCACTAAGAGGCTTATAATAAGCCCTGCTCACCTCCATAGCTTCCTAGCTAATGTCTTGGCGAGCCAGAGCCTCTATTGACTTGTTGATGGAGATGCTGGAGCTGTGCTAAAGGCAGCAGAGCGAGGGGCGGAGACTCTCTCCACTGTAGAGACTTGATTTCATCACACCTAAGATAATATATATGTGCCAGGGAGATTTGTCTCCGAGACATCAATGGAAGGTTTTTCTGGACTTAAAACAATCCTGGACCTTTGGCCCCGACGCTCAGAATTAGCTTATGATGTTGGTGACTGTGGGGACAGTGGTGAGAAAGAACTCTGTTTTTGTGTTTGAAATGGCAGCTGAACTCAAAAAGTTTGAATCCTGTGTTGTTTGTGAAGTTTCAGGGTATCAGAAGTCAGTCAGATGACCGTAAAGACCAGAAAGTTTGGCTCGCATCATGCTCCTTTAAACAAAACCGCCTTCATGGCTTTGCTAATTATCATTCTGAGGACGCAGCAATTTGTTACTTCCAATCTGCCAGTCAGCAGCGGGGCATGAAGAGGGCCGAGAGCCAGAGAACAGAGGCTTTCATTCATTCAGTGGAAGCAGGAGCCACTAACAGAGGAGAGAGAGAGAGTGTGTGTGTGTGTGTGTGTGTGTGTGTGGGTGTGTGGGTGTGTGTGTGTGTGTGTGTGTGTCCACTAGAGATAAAGGTATCTTCTTGTACATCTTCATCATTCATATCTTTCAGTTGTTAGTCGTTCAACTATTGTAACACCTTTAGTTCAAGGCTGCAACCAGTGTTTTTTTTTCCTCATTATTTGGCTAATTTGAATAATATTTTCTTCATTAATTGAATTGACACTCTTTTGTATATAAACAACCACAAATTAGTAGTAAAAGAAATTCCCGTCACAGTCTCCTATAGCCTAGGTTGAAGTCGTCAGATTATTCGCTTCTCCGGCTAACACTTTATTCTCTTATTGAACCAAACTGTAAAGTGTTGGGCGGTAAAATGCCACGTCAGGCTAAGTGTAAAAAAGAAATAACACGTCGCTTTTCTTCCCCGGAAACGAAGATCGAGGTAGCAAAAGAGTGAGCCTCCTCCTCTTGTCTGTTGAAAGTTTCTTCTGCGTAGATTTTCTTTATTTCTTGCTTGTTTTCTTTCTGTCTCACTTGCTTTCTGCTCCATAAGGAGGAGCAGAACGTGTGCTGACCTACATTCCTTTATTTATGACATCAACAAACACCTGAACTACTACTATCTCCATAAAAAAAATGAACACTCAGGAAAAAGTCTTCCGTTTAATTTCTCACTCTAAGATTGCTAAATGTAAATGTTCGGCACATCCATACAAGCTCCTTTCAAGTGTGTTTTCATTCGTGCCTTTGCTGCCCTGCCATCTCCTGAAAGGTAGACATTTTTGCCAGCATGCCCAATTTTGTGGACACAGTGCAAACTGCTGACCGTCAGTTTGTTTGTGTGTGTTGTGATGAATATGACCGAGCACAAACACACTCTCCCACAGGGAAAAAAAAAAAGACCTGTTAACTGCAATAAGAGTTTTCCAATTGGTTGGGACTCACATTTTCAAGAGAATTTCTGTCACTACTGAAGAGTTTGCGAACCCTTTGTGGAAGCTTTAAGTGACAAACTTTGGCAAGAAGGTAGTCGACTGCAATTAGTCACTGAAGTCTCTCAGACATCCTCACTTTCTGTAACGACGGCTCCGTCCCCTCCCTCCCTGTTTTTCTTCGCTGTTTCTCACCCGTCCCACCTTCCCAACCGGGACAAACATTTCCCTAATGAGGGGGTCGGTTGGGAAAGCTGTGGGGAGTGGAGCGTGGATGTGACCTCTGGCGTAGTTGGACACTTATTATTCATGGGAAGGGGGCCCTGTCTGTGAAAATGTGTGTGTTTGTACTAACACAAACGCATTTAAAAGTCTTGCTGTGATGCTGCATTTACTGTGTGACAAAATGGAGTCATATTCATGTTTAGGCTTATGATGCTTGGATGCAGGAGTGCCACTCAGCTGTTTTTTGAGTGGGTTGAAACTGGCAGGGTGTGTGTCTGTGTGTGTGTGTGTGTGTGTGTGTGTGTGTTGGGGGGGGCAGTTTCTAAGGCAGCTCTGTCTCTCTCTCTGACTGAAGCACATTGTTCCGGATCAAGGGATGGGAATGGGGCCTTTGGCAGCAGGAAAAGATGTACACACACACACACACACACACACACACACACACACACACACACACACACTAAAGACTCACATATACACTATGAACAAGAGGGACATCTCATCGTGACACATCCCTGCATCTATTAATAGTATGTGACAGTCCAGTCAGCAGCAGTGTTTGTAGAAAACCCCAGATTTTCTGAGTCACATTCTCTGTGCTCCACTGTCTGCTGTTAAAATGTGAGCGTCTCGTGGCTCAGGAGCACTTGGGTAGATCTGAGAGGCCCCAGCACCTCACCATGGATTCAATTGATTTTCACTTGATGTTTTTATAAATTCCCTAATCAATGTTACAGCCATTGTTGCGGCTATAATTCAGATGCACGAGAGTAATTGTAATGTACTTATAGCGTTTCCCACAGAATGGCTGTGTACCTGTGGCGTGGGTTGCACTCAGTATGATGATCTGAGAATGAGGCTTTCTTCAGAATTGAAGTTTGCCTACAGTGTGCTTTGGTTCTTTACCCCTGATTCCGTTTTCATGAGATGAAAGTATTTTGGCTTTGGTTTCCCCAATCCTCAGTCATCACTGGCAGGTGCAGTATTGCTATGGACTCCACAATCATAAGTCTTAGGCACTGTAGAGATTTTAAAGCTGTTGAGCAATAACGGATGGAGTTGGGGTTCTTGTGTGTGTGTGTGTGTGTGTGTGTGTGTAGCCATGGGACAGTAGTAGTTTCGGCCTCCCACCTCGTCACATGGTGGAGGACGGGTCAGCTGTGGGTGGCCTGTGTAAAGGTCAGCTGGCTTAGCAAGCAACCAGGAGGTCTGAGTGTGTGTGTGTGTGTGTGTGTGTGTGTGTGCGTGTGTGTGTTTGATCAGACCATTCTCTATGTGTGTTTATGTGTATGTGTCAGACTTGGAAGACAGTGCTTCCTTTCTACTCCCGAGGCTGCAGTGGCTTCTGGGTAATGGCTGACTCAACTTCGTGTCCCAGACACCATTGAATAACACACATACATACACACATATGAACACACACACACACAAACACACACACACACACACACACACACACACACACACTTCCCTTCCCGTAAACCTTCTCCTGCGACTACCACGACCACCGCCATGGCAGGACATTCGGCGTTACCACGGAGATTTCCCTGTGTTTTAATGGCAGCTCCGCTGACCTGTGACATCATCAGGGGAGCTGACAGTTGATTGGTGCTCCGGTCTGCATGACGCATGACGAGCGGGGCGGCCGTTAACTAGCAGGGGCAGGACTGAGTCATTAACTGCGGGAATGACAAAGTAAAGTGGAATGACAGGAAATTAAAGACGACAAAAGAAGAAAAAACAAAAAGTCAGGAGAAACCACCACTTGTTAAAAATCTGAAATTTAAGAATCAACATGCAATGAAAAGTAATAGGCTGTAATGTTCATGCAGCTTGTTGTTTAAAAACATTACAGTGCTTCTATAATCATTATTAATAATAAGTTAATTGGTTTATTACTTTTAAATCAGTTCCACTTAGATAAGAGTGAAACATTAAAAACATTACAGTTCGTGAACAGGCACCAAGTGTTTGTTAAGTGATACAAACATTTATCGACTGTGTGGATGGTTTTGTGGGCACACATTAATATTGTTGATTAGAGGTCATAGATTTATGTTGCAGCAGCTTCATGTAGAACTATTTCCTTCTCACATAAAAACACCGAAACACCTGCAAGAAATGACTAAAACCTTCCCTCCGTCTTCTCCCATTGTTTGCTGCTTACCTCACACCAGTCCTTAGTTTTGCTGCACTGAAGTGGAGCTGCAGTAGAGGCCTGCGTATGAACTGGTGAGCTGAAGCAGCCTGAAGTGTTCCTTTTTAAAGCAATTTTGAAAAAAGTGGCGTTCAAGTGATGCTACCAAGGTAGAGGTTGTAAGAGACGTGGAAATCTACACTTTACATGAGTATGAAGAACGAAGATGCACTTATAGTGTAGTTTGATATTTTGGACAGCTGTGAGAAGGTCAGAGCTGTGCCTCAACAGGTTAACAGCTTTTTTTATTTTTTTTAAATCTGTGCTCAGATAAAATGAACCTGTGACTCTCTGTAAGCTGAGCTGGTCAAACGAGTCCACACACATCCTGGGAAACCTTCACTATAGGTTTCTGGTTATAGAAAATCTGAACTACTGGAACTGGAAAATTATTAGATTTTTCTTTATGTATTTCTCAGTATATACAATATACACTTTTACGTCAATTAAACCTCAGACCAAACACATCCTCATACCTAAACGACTTAATAGGTCGATTGCCAGTGACGACATGTATCACCATTACCAAAGCTGCATGACTCCTGCTGCGTACCACCGACACATGCACCAAACCTTTGTCGTATGGTCACACTTTGGTTAGGTTCAGGAAATACTGTGGTTTGGCTTAATTTATAACATTAACCATGTGTCACATAACTTTGGTTAAATAACATTCATGACCTAACATAACTGCGTGAGTAAGTTAGAATAACTCACCAATGACTTTTGGTTTCACACTGGACCTCCTTCCTAGGCAGACTTGTCACTCTTAATACTATTTATCCTACCTTCCTCCTTTGTTGTTGTTATACTCGCTGTAGTTACTTCAGCCAGCAGAGGTCACCAACCTAATATGGGTTGTAATAATCTGCTTTCACATTCAACCTATATGGCTGTGTGTTTCAAAAACGCACAAGCTAAAGTCAACTTCATTTTTTCATATCTGTTAAAAAATTTGATGAAATATGTTAAATGTAAACATACATCATACAACACTTGAATACCATTCCTCTCCATTCCTCTCTTGACCAACTGATCTACTCTCTAATCAAAAGAAATCGCTACAGACATAGAACTGAAACAAACTAGTTTGGGGTTTAAGGGTCACATGTTTTGTTTTTGTTACTTTCACATTTTTGTTTGCATTTTGAAACTTTTGGTCTGTTTAGACATGAGTTAAAACTGGTGTCACATGCCTGGCAGTGATGATAGATGATATGTTTGAACGCTCTGAACATTACCTGCAATTTGTTAGAGGACTCAAATGTCCTATTGGGTTATTTTATCCACCAAGGACGCTATGTTTTCACCAAAGTCAAAGTTGATTTGTCAAAAGGATTACACCAAAACTACTGAATGGATTGCCAGGAAATTTGGATGGAGGATGGGTCTTGGTTGGTCCCCATTAATTTCTTGAAGAAAAAGCCTTGGAATCTCGATGAAAAGAATCTGCCGTATTTAGGTAGAATTTGTTGCAGACCATCTAGCGGATTGAAGTTTCATTTGACATAGGATAAGGTTTGATTGAATTAAGGGGACGGTTGGGCCTTGGCAGAGGTATGCACTCTAATGAGTTGCCATTCTATTTGTCATGTCATGTTATTTTTTAACTTCAAATCATTTTCACAGTTCACCATGAGTTGCATTAGGCCAACATCAGGTCAAAAACTGCAAAAAAAAATGTATTCGATGGATTTCACATTGATAACACATTCAAAACAGGGATTGGTCACATCGTCGTCCTCACTGTCGTCTTCATCACCTTCATTTTCATCCCGATTGTCATCTTCACCCAAACCCGATCAACATGGCTGAGCCTACCGTCTCTGAGTCTGTTTGTCTGACTCTGCCGTGTTGATGGCGACAGGAGACAGTGGCGTGCTGGCAGGTGCATGCCACCAAATTACCATCCTCTCTCTCACACACACACACACACACACACACACACACACACACACACACACACACACACACACACACACACACACAAAGCAGGCCTCTCCTGTGCTGAGAAGGCTGCCATTATCATATCAAAGCGTCTCTCACAGAGACGTGGCAGCGCTTCAATTTAAGCAATTAATGCAGAGAGAGACTCTGTCACACAGCCCAGCATCCCCCCAATCCCTCACCCCTCACCCCCTCACTCTCTCACACACTCACACACACAGACACGCTCACACACACACACATACACACACACACACGGACACACATGCAGGGCTCTCTTGTGGCACTCTGAGACAAACAAAGGTGTTGGGAAGCGAGGATCCATATTCTCAAGGCCATCGTGCTGTTTTTCTCTCTCCTGGTCCTGCCCCACCACCCACCCACCCCCACTCCCCGATTCTGCTTTAAAATGAAACAGCTGTTATTCACACTTTGTTCCTGGTTTTTCCTCAGTTTATCCACCTTAAATATAAAACATGTTTGTTTAGGTGGGCATGATTTCAGCAGGTACTTTAGGCAGAATTTTTCTTGGATATTTGGTCGTAACAGCTCATGAGGTTGGGACACATCCTACTTGTAAATGAATTATAACTGTTATTATGTATATTATTAGGATGTGCAGTCCTGTTATAGAGCTGCATGAGTTCAGCAGGTAACTTAGGATAGCAGGTAAATGCTTTCTTCTTGGTTTTCATCGATGGAATCAATGGTGGAGCCCTGAGAGATTTGTCTGCTTTGTAATAGATCACCACACTTTAAGTCTGAAGGGTGTGACAGCTTACACAAACCTTTCTAACCTACATATCTGCATATTGTGATTTTTTGCAATTGTGCTGTTGTCTTGTTTTCAACTCAATTGTAAGAATACATTTTAGCAAAATACGTTTCAGCAAAACCACATTTAAGATTTGTTTTTTTCTTTATTTAGCAACTTTACATTTATAAGCTGTGCTTATACTCTGGTTTGGTTCAGGCACAACATCTGGTTGGTTTGGTTTAGGAAAACGTCATGGGTTGGCTCGAAATACCTGTTCAGGTCACCATAAATATGAGTGGAAATTGCCCAGAGGTCTCGTAAATATATCCACTTTAGTCAAACTTACAACTATTGAAATGCCCTTGTCCCTTAAGAAAAATGTCATATTTACAAATGCCAGAATGCAGATTACTATTATATACTACAAATATTTTTAATGCAGTCTGATTGCCACTATGGGCACACTCACACCAGGCCATCCGTTCCGTGCCCAAGCACGTTAGATCTCCAAAGTTTGACTAGTATGAGCGCTGCTCATGCTCAAGCACAGAGCGCTTACTCATGCGAACATGCGGGCACAATGTGGACATGAAGCATCATCATGGTTATTACACCTCCTTGCATAATCAAGAAATCCAGGAATTTGAGAGGGCCGTCTATTGCAAAAACAGCATGCTACGACATGATGACATATGTACAGGAGTGGCCGGAGCAATGTGAGTGCAGGGCATGGGGGGACTGGGGCGGAGGGACGACTGTGCTTTGGCCCGGTCCAGAGCAGCTGGGCCAAGTGTGAGTGCGCCGTAACTCCACCAGGTTCCTCACTACCTCCTCACATGGAGGTCAGGTTATAAACATGTCATTTGAACATGATATGACTTTTGTACAAATCTCAGTGTGGTACATCGCCTATGACACATACGTGTAGGCATACCTGTGGTTTGCAGAAAACGTTGTTTGTACTTTAAAGATTGGTCTAGAGTAAATAAAATCTGAATCAGTACTTTATCCTCCCACATGATTTTTGGGAGACACAGCCGCATTGTTTCCACTCTCCCCCCTCTGAAAGCTGCGGTCCTGAAGCGGTGCAGGATGGAAGGACTTTCAACGTGCTATCGATCTAAACTGGCACAGGAGGATCCTCTCGGAGCCAATCAGTCAGCTTTTAAACCTGAGTATCCACCAATCAGTAGACTCTTTGTACCTTTTCCTCCTGGTTAGGAGAAATTGGCTCCTGTCATTTAAGCTTTTCAACAAAATCTCCCCATCATTCATCCCCCTCTTCCTCCTCTGCTGCCTTTCTCTTTGCACTGGATTGTTGTGAAGTACTCCATTTTTTTTATTTTTTTCCAAGGCGAGACACTTTATTAGACACAGCTGTTCAGCTGAACCCAGCAAGGCCTGGATTCACTGCCAAGAGCCTTTCTCTCTCTCTACTGGTCTGTCTCTCTCTCTCTCTCTCTCTCTCTCTCTCTCTGTCAGGTGGGATGCAGAGCGATGAATAGGCAGTGATGGGGAGCAGCTATGTGAGGCTGTTTGCTCTGGAAACCTTGGCACTGGGCCCCCAGATCTCTGCACAGTAAGCTCGCTGAAGGGCCATGATTTGATCGTCTGGCTTGAATGGATGCGAACTCAATGTGTGGGCATATCATGGTCAGCTTTGGTACTCCAAAATGGCTGCTACATAATAAGAATAACAGAACCAATAGGTAACACTGCTTAAATATGAAAAGACTTCCAGAAAAACGTTGTTGTCCTTGACTTTGTCTTTGCCGATTGCTCATTGCAATCGAGAAAACACTCAGGCGGGATTTCCTGTTCATTTTTCTGGGTATGTCGCCTGATGAACTCAAAATGTGATTTCATTCATTTATTTTCACTCATGGCGATGGAATTGTGTGAAATTGTAATCAGTAGTCAGGTTCTATCAACAAGAACACAAAAAGGCTTTGGATAATCACACTTCTAATCTTTAATAACAGTAAAAAAAAAATGTAATTACTGCTGGTAATTCATATTTAATAATACAATGCTATCCATCATTTATTGTTCATCTATCTTGGGGTATAAGTCAAACACAAGTCAACCTGGACTCGTACAGCCTGAGCTGCACATACGGATGTGCACCTCCTCCAGAGTGTAACTGTGGGCTAGTTATTGAGATATTAGTCATCCTAGGTTACTTAAGTTTTCTCCTCCAAGTTTCTGATACTCATCAAGACAGTTGAAAGTGAGGACATCATCAAGGAATATGAAGAAAGACTCATTTTCCCCTTTTCTGTAGCACCGGATTTATGTTGTGATCTGACAAAGACACAAAGTGACTGAAAGAATGACAACATGATTATTTCAGCTATACACAGCAGTTGTTATGTTCACAGTAGTTGGCTATATGGAAAAAGCGGTTAGCTGTGTGTAATTAAAGCACAATAGGGCCTAATACTGCACCACATATGCGTCACTCATCGAAGCGGGTTTAAGGCTCAACTGTGGCTTGACGTACAGTAACAAACCACAATTATTATCATTAGACAACTGTGGTGGACACATTTCAAAGTGCTTAATATGCAAACACATCTGTTGAAGGTTATTAGGAGGACAGATGTATGGATCATTTCATGGTTTCAAATATGGTAGGAGTAACTTCTTACAATAAAAATGAAATTCAATACGAAAACATTAAACATACTCATTGATGTCGTAATTATCAGATTGCGCATGTCTTTTTTACGGCCCTACTTCGCGATTGCAATTATTACCTCAGAACACAGTGTGTGTAATGAGTTCATGGTTTCAATCACCAGTTTCAAGTCTTTTTCCACACGGCATGGTAATCATTTTGTAAAATATGATCCCAATTAGAGGGATATAGTTGATAAAACACGGCACTACTTTACGGCTACCTTGTTGTTGACAAGTCACCACCATAGCACGTCCTCGGGTTCTCAGCCCGGTCCAATCAGGACATCCCTCCAGCTGCACCCTCTCGGCCAAATGTAAATCACTCCTGGCTCCAAAAACGCCTGAGATGACGATGGCCACCATGCCAAATTCAGGAGTTCAAAACCAAACCCGTTGGTGATGTCACAGCTGGTATATTTCTCCCTCCTGTTTATTTACACTGCTTACATCTAAATGTTTAATCTGTGTGCACCTTTGTACAAAACATTTTGCCCTTTACATGCTCAGTTTTGGGTACCACTGTTCCACCCCAGTATGCTGTGGTATCATGTAGAGTTGCAACAAATAGTCGATTCATTGAAATGCATTTTTCTGCCAGCTATTTCAATAATCGATTAATTCTTCCTGTCATTTTAAACACCAACATGTCCAACATTTCCTGGTTCCAGCTCCTTGAATGTGAGGATTTATGACAGTAAATGAAGAGTCTTTGGGGTTTTCTGACTGTTGGTGGGTCAAATGAAATGATCTGAAGACGTCACTTTTGTCCTAGCAAGCTCTCAATTTACATTTGGATTTGTTTTTGCATAACGTGGCATTATCAGGGGGAAAAAAAAACACATTCATCCCAGGTCGATGGGGAGTCTATGGCATCTTTTTAGGATTTTACCACATCATATTTTACATAGTGACGATTATTAACTGTGATGAGCAGTTTTCACAGATTAACCGATAAAGGAAATCAATGTTAGTTGCATTCTTACTCGCATATCAATTACGCTTAGAGAAAACTAAAATAATTTCACAATGCTTTCAGGAGTTTGGTGAGGATGTGACATCAGCTGCAGAGATATCTGTGACTGAAACACCCCGGTTACCTCTGATGACTCGACCTGTCTGACCCCGTCAACCTCTCTGTCTCTTTATTTTTCGGCCATTAAAATAACACATTAGTTATTTCCCCCTTTATCTCTGTCTTGCGTTGTCTGTCTCTCTTTCCTCTTTACCTGTCCCCCTCGTCTGCTCGTATCTCTCTATAAGTCGCTCTCTGGTTGCAACAGCTGCTTGATGTTTGTGACAGGCGGTGCGATAGCGCTGACAGGCTTGAGACGGTTATCAGTGAGGGCTGCCGCGAGAGGCTCCGCCTGGCTAAATTGAAAATTGCAAATGAAAATCCTGCTCAGGACGTTTTTTTTTTTTTTTTTTTTTAATTCATCAGCTATTATGTCAGATGACCTTTAGGGCGTCAGGCTCTGCTGATAAAACTCCAAACGACAACACTCGGCTCTGATCCAATTTTCGACACTGTCCCCTTCCTCCCTGCTCCTCCTCCTCTCCGTCACCATTCGACCTGGTGCCAGTGAAAATGATAGGCTTTCAGGAGAGCCTCCATTGTGCTGCAGATGAAGAGGTTTTGTTTGGAGGAGATGGCCCTGCGGTGTGTGTGTGTGTGTGTGTGTGCGCTGGAGGGGGTGTGAGGGGTGTGAGAGTGTGGGGCCACCGAGCGTGGCCTGGCCTGGCCTCGTCTTGGTTCCGCCGTTGTTGTCCAATCACAGCGAGGATCAGAGGCCAGGAACGTGCGAGGGTTTGGAAATACAGCGGGGGCATGGGAGCAGAGAGAGAGGTGTAAGGGTATAATAAACACTAAGAGTAGATGTCACTCTAAATGGCTTTTCCTGGGTGGGTCAGAGTGTGCTAACATTGACTGACACGTGTGTGTGTTTGTGTGTGTGTGTGTGTGTGTGTGTGTGTGTAAGCCTGAGTATCATCTCAGGAGAGGAAAAAGGAAAAGACGGAGCAGAGCTGATCCTCTCAGTCTATCAGAAGCTCCATCCTCCTGTAATTGAATTCTCTCCCTCTCCCATTGTTGTTGTCTTTGTGGGGAGTGGATGGTCAGTTTTTTTTTTTTTTTCTTCCTCAGGTGGAGCTGTATTACACCGCCTATGTTCTACCTTACAAATGCATCATAAAAATGACTCAGTGCCATTTGGTCCAATAGACATGTTTTCTATGTGGGACTGGTTCAAGGGTCATGTGACCGGAAAAATCCAACGCTCCTTGCAGACGCTTAAAAGATGGCTACGGATTCTTTTCAAGTCCTTCATTAAAATCATTATCGCATGTACATCTAAAGAGCGACGCGTTGTTGTGATCGTTCCTCCTCTCCATATTGGCCAAGAAGAGATCTTCTTGTGCCACAGCTACAGTGTGAGAACTCCACAGTCTGTTCTGATAAAAAAAAAAGAAAAAAGAAAGAAATGTTTTGAAGTTCAGCCAATGCTAAAAAGTTTCGGTCTCCTTCGCACTCAGTCTGGACAGCGGACAGGAATATACCCTCTTGCTTTTCTTAAGTCCGACCTTGGAGCATCATGTGTATATTTGGCGGACCCTGCCACCTTTCTTGTTTCAAACAGTGTTCTGGGACCGTATTTACCTCTGAGAACATCTTGATTATTCACTTATGGATAAGATAAATATTTCAGAATTTTTGTTACTACCTCATCAATATTGTAAATATTAAAATTCAGAATTAAAACGCCTTCTCCAAAGCTACATAGTGCCACTTTAACACCCAAGAACCGCAAATACCCTTCATTTGATATACCGTGTCAAAAAGTCAAAAAGGGTTAAAACAAGTGTCTACAATCATGCTAGAGGCTCTCTGTGAGATGCTACTTTCATCCATCCGTTGAAACATGTTAGCATCCCATCAAGGTACGACCTGCTTCAAATCTTTTCCACTTTATTTTGAAAGATTGCTAAATTGATGAACAATTTTTTGTGTGTGTTTTTGGTCATATGCTCCTACGAAAGGCTGTATATTTAAATGAATCGGCATCTATGTGCGTGTCTGTTTGTGCAGAGTGTCACTAGCTCATCAGCGTGTGCGCACATGTGCACGACAACGGTGTGTCGGCTCTTACTCTGTTTACAAGTGTGTCTCAGCGTGGGCCTACATCTGCTCGTGGGTAGTGTGTGTGTGTGTGTGTGTGTGTGTGTGTGTGTGTGTGTGTGTGTGCAGCTGTCCCAGGTGTGCGTTATTAATCAGTTATCAGGGCAGTTTATTTGCTGGGTGACAAGTTGCAATTTCCCCCCTGATTCAAGGCCTCCTTGTCAGGTGGGAATTACACTGAGAGCACATGACAAAACACTTCACCTCAGCGTCGTTCCTCACTTCTTCTCCCTCCGTCTGGATTCTGCCATGTCTCTCTCTCCTCCCCCTGATGTCCCGTTTTCCACTCCATGCTTTCTTGCCTCAACATCACTCTGATCTCTTCTCCTGCCCTCTTTTTTTATCTTTCTTTCTCTCCTTCTATCTTTCCCCCACTTCTTCTTCTATATTTATTTTTCCTCCCATGAACAACATCATCCTCAGCCCTTGGAGTAAAAAAAAAAAAAAAAAAAAAAAAAGGCGGACTGTATAATTAATCACACAGCTTGGTCTAATTAGAGATGAATACGCGTTGTCCCTCTTGTCACACACACACACACACACACACACACACACACACACACACACACACACACACACACACACACACGAGCACACACATGCACGCACACATGCACACGCTCACCTCTCAGTTTCTCTGGCCTAATAGCAGTTGATGCTGTATTAACAGCAAATGGTGCAATCCCCGCAAGAGCCCCTCTTGCCTTGATGAATCTGATGAATGTGACAATAATTAGTGAAGACAGATGAGAGGTAAATTACCACTGACAATGTAATGCTGTCCTGTCTGCCACTGCAGAGAGAGAGAGGGAGAGACTGCCAGGACATATCAGAGAGACAGAGAGAGAGCTACCAAAGTAGTTTGGTTTCATGCAAATTATTATTTTCATGCAAATTATCATGCATTGATTTATCTTAATGGAAACCCTAATGGAAAATCTTAATGTTTTCAACATTGCATTTAAAAACAAAAAAAGGTTTCTAGATGTTTTCTTTCAGAAGATGCAAAAATGTTATGCAATAAAAATGAATGTGACACAGTGACCTCATTTACACCTGGCATTAACATGCTATGTAAGCAAAAAACTGCAAGTTACTTGATGGTATTTATTATTATATTATTAAAAGTTATTGTATTCTATTTTAGATCTTACTGACTTTATTTTATTTTATTATAAAGCACTTTGTTACTTTGTTTTGAAAGGTGCTGAATGATAAAGTTATTATTATTTATGATTATTGTTATTATGATTATTAACAATAATAATCATACTACTACTACTACTACTACTACTACTACTACTACTACTACTAATAATAATAATAATAATAATAATAATAATAATAATAATAGGTTTGATTGTGCTGTACTGAAGCTCACATCATGATTGGATCTCAGTGAACTGGTTATGATATGTGTACAAAAATAGAACAACACAGCCTCATACCAAAACCTGAGTACCTTCATCAACAGACTGAATTGTTCAGTCGCCTGTGACCTGGAAACCAAAATGTATGACTGTTCCCAAAACCACATGACCGTACCAGCGACAGGCGAACCAGACCTCTATCATATGGAAGGAGTTTGGTCAGGTTTAACTACTCTCCTAGGTTAAAGAAAGCATCATGGTTTGGGTTAATTAGAAAAGTCTCATTATGCTACTTCACCTGACTTCCTCCTTTGCTCTGTTACCACTAGAGGTCACTGCATAACAATAAACTGAAATATAGGTCGTAATAAGCTGCATTCACAGTCGACCTATATGGTTGTTTATCTGATGAGGAAAGCCCGAGTAGGAAGTTGACCGAGCACAACATTTCAGCAGCACTGCCTCCCAAAGTCCAACGATCAGTGCTCCATATTCACCTTTTATTAATGCACAAACTGTATGAGGATACAGTATTTGAATGACGACTTCCGATCACAACTGTTAAACTGTGTCCGCATTGTGATCAGAAGACAGGCAAATGTAAGCAACATGGCACGTGCAATGTCAAGCAGCACTTGATATGTTATGATCGTTATGAAGGCACTGCTAAGATAAGCAAGGCGCGGATCGAGTGACGACACTGTTGACTTACTTTGTAACATGAATGCAGTATTTCTACTGTTTGTTTTGTGATGATAAAGCAAGATCAAACAGAGGTCATTTCATTCTTTGGAGAGTTGAAAAATCCACTGTGTCTTTGACGCTTTTAACCTGTTTCTCCAACTGGACCATACACGGATCAAAACTCTCAAGTGCGTTTTTGACCCTTCAGTGTAAAATCAGCGAAACCTACAATTCCCTCAAAATAAGTTGACATACTATTTTATTTTGGACAGAAGGTTCCTTCCAAGAAAAATGCACTGAATTGGAAAATATACAGTTACTCTATGTTTTCTTTAGGGAATTATTTGCTTCAACCAAGCAAACACACTTCTAACTTTTGCTTCATTTCTAAAGTTTTCCCAAAATTATCCTAATAGTTGGATGAACACATAAGCCATGCAGACAGAGACAGACAGACAGACAGACAGACAGATAGATAGTAAAGTGTAGTAGCAGCAACGCCTCAGGACTAATTACTGCTCTCTGCCAGAAGAGAAAGATTGAGGGATGATGAGGGAGGAGAGAGAGAGGGGTGGAGGGGGGAGATGGTAATTGTTTTCGTCAGAGGCAGTGGGGAGCTATCAGGGTAATAAAGTTAATTAGCAGAACAAACAAGGAGAGAGAGAGAGAGAGAGAGAGAGGGATGGAGAGAGAGGGAGAAGGAAAGAAGGATAGATTTGATGATGATAAACGGCAGCAGATCTGACACCGGAAGAAAACAGTGAAATCAATTATTCTTATTTTCTCCCTCTGGTGGGAGAAAAACACACAAGAGCCACTGTAGAGCTCAAATGAATGGAACTAAAACTCCTCCTCCTCTCTTATCTGGAGATCATTTACCCTTTGTGTGTGTGTGTGTGTGTGTGTGTGTGTGTGTGATCAGCTTTCTTTGCTGTATTACTTTTTTTTGTATGTTTACACCTGTCAGTATCAAAGCAGTAAACATAAATACCACCATACTGTAAATGAGCCGTTGCACATTCTGGACTTTTAACATTTTTTTTATTTGTGTTTGGGTGATATTGGGATTTAAACCTGATATCAATCAATCCAAGCCTTGCCAAACCGAGACCACCAATTTTTTTTTCAAAAATCACTGCTGGTAATCGACAAGCAGTGAGTGCTCTTAAACGCAACATGTCAAAAATGTTCTCAGTCAAGAGGGTAGAAAGCAAGTGTCTACGATCTACTAGAGGCCCTGTGAGGTGCAACTGGGAGCTACATGCTAACATAAGCGTGCTAACACACACAGTGACAGTGCTAATAAGTAAAAATTTTTTTAGCAGGTATATTGTCCACTATGATTGCCATCTTCATTTTGCATGTTAGCATTCTAACGCTAGCTAATAATCACCAAACTAAGTACACATGCAGCGATTTGGTGATACATCAAAACATTTTTGACCTGATGATAAAAAGTACATGAAAAGCTCACTAAAGTGATCACAGTTCAATCTCTGGGCACCGTGGATGTCTGGACCCAACTTCATGGCAATCCATCTGATAGTCATTGAGATATTTCAGTTGGGACGCAGGTAGTGGACTGACCGACCGACATTGCCATCCCTTGAACCGTTTTGCTGTTGTGGCAAAGAAAAACAATGCAACCAAACAACAAAAGACACTATCTTTGTCGGTTGTTTTTTTTTAGCGGGCCAAGTAGATTTAGCAGCCCACATATTGACCCTGTCAAATCAAGATTCCACACACGAATGTTCACTTTAAAACACTGCTGCGATGGATCTTCCATGCTGTTCTTCTCCTTTTCATATTTTCTGCTGCTGGTTTGGCAGCAAATTGCGACATTTAACTGTTTTTTTTTTTTTCCTACTGATGGGAAACCTCCTTATCTGTGTTTTTTATGCTGTACACACAGAGCTGAAGGAAACGTTTTACCAGGGATTTCCCATCGTTTTCTCACCATTAGGTAGTGCTGGGGAATTGCGGCACGCTTGACCATTCAGGAGAGATGAAGAAAAGTCAGGAGCCACCGATGACTTACGATGAAGGAGTTTTTATAACTTGATCGAAAGACTTAACAACACAACTGTGTGCACAGTGTAATGCCAAGTCACTTCCTCCCGGGCCTCCCCACAGTTCAGATTAAATCCACAGCTCAGGAATCACCCCACCCATACACGGTTATCAGTTTGACTTCAAATAAGTGGAAAGTTACAGCAGAGCTACTCACCTCTGACTCAGTGAGGAAAAGAAGGCAAATGCGTAGAATACAGTTCAGTCTGCTGATAGATCAAAGGCCTTCCTATGAGTTTATATCAACAATAGCCTTGGTTTGTCATAGATCTGTTTGTAAGCATACCTGCAGCTGCTTCGAACGACCATGAGGGATATACACTCACAGATCGAGAGGTCACTGTGCCCTCTTCCACACATTATCGGGGCCTGGTCTCCTCACATTGATACAGGGATATTTCCCCCCGCCAGGTAGGATACTGCATTATTTGAATGAGAAGAATCTAGTCTGTGGAGATGTCTGTCCACACACACACACACACACACACACACACATATCAAAGCCTTGCATTATCGAATCATGTGGATTTCAATGAGTCTAGCCATGGCACACAGTGTGTGACAGGCCATCAGCAGGGCCATGTGGTGACAGGCCAGGTAATGGAAGCTGTGTCACTGACATCACATGCATGGGAAACACTTCATTACTGGAGAGCTGCACGTGAGTGTGTGAGTGTGTGTGTGTGAGAAAGTAAACAGCTCTCTACACTGCTAGCATGCCCTCTCTGTCATGTCTCATTTCCAAGATGCTGTAATTCTGTAATTGTACAAGGCATACTGAGGGTGTGTGTGTGCGTTCGTGTCCGTGTGTTTAGCCTAAGGTGTGAATTATTCTCCGCCGCGCTCTTTGATTATGTGGCGTTGAAGCACAAAGTAAACAGATAACAGAGGTGGTTGCTGACTGGACTGTCGGTGGGGAACATGAAACAGAGCCATCGATTTGAATCTGCCTGATTTTCATTATCTGAAGACAACAATTTCACATACATTGATATTTTGCTGCCCTCTTTTCTTAGTACCAACCGTGATTCATACAAGATGATAAAAGCAGAAGTGAAGTCTGTTATTTTCTATTATACGACACGTCAGATTGTCGACACACACCTAAATAAGGTAAACATTTGTTATAGAACTGAGTGAACGACTTTTGTAAAGTCGCTTGCAAATATTGGGTTGCGTTTTCTCTGACTTGTTGTACGCCTCCTCTTTCTCTATACCTGTATTTATAGGTAATTTAAACAAATGATCATTTGGCTTGTTGGGTCTGTTCACAACCATGTTCCCTCCGCCCCTGTAGATCACCTACGCGACAGCCAGTGAGTAATATGTTTTGAATAAAAAATCAGTAGAGAGAGGGAGGATTAAAAGACTGTGTGCAGACTGTGTGAGTGTGAATTACATGCACATTATTCAGATATTCATTAGCATGTCAACTTTTATATACAACTTCTTTACTTTTGCTTTGTTGGGGGGCCGGTTTCCAGAGACCTTGTTGCCTGTTTCACTCATGAGATCTGGCAACCATGGTCAAAGCTGGACCAGGAAGTCCGGCAGTGATCTGTTGTGGTTCGCCTTGGTTTTTCTTTTAGAAATAAATTTGGCTCACATGATTTTTGTTTTTTCTTTGAGTCCAAATTCTTCTCAGCAATTAGCACGGTGACAGCTTGGAAACAAATCCAAGTTGTACTAAATTGTCGTTTTTTATGCAGCATTTGGCAATCAGAAATACAGCGACCACTTAAAACAACAACCTGTTCTGCTTTGTGTACTCACAGCTGGCCCTGTAAGATCACAAAATGCTATCAAAACAGAGGAGGAAGATCATGAGAGGGGGCAGTAAAAAGAGGACCTCCTGAGGAATGGAGGAGAAACCGCCAAAATGCTGAATATAACTGTTTGATTGACAAGTGATGGTTAGACGGCGCAGTGCTGAGCGCCTCACAGCTCGCCCTCCTGTGGCCCTGCTGGCCAACATGGTGAACACATTCAACTGAACGACCAGCGTGTCCCTAAAATACACTTTCTTATCAGAGTTGTTTCCTTTTTAGGTAACCAGTCACAAATAAAAGCCTTTCCTTTTTGTGAGTGTGTTTCAGGGAAGTGTATGTATAATATATATATATTGTCAGTTTGGGTTTGTTTGGCTTCGGGTTGCCAGGATGTCTGGTCTGGGTGCGTTTGATTCGGTTGTCAGGCAGTGCCTTTGGACTGATGTGCTGTTAGAGACCATCACCTGGGACATGTGATAGCTTATCAAAGTCTGAGCAGCCCTTCCGGCCACTCACACACACGCACGCACACACACGCACGCACACACACACACACACACACACACACACACACACACACAAGCTCTACCCGCATATATACCTTTCACCTTCTGCAAGAGGAGGGTGAGTTTGCTGCTTATGTGTCTTTGTGTGTGTGTGTGTGTGTGTGTGTGTGTGTGTGTGTCTTTTTTTTCTCCCCGTTTGTGTGTGTTACTCTGGTCGTCAAGGGAACCCTGGTTGGAAGGACAGTTTGACGTTTCGCTTGGCATCATGGGATACGGCTGTCACCTGACGATGCTGCCACCACGGAGATAACCTTCAGGGTGACAGCCGAGACAAAGACACACACACACACTCACACCCATAGAAGAATGTATACAGAGAAAGGTACACACACACACAAACACACACACACACACACATATGGAGCCACAAACATGCATGACTGCCCAAACACACATCGCAGACTTCACCTGCTGAGCTGAACACGGTGGGATTGATCCTAATTAGTGCTAATCAATATGTTGATTGATAGTTTTGCCTCCAAGAAATCAAGCGACCTCCAACAAAGAGAGGTCAGATCATCCTCTCTTAATTCTTTACAACAGAGGGGTAATCAGAGTACCGTGAAACAACCTTTGGGGAGCGTGTGTCTCATTTCCACCAATGAGAGGATGTATCCGATAATGATAATCTCACAGCGAGGCTCAGTGGAGAGCTGGTTTATTTTGTGAACACATCTTATTTTCTTTGATTCAGGTGATTAGATGAATTCGGTGGCAACAAAACTCTTCACGTTCTGTGGTGTCAGCAGGTAGTTGCCCGGCTCTAGATTACAAGATTGTCCAGTGGGTTAAATACTATTTCAGAGTGATGTTCCACCACGGTTTTGATCAGATCACACCTATTTTTTATTTTTGTAAAAAGCAGAACTTTTTTTATTTTATTGTCTGAGAAATCAAGTAAACTTCAGTAAGTGGCCTCTTCTTAAACTTCCGTTGTGTTCAGAGTTCAGAGAGAGAAAGGCAGTTTTTTCACCAGCACTTTTGGCCGCGTCGAGTCGAAGCGAGCAGACATGCTTTTCCATCGCCAGTTTAACTCAGCTGAGTTGAGCCGGGCGGTGCCGGTGATGGACCTGCCCCGGAGCGGGGCAATGCTACGCCCGACTTTACACTGTTACCAAACCCGTTACAAGCATGTGACTCCCCCAATGTGTTCAGTACTTTTGTAGCTTCTCACTGAATCTCGTCCTGTCTGTACTTTCAAACATCTGCTGCGTTTTCCCTTTTCGTTGTGTTTCCTGTAATGCTGCTTCACAATAAAAGCTTTTAGATGACAAAATGACGGGGGGGCTTTTATCGTAGGAAATGATAGGAAATGAAACGTGTTTGTCACTGTATGAGTGGAATCACTTTGTTAGCATGGGATTGTGCAATAGCACTGCAGGGAACGAGACGTGCGCGTCATTGGTTTAATACACACATTCAAGCAGGTATCCCAGCTGTGGGTGAAAGATAAATCAGTGCCAGGCGAGTCAAATCGAATAGAACCAGGGTGGCAGATGGAAGAGAAAAATGGCAAAAGTTTTTCATGTGAACGGCGAAACGTTTTAACTCACCAGCCAAGTTGACTGGTCAGTTAAAAAAGCCACCTGCCCTGCAGATTTTTTACTGGCCAACATAACACGTCCAACCTTTTTAGTTAACTGCCCTCTGACTCTTTTTTCTTTTTTAGCCTCTCAAGCTTTGGTTTCTTTCTCCTCTTCTCTGCATTACTGTCAAGTGGATTTTCCCGTCATGGTGACAGGTTATCATTTGAATTTTTTTGTTCCCTAACTCAGATAATTTCACCTTTTCCACCGTTTTCTGACAGAGCAGATCAATACAGAGGGAGCACTCTAACTATTAGCTTTTATTTCTAAATTACTATGACTGTGAGGAGTTTTTAGAACATTAGAGAGACTTCAATCTGACTTTCCTCTCTCCCTTTACTCTATTTTAAGATTCTGGATTTATTACACATTTACACAGAGAATAAATATCCTCATGTTGAGGTCTTGAAAGGCTTAATTCACACTGGTCATTAAATTAATGAACGTCAAAATATTGACTTTTAGAGGTTTAAGAGCTGTAAGCAGTCGATTTCAGGTTGAACGTCGGGGATTTACCAGCCGCTACTGACAATGATTTATGCAGCGTTAATATTACCAGTAAAGGTAGTTAGAATTGTAAATTGTTTTTTTCTTTGGCCAACACACACACACACACACACACACACACACACTGTGAGAACACAGGCCTGAGGGCTAACGGTAGCCCTTCCAGGGGTTTAGGAAACCCCGTCGTTTGCCTGCGGTGCTGCACTGTCATGTAGATGTGACCCAACGATCATCTCCTCCATTCTCCTCCACGCTGCCTTTGTTTTAAGTCCCCGCCCTTTATGTATGCGCGTGTGTGAGGGAGAGCGAGTGAGTCAGTGTGAGTGTGTGCGATGCATGTGTGTGAGTGAGTACATAATTCAGTAAGTAGGTAAGTATCCCTCCCAGCATTTCCTGTCTTACTGAGCTCAGGCGGTGTTAGCCAGGGTTAGCTGAGGCTTTAGCACCTGCTGTCACTGCTGCAGTCCCACTCACTTGTCCAGACACAACGGCTTTAGCTTGGAGATGAGGATTACTGCTAGTAATGTGTGTTAAGAGCATTAGCTAAGACCCGGGTGGGTAATAGATTGTTAGAAAGTATCAGACAATAACCAGGAGCTGCCTTTTGATTGAATAAAGGTGGAATAAACCGAACGAAAGGCCCGAGAATAAAACTTGATTTTGTCGGGGGAAGTCTTATGTTGGGATGACACTTGTACGTTACAGGTATGTCTGAATGTTGGGGTGTGAGCTAGTGAAACAGCAGAGGAAAGTGGACTTTATCAGCTTATCCAAAATCCCGGAAACAGAAGTCATTAACAGACTCAGCTGAGATTTTGATGACTACCGTTTCTCTTTGTTGACACGTGTTGCGCCAACATGTGTTTCATCTGTTTTTTGGAAAATGATATCTTTATCTGTGCACCCACTGACCCCAGAGACTGAACGGAAGCTGTTCATTTTAAGAGATGATTAGATATACAATTAGTACATAATGCATGTTCACTATTTGATTTAAAGAACTTCAGCCAGGTAATAAAAAACAGATGCATTTACACGCATAATAGACATGTTAGCAAGCTTATCACCATGCACAGACATGGCACGGCACAGAGAAGGACACACTCTGCGGTGGAAAGCGGTGAGCGTCACCTTGATTTTCCCACCGCTGCATTCAACTCTGACCCGAGCTTTAATGAAAAAGGGAGGTGGAATTTTTGACATGCCAAATGCGACGGCGAATAACAGAGGAGAATTTAATTTTGTGGAAAGTCAGAGTTAAAAAGCGGCTCTTCACGATCACACCAGGATGTACTCGGTAAAAGGTCGCAAAGCAAACATCTGAGAATGCGGACACAGGTTAGAGGGGCTACATATCTTTCTTGCGTAGTTCACGTTACGCTTTGATGACGGACTGCGTGATTGTGTGCGGTGATTAATTTTCTTCTGTGTATTTTTTAAAATCAAACCTGAGTGTGCATGTTGTGCCTTATCTCCTCTTGGCTTCTGGTTAAGACACAGTATGTTAGCTGTTGGCACTGTTAAAGGCTGCAAATGAATCAGTGTGTCTGCCTCTCTACACTCTACAACTCTGTGCTGTTTCATTACTAGTATGAAACTCAAATTGTAAAAGGCATTGCTGTGGTGAACCTTTTCACAGCAAAGGACTCATTTTGATTGAATCCTGAAGTTCATCATCACCCAACACGTTCAGCCGCCATTTGTTTCTTAGTTTGTATAAGGGTTGTGCTGAGATCACAAGACAGCACGAGAAATTAGCTTCTGTATGAAAGAGACAAAGGTGGAATGGAGGGTCATTGTTGTTGTGCCTTTTAGCTGGCAGTGGAGGTAGTACGGGATAGGGCCCTGATGTGTTGATGATGTGTTACGTGTGCGATCGCAGACTGGGAGATTTTAAAGGCATCTGGCTTTTGTGTACAGTGTCAGTGTGTATTATGGAGATTTACTCCCGGGTCAATTAACCCTGCAGTAGTCACTGGTATTGACGACCTCCGGCCCAGCTTGGCTGTGATGTGAACACAACACCTGGGTGAACACGCTAATTCACTCTCCTCTTTTCAAGCGTGATGCTATGATGTGTTTTGAAGTTAAGGAAGCTGGCTTGTCCAAATCGTTGCATCCGTCACTGTCAAGCAGCACTTGAACGTCGTTCAGTCCGCACTGAGTTTGAAAGAGAGGCTGAAGGGAAGGATTTTTAAAGTAGCCACTGTTTGTGGCCTCTTTGTGTTCTGAGCCAGATGAGTCAGCTGCCCGACAGAGATGTGAGATGTCTCACTCCATCCCAACTCCCATTATCAGCTTCGGATTAATGATTCTGTATATTATTGATGAGACTTTTTAAAACAAGTTAAAATGTCTTCCAGATGTGTGCTGATCAGATATATGATTTCTCTACTGTTACTGTTTTTCCGGTGCATTCATAATGAGGATATGGACACAACAGACAAGTGAAACAGAAATGCAGCCTCATCCACTGGCAATGTGAATGGAGTTAATTGCCGATAATGAGCAGGTCTACCGGCGTTTAAAAAAACCTGCATATATACTGTTATAGTGATTTAAAAGGGGAAATTCGCAACTAAATCAAAGGAGTAGAACAGATTTTAGGAGAATGCTGCAGCGCTGTTTTGCTGCGAAGCTCCAGGAAATGTTTTGTGGACTACGAAACTTCCCCTGGCTTTCCATTCACATGAGGGTAAAGACTGAAATTTCATTTTTTGGTGATCTTATCCTTTAACCAGTTTGCTTTAGCTGCCTCAGCCTAACCACATGTTGGATTCAGGATGCGAACCCCAATCTCTCCCACAATCTGCATCGAGTCCATTCCTTTGAATGCAGCATTACCACCAATGGAACGCAATCGCGGCAGTGGTTTACGTTTTCCTATGAAACATCAAGCAGCATCTGTTTGGCCTCGACTGCTGCCCGTCAGTACGTGATTTTGTAATGTCAGCGAGAAGATGAAAACCTTTACACTGTTGGCAGCAGAGCAACCTCGAGTCACTCTGATATATTTTAAAAGATGTAACTGTGCTCCTGCCTGAGGCATCATATCACTCCTCTGCTGATTAGCATTCATACTCCTCTGGTGAGAAATATTATGATCACTGGTATACTGGAGACCACTGGTTTGACTGGCTCACACACACACACACACACACACACACACACACACACACACACACACACACACACACACACACACATACACACACACACACACAGTCAGTGCCAGCAGCAGACCAGGTAATGATGGCTATTTCAGTTTCTCTACTCCTGATGTTCACATTGACTGGCAGCCCCACACTGAGACAGATAATCTCCCCTCCTCTCCTCTCTTGTCTTGTCGCCTTGTTTTGGAGAGGGGCAGATAGGAAGTGGGCAGAATACTCTCCTGTTGTGTACCAGCGGCGTGCCACTCACTCTTCACACTCCCCTCGTATCCTCACATGTGGACAGGCGAGCGCACGCGCGCACAAACACACCTGCACGGAAAAGGAAAGAGCAGGAAAGGAGCAGAAGCGGCGGAGAGGTGGAGGAACAAACATCAGAGTCAGAGAAAACAGAGCAACAAATACATGATCATTCATGGGGGGGGGGGGGGGGGATGGACAGCAAACACAGAAGACAGTGCAAAGAAGAAATAAATAGATTAAATTAAAGAGATACAGACCACAAGTTTCCAGAATAAACCGAAAAGAGATTCTAAATACAGCTGCTGCAAATCTCCACAGAGACATGAAAACCTCGTGGAGAAGGGCAGGAGAGGAAGGATCAGACACTGTGAGTTGGTAATTGAAAAAGGTTGTCATAGAAACTCCTGGCAAAAAGGAAGCATCTGAAAGTGTCTGTTGACTCTGCAAACAAAACAAAATTGAAGATGAAACTGATATCTTTGTGTGAAGCCCCAAACATCTTCCTATCTGATGTGTCTTTGACAGGCTTCCCTGACCAATCAGATAAGGAAACGATAAAACAGACAGCAGCTGAGCAGCTGAAAAAATTGTCTCAAACGTGACACAGTTGCCCTTTTGTATTAATGCTGATTAATTCCCAAGAGGCAACCGTAGTATACTCATAGTTACTATACTGCTAGTAAAGCGACTGACTCTGAAAATCCAATGTGCCGCAGATACACAGAGGAAGGGTAGGAGGGTTTCTGTGTTTCCTGCTGAACTGCAAAGCGTCTTGGTGTGTAAAAGACACAAGACTAATCACTCTCATTGTGGCCTATTTCCATGGTAACTCTGCACCGAGCGGTAATTTAGCCTCGCTAGCTAAGGACACAGAGCGAGTCATTATCTTAGTGCCAGGCTAGGGCCTCCTATTTAAAGATTCACACCATGAATGAACAATTAGAGAACAGATTGCTGGCCTAAGTGGGGGAGAGACAGGAAAAGACAGAGGGAGAGAGGAGACGAGGCCAGTATGTGGTCACCCCTCTGTTTGTTTGTTTGACCACCCATCCATCCATCCATCCATCCATGATGCGCTCACCCTTCAAACTTTTAACGTGAACATTTTTATTAAAAGACAATTCATCATTTTAATTCACACCCTTTATCTTGCCCTTTTATACTGGGCAGAAAACCCGCTAACAACCTGCTTTTTGCTTCAAAGGTAAAGAGTCCAATCAGCATTCAATCCTAAGTCAAATGACTCTGCAGTAGTCATGGGGCACGCTCATTTTCGCCCCTTTAACGGCGCAATGCTATGACGTACATTTAAGTTCCAGATAGATAGCAGTTATCTGTGGAAGTTTTCCATCTGTCTTCATTCAAGTTGCGCTCAAACTTTTTTTTTAGTCCACGCCAAGTTTCAAAACAGACCAAATTACAGTTTATAAAAAAATACCCACAATAACTCTCTTCCCTGTGTAGATACAGTTCAGCCACATGTAAATATATGTGCTAATTTCATTTTAAAGGTGCAATATGTAAGAATTTTAGTTAAAAAAAAAACACAATAAAAAACATTGAATTGAAATCAATTTCAGAAGAGAAGCGATAAGAGTTTTGACATTATGTCAAAGACATCCTCATGTCTTGTTAAAGATTTCTACTGGAGTTAGCATGCTAAACAGCTAGCCCCAGCGCGTCATTTCTCGTAGAACCACCCTGATCTGCCAGCCCGTACCACGTAGCTGCACGGCTAACCGAGCTAACTAGGCAATGGTAGCCACAGGTAGCAGCAGTTTGCGTTTACTCTGGTGATGGACTACACCCCCTTTTTCTGCAGTGTGAATTCAAGTGGTGTTTTGAAAACACCACTTGAATTGCACCTTTTGAAAAGCATTAGAAATCTTGACAGTTTACAGTAAAAACTATGTCAAGGTGTAACTCCAAGTGTGAATGCACAGTCTGGTTCTGCCGTGGTAGTGTTGTTCCTGGTAATCATAATGAATGATGCTCCAGGACCATCTTTAAAAAAAAAAAAATGAGGTTCATATTTTACAGACTTTTACACACACAATCTGATCAGGATATTGTCCACAGGCAGACTTTTCACAATGAGCGGTTAAATGCCGTTTTTCGCATGTCCTGGTATGTGTTTGCCGATGTGTTACAGCTGATAGATTTCATGTCTGCAACACGCCCACTCGTTCGTTGTTAATTCACTCCAGACAAACGTCTGCTCTGTTCACGCATGTGGCTCACCCGGACTCAGAGCTAGGGAGCTGGCAGGGTCAAGTTCTGGGGCAAATAATGCAGACAGTTGTGTTCACACATACAACTCCTCCAGCTAAATACAGTGCATGTGTGAAAAAGGCTTATGTTGCTAGAATGCTGGTCTCTCCCCCTGTAATTACAGATGCAGTGAAACACATTTATTTTCAATTAAAAAAAAACAAAAAAAAAAACAGGTCAGTTTGCATTTCTCCAAAGTTGATTCTGTTTCAGTTTGCAGTCGAAGCATGCGACCCTAACTCAGATGAATGAGGGGTCCGGCCTTTTTGATGCAACGGCCGATTTGGTCTGAATAAAGCCTTGGAGCTGTCCCGCTGTGATCGCATCCTCCAGGACACATGTTGATGTCAGGTGACAACAGAGCTCAACAGTCAATGTCGTCTCCTCGTTACCATGAGCGCAGTCTTTTCCTAACCTTAATCGAGTGGTTGTTATACATGAAGGGTTGGGCGTGTTCGCGTACAGTGTTGACCATGACTGAAGGCTAAAATATGTTATCGCTGTTTCGAAAGCCGCGCTCGAAGGTGAGCGAAAAAGCTGGCTATTGTAGCGACGGACAAGATGTGATGAACCGCACGAATATGGATAAAAGTGCACAGTTTTCTGGTGTTGCGCGGTTCAGACGCTGGTTGCGAGTCTGACAGGCACTTTGTCTGACGCCTTAAACCTTACCAAACCGTTTCTGGAGGCACCGACAAACAATCTCGCCGTGCTGAAAAAAAAACCAAAAAAAAAAAAAACTCACTTCACCAACAATATTCCCTCTATTTACAGTTTACACCCCCGATGTGTCCCCCACTCCTCCCTGAGCCCTGTTGTCCTTCGGTGTCGTTACTACCTGACACACACACGCACACACACACACGCAAACAGAGAGAGAGACATACCAAATCACACCACAGCAACCCTCCCCAAGGTCAATGTCTTATTCAAATTGTACTCTGTGTGTGTGCGTGTAGTTGTGTGTGTGTGTCTCTCTCTCTCTCTCTCTCTCTCTCTCTCTCTCTCTCTCTCTCTCTCTCTCTCTCTCTCTCTCTATCTCTCTGTCAGGCCTTTTATGTTTCTCCTTCAAAAGAAGCTGTCAAGTTGTACTGTTTAAGGGCTCACAGGAGGGACAAAAAGCATACTTTGTTTTGTTTTGTTTGCCTGCCGCGGCGTTCACTGAATGAGTGAGTGGAGGAGCGAGCGAGAGAGAGAGAAAGAGAGAGAGAGAGAGAGAGAGAGGTAAAGAGACGAGAGAGAGGGAGATGGGGGGGTAACATGTAATTTACTGTTTGCCCCACTCTACTGTACATCGCTTTAGTTATGCTAATGCCGCTCTTTGTCGGGCTGAGGAGATAGCCATCAATCAGCTGTCAATTGGTCAATTGGAAGAAAAGAGAGAGAGAGAGAGGGAGAGAGAAAGAGAAAGAGAAGGCCCCTGTCCCCTCCCTCCTCGTCCTCTTCTTCTTCTCCTCTGCTACCTAGCGGACTTGGGGGTCCTGGGAAAGCCTGGCAGCTGGATCTGAATCTGGATCTGGAGTCCAGGTGGAGGAGGAGGAGGAGGTTATCTGGGAAAGCAAAGCGAGAATGCAGAAAAAAAACAAGTCTGCTACAGTCTGCTTTTGTGTCTTCACGATAAGCCATTTGTGTGTCAAAGAGCCCTCAGACCCTCTGTTGTCGTCGTCGTTGTCAAAAAGCATTTCATGAGAAGTAACTAATTGTAATATGACACCTCTGGAAACCCGCTGCGCCGCTCACAGCCGTCAGCCGCTGTCAGCAGAGGAAGAGCCTTTTATCACGCTAGCTAATGTTAGCGCTAAGATAAGCTAACAGGGCCATTAGTGCCAGTTCATTTAGCTCGTTAGCCAAAGCCTCGGGGCTGATGACATTCATTACATATCATTAGTGCACAATTAACATGTCTCACTCTGACACCGTCGCTCCCAATGTTACACGACACTTTTAATCATGTTTTATGAAATGTTTCTGCCGGCGTGACATGATTTATGAGTTTTACATGACATGGCGTTCATTACATCAAACAGCTGTAATCATAAAGGCTGCGGCAGACTGATTCCAGGTCCAAAGTCAGAATCTCGCACCGTCCTTGTGACTGATAATTGGTAAGCAGTTGATGTAAAATCAAGTTGTTTTTTTTTTTTTCCTCCCAAATATTTCATTTCTCATTTCAGTGCTTCGTCTGCTGATATTCCAGGAATGCAATTTACGTTCTGCAGCGCATTCCAGTAAGTCAAGGTACATTCTCTGAAGAGGATTCAGTTCTCGTTTTTAGAAGATTGCAGACAACACAGCCGTTTGAAAAGACCTTCAGGTAATTTGAGAGATGAGGTGCTTTTTGTTTAGGTTAGTTTTCTGGCACATTTTTGACAACGTCTTTGTTTCCTGGTGTTGTTTTGGACTTGGACAGGTTTTTATTTAGAAATGTGTCATCAGAGATTTAGACAGTAACTGTGGCAGAAGCTAAACACTTTTACTCGGATACTCATTTACTCAGGTTTTAGGTACTTTCCTTGATGTACCGTGCCCGTTACTAAACACTTATATTTAGAGCCAAATGTACTTACTTATTTGGCAGCTAGAGTTAACATTTTCTAAACAGATTGACTTTACTTGACATGCTTTAGGTACATTTTCTTTTATTACTGAACCTGAGAGTCCTGAGAGGTTTTTGTTCTATGAACACAAGAGTTTCACTTGGATGTAAAAAGCATTATCTTGTGTGCATAAGATAAAAATATAATCTCTCAAGACTTTGGGTTACCTGGCGATGCCGCTGGATTTGTGAGATCACACGATCATGTGATCATGTGCAAATCCATCTTGCCAGGCTCCTGAACTACAGGAGCTGAGCAAGTCTGCGTCATTCAAAGAACGGCCTGCAGTTACAGGTATGGTTCAGGTGTGACAACCAGCGAGAGAAGTGGCGGAGGGTTTGACAACAGCAGCGTCTCCTCAAGAGGTTAACATAGATGCTGTAGAATGAGTAAGTAAATCAGCATATTCGTTTTTGTCTCGACCGGCTTTTGTAGGAGTTTGATTTACAAATTGGCTCCACTGGTGGCAGCCCTGTCCTACTGTTGGTCCGATTGGTTAAAGTTTGCCCGTGATAGACAGTGATAGACAGATGGTTCGTCCAATCCCCTGCCAAGTAATATTTGAAAGTGCCTGCCAATTTCCAGTTTATAGCAGCATGTTTCCAGATCGTTAACAAACCATCTGGCGCATCAGTAAAGTAAAATGGTAAAATGAAGGCAAATCAGTAACAAAATTAGGAAATAGATGTTCAATATAACAAATTTGCGCTGTTCTGAGTCATATTAGCAGAAAAAAACATCATGCGTAATGCTAAAACGTCTTTGTGTGGCATCAGTAACTTTAACATTTTCAATTTTGTGAAAACGATAATGATGACATGAGGTAATGAGTTTGCCACTGTACCATTCCACTGAGGGTCCACAGCAGTTGTTTCAAAGCATGAGCCAGCATTGATGTAGTTGGTCACTTCATTAACCCAGACTTTCTCCTTAATCCAGATGAAATTCATAGTTTTACCAAAGAACAAAGTTTTGGTCTGTAGCTTTTTTTGTTTGGAGTAAAGTTGTCCTGTCTCTTAAACCACTTCCTGTGATGGAGAACAGTAATATCCTTGAGTTACAAAGATCTAAGAATGCTTATGTGCCAAGACACCACACACAGACACACACACACACACACACACACACACACACACACACACATAAGCGCGCACACACAGAGGTACAAACAGAACTATTTTCTTTTTTCTCCCTATCACACTCACCCACCCACCGATCCACACGCAGACAGAGAGAGAGCAGTATTGATTTTGCTGTCTCCAGGCTGTTGAGTGTGTGCGTATACTTGTGTGTACGTGTGTATGTGTGTGTGTGTGCGCGTGTGCGCTGTATAAAAGGGATTAAGGCCCTCGCTCAGCTGAGATACCATCAGCCATCAACCCTGCTAGTCCGCTTCGGGCTTTCCCGGCTGCCGCATTGTCTATTCTGCTCCGCTATGTGAAAAATGTTGAATATCAACAATGGCTTTCAGTGGTGTATTGTTGAGTTTTTGTATGAACTAATCTTGCCTCAGTGAAAGAGACCTAGGGCTTGGACAAAACGTCTAGAGCCACAGCATTCCTAGCTGGCTCTCCCCTTGAACACTGAGCAGAAGGCTGGGGCTGAGGGAGGCAGAGTACAGGGGAAGGCAGGCTGGAGGAGAGGCAGGGACGGGGAGAGCCGGGGACGGGGTAGGAGCTCCGAGGCTGGGGGGTTACAGGGGGATGACAGGGCCAGGGGAGGCTGCGGAGGGGGAAAGTGTGAAGGTGGGAGGGCGGGGTGGGACGCAGGCTAAGGTGGGAGAAAGGTGAGGCTGGTGAGAGGCCGCGATTAAGGCGCCCCAAGTCCCAGGCTAAAGGAGTGATGAAGATGAGGGATAAGCTTTGGAGAAATGGAGGAGGAGAAGGCCAGGTAGGGAGGGGAAAACTACGAGGCAACTAAGGGGTTAAACTCGACAGAAATATGACTTTGCCTGCATAGAGATGGTAGATGAATGTAGAGGACCGCCATTTTTTATTCCGAATGTCCAAAACCAATTAAAGTGCAGGAAGTAGACCAGGCAAGACCGCCAGAGATCAAACTCCAGACAGAAAGAGAGACAGCAATCCAGCACTAGGAGTGAGGAGTCTTTGTTTTCCTTTTCCCTGCCATGGATGTAACGCTGGTTTGGACAGCAGCCGATGTCCAATCAGACAACAGGATCGTGGGCCTTGTCATAATGACAACCGTGACATCACTGCAAGGTAAGCTGACTGAAAGATTGGCTGAGTGATTGACTGACTCTGTGACCGTGTGACCAACATAGCACACTTTGATTAGCTGTCTGAATTTCTCTTCTTTTTTTCCTGCCTCTCTCTCACCATCTTCTTCAAAACAAGCTCAACTAGGAAAGAGTCCAGGTGTGGATACAGATGTTGGGTGTGTGAGGAATAAGTGTCAGGGGCTGTAAGGAGTTTCCACGCAGGCTCTCCTGGCTGTGCTGGTGTTTTAATGCATATTTATCCCGTAGTAAAGCTCCTGTGGTGCTGCTCAGAGTGAGGTCTCTGTCTGTGTGCTGAGCCCTCTGTGGTCTCCCTCTGTGTGTCTCCTTCCTGTCCTGCTGCGTCTGATGAGGCTGCTGCAGACAGGCGGAGAGAAGAGATGGAGTCGACTCTCCGCTCTGGCAGACTGACACCATAAATGAGCAGTTTATTTATTTGTTTTTATTGTAAACGGTTTTGCCGGCGTTGCATTTCAAACATGTTACAGAGCAAGTCACACACGTTCACACAGGGAGGGGGACAGTATGAGCACTGTGGAGCAGAGGAGGGATCAACATGCCTTGCTTAAGGGCACAGGTCATTTCCTTCATCCCAATTTCCTACTATATTCTGCGTATTATTGACTCTAATAATAGTGTTTTTACACTACTTTTAATTGTTTTATACTAAATGGAAATAATGCAGTGCTTGAACTGTGGCTGCACAGTAAATTGAAATATATTTGAAGTAGGAACACGGCTAATTGCAATATCCAAATCACAAGAAGCTGCAATTTTGATAAAAAGCAAAATGAGTGACAAAATGGGATAATGATGATAAAGTGCTGTACTGCTGCGGAGGCGCTCCGGCCTGCAAATGATGTTCTGCAGACGTGAGAAGACATGGTGCAGGCTGCAACCAAATCTCACATCGTCGTGATTTTAATAGTTTCGTTCAGTGGTGCAAAAATGATCATTCCCACAAACCCTCACTCACATTGCAATCGCAATATCGGTCAAAATAATCGCAGTGTGATTAGCCGTATTGTGCAGGCATAGCTCAAACTTCAGCCTTCAACTTTGATTCAACTTCAATTACATTTTTGTTCCAAAACATCTCATTTTGTTTTTTGAAGGTGATCCTGTAGGCGTCTCACCCACCATCCACATCATGGCTGCAAGATTGTTTTCTTTGTCGATTATTATTATATCATTATTATTATCTCGATGAATCAACGAGTTGTTTTGACAAAAAAAATGTCAGAAAATGGTGAAAATATCAAAGAAAAGCTTAAAATGACGCCCTCAAATGTCAAAGATATTCAGGTAGCTGTCACAGAGGAGTGAAGGGACCTATTCACATCTAAGAAGATGGAATCAAACAATTCTGACTTTCTGTTCCCTGAAAATGTTTTCAAATAAGCTGATAATTGATGATTAATTTTGGTAGTTGACATGTAATCAATTAGTAGTTTCCTTTGCGAGAATAGTGAATATTAACAGCACACTCAAAAGGCAATGAATATCTAGTATGCATACTGATGCTTGTGATACCTTAATATCTTGCGTTTATGTTATTTGCTGGCTCATAATTGCAGACTTTCAGCATCCATCTATTTAGCTTCCATGCTCAGATTTTCTGCCGGTGACCTCTGAGTCTATATTCACAACTCAACAACCCTCTCCTGACCTGGAGACTGCAGTTCTGTGGGACTTTACTTTGGATGTGTAAACTATCAAACATCAAGCTGTTAGATCAAGTTCAGATCTTTAAAAATCTTTATGTCTGTAAATCGCCTTTTCTTTCCACAGTTCTCTCAAGGTTAATATGTAAGAAACTTTGTGGGTTCTTCTGTAGAAAGACACACACTCAAACTGCAGTGGTGGTTTTCTCTGTTGCACTGAAGGTAGCGCTGCAGGGCCTGTAGGGGTTAACATGGTGTGTGTGTGTGTGTGTGTGTGTGTGTGTGTGTGTAGGTGTGTGTGTGTGTGTGGCACTTTGGGGTCAGTGCCACGGAAACCTGGAATTGAGAGATGGTTGGCTTAACCCTTCACCCCCAATACACACACACACACACACATACACACACACTCTCTCTCTGTCTCTCTCACACACACGCACACAGACACATACACACACACACACACAGACGTGTGAACATTAGTGCAGTCTAATCGGCGGCCCCTGGTGATTTGTCCTCTCAGCTTGAAGCCCTGTCATTCCTCCCTGCTCTCCTCACAATTACAGCCCTGAACTGAACTAGAAAATCTGCTCCAATCTAGCAATTAGTCCTGAGGCCACTGGCTATGTGTGTGTGTGTGTGAGAGAGAGAGATAGACAGAGAAGGAGAGAGAGAGAGAGAGAGAGTGTGTGTGTGTGTGTGTGTGTGTGTGTGTGTGTGTGTGTGTGTGTGTGTGTGTGTGTGTACTCTTTGTGCTCCAGTCCTTGTGAGGACCAAACAGGGAGGCTGTCAGTGTCAGTTTCATCCTCGTACCTTCTTGTTGTTGTTATAAACGCATCGGTCCAGCGTGCAGATGATTGTTAGCCTCGCGTCAACGACGGTGTTTCTCAAAATTAAGACCGCTTTCATCCCGATGATGCTAAAAAGTCGTTACTCTTCTATCCTTGCATTGTTTTGCTTTTCGGCAGTCTGCAATGAGTGAAGGGTCAGAAGTTAACCTCAGTCATTTAAAGTTGAAAAAAGGCAGCGCATTTTATACACGTTTTTAAGCAACACAGAGGATTTTGTGCTAAATGGAATGAGAGTGAGGCTAATGAGGCCAAGGTCCTTTATCTTATGCACCTTCGTTTTCAACATCATGTTTACAGTATGTCAGAATCAAGGGACTATTCCTACAGCCCATCATTTAGTGAGAATATCAATCTTAATTTAGTCAAATGAAAAAAAAGATTTTATGGTATTTTATTCCTTTGTGAACATCTTTTATATCGTCATAAAACCTGATCATACTTTCTTTTCCTATTTGAGTTACTTTTTACTCTTGTGCTTGACGTGTCCTACTTCTACTGTTATTGTATTAGGACTGGTCCTTACATTGAACTCCTGAAACACTTTGTTGTTTTATTTAGTTTGTTTTGTCTCTATTGTCTTAAACTGGGCCCAGTGTGTGACCCTGACCCCGGGAACCCGCTGGCAGCAATCTTCGACACAACAATTTCCTTTGGGATTAATACAGTTCTGTCCTATCTCATATGAAGCGCGGCATCTCTCCCCTGCAGTGTCTTGTGCTGTAAAGCAATGCAAACATTGCACCAAATGCAAAATTGTGCTATTTTTATGGCGACACAGTTCATCATGAAATCACATTTTTTGTTTAAGAAAATGTTTCTCCAAAGTAATATAAACTCTGCAGTATCAATCCTTCACCCTCCTGGATGCAAACTGCAACAGAAAACTTTCCTAAAAGTAGTTTTACACTCACAGTTGCTTACATAGTTTAAGATTGTACTCATAAAAACTCAAGAACGCTCACTCGTAGGCCTGCACAATTAATCTAAATATTATCGAAACCACACTATGGCCCAACGCAATATCCAAATCACAAAAGCCGCAATTTTTCAACAATAATAAAATGTGTGACATATCAGCATTAACTAAAGTGCTGCAGAGATGTCCTGTCAAAATCTGCAAATGTAAGAAAATGTGTTTGTTTGGCACAGACACACACGGACTTCAATAGTTTTTCTTTAATAGTTTTGTTGAGTTGAAATTAAAAACGTGATGCCAGAAAGATTATTCCCACCAGTTCAGAATCACACTGTCATCTCTGTAATTGCACCATGATGTATTTTTTTTTTTGTACTGTGCAGCTCCACTCTCAAGCCAAATGATGGCATTCCTGAGTAGCCTGACTTGTCCTCGCTATAACAACACATGTCACTTGCCTTGCAGAGACACGTAGTGACCACGCCATCTCTGTAAATAAAGAGAGCGCAAGACAGCCCCAGGTTCAATAGGTTTAAAAGTAATCCAATGGAGAGTCCCTACAAGTGTGGCAAATCCTAATGAATGTGTGCGAGGATGAGAGGATGAAGTGGACAGGGGAGGAGAGGAGTGCGGCGTGGTCAGGACGGGATGCGGTGCGGGGGAGGAGGGAAGGTTTTCATGGCCGGGGGGGTGGAGGGCAGGCCTGACTGGGCAGCGACAGAGACGCTTAGTGCCGCCTGGCTTCCTCCTAAAGACTCGGCCTCCTTTCCCCCCCCGGTGCACCTCGCTCCCGTGTCTCCTCTCCCTCCTCCGCCACCACTCTCTTCTTCACTTCCCTCTCTCCTCCTTTTGTCCCTTCCCTCCTTCACCCTCCAGTTCCTCCCGCTTGCTCTCTTTTTCTCGCTCCGTTCCTCCATTTCTCTCACTTCCTTAGTTTTCTCCCCCCCCCCCCCCTCCCCGCCCTCCTCGTCTGGGCCATTACAGACACTCAGCAGCGGGCTGAGAGGTGGGGGTGGGCGGCTGCGGCGGTGGGATGGGGAGATTGAGGGGGGGACAAAAGCCCTGAGATGCAGCGGTCCGACGAGAGTGGCTGGCTCTGAAAAGAAGCCGGACGGCATCTTAATGCAGGGAGTGGACGGACAGACTCGGATAGACAGACAGAGCAGACTCAGCCCTTTATCCTCTTCCTTTAGCTGATGCCTGTTTTGGCCCAAAAAAAGCACATCATCCGCCTTGTGCCCTTCCCTCTATGCCTGATGTTTTATCAAACACATTAAGATGCGATGGAGGGATAGGTGGAGGGGAGCAGGGAAGGAGGGTAATGTAGCTGAAGGCCAGACACTTAAGAGGCTGACAGAGAAAACTTTTCCGCTCCCTGAGAGGAGGAGGAGGCAAACACACGGACGGGAACGAAGAGTGTGTGTGTGCGTGTGCACTTCTTTTTCGAGGCTGCATCCCTTTTATTGCGCATTAAGACATTATACATTAGGGTTTCGCCAACCCCTGCTGCGCGGCTGTTGTCGGGGTTAATGTCGAGGGAGAAAATATTGACAGTGAAGTTGGATGCAGCACATTAAGAGAGCTGAAAGTGCTGCTCACAGGTTTAAAAAAAAAAAAGAACTGCTTTTAAAGATGCAGCCCGGTGAATAAACCCAGCGCACTAAAAACACAACACGCGAGAACTTTTTTTTGGGTCGGGAAACCCAAAGCTTCGTCGACTTTTTTTTTTTTTTTTTTTCCTTCTCGCATTTAAGAGATCAATAAAAATAGTGAAGTAAAATAATTTAGCAAATCCATAGCCCTTTGTGGCACTAATCTTTGTAACACAGCATCAAGGACAAACAACACTTGTCTTCAGAAGCTTCAGTAGTAAACAGATGAGCTGAATGGATTTACTGTCCAACTCCCCTCTCTTATCAACCTAATTCTCCCACCAATTACGGCAGTTTGTATTCCGTGGTATTACTTCACTCAGATGGGAGGGGTTCTCAAATTATATTTTCTGCCTACGTTTATTTACTGGTGTCGGCTGTCTCTTTTGTCGCGGGCGGTGTAAGAGTATTATTATGGATTTGGTTCTGAGAGCTTAGCTGGTCTACGATCCTGATATCAGCCGGACTTTGATCAAACGCAGCGAGCGCTAAATCCACTTTCATCAGCGCGGAGTTAGTTAACTGACGGGGAGACTTCACAACAGCCGGAGCTCGGGGACGCGTCTGAGAAGTCGGGGGAATACAAAGACTTATTGAGACATTTGCGCTAATAAACTTTAATGAACTTTGATAGGATGAATAGTAAACAATTTCTAAAGATAAGTGTTTTAATCTGGAAACAAAGAGTTTAAATGACAGTCGTGTGAGAGCTCTGAGAACTAAGTTTAGGTTTCTATAGTATTATAGATAGTATTGTAGAGTGTTAAACGTATGGACAACATTGAACCTTTTGTGCATTGAGTTGAGTTGGTCTGCCAGCTCTTCAGCTTTGGTATTGGAAGTTTGTGATTTTGTCAATAACTATTTGATTAATTGTTTAATGGAACAACGGATCAAATACTTTGGTTACGTGAAGGGTGTAATAATGGACCCCCGAGGTCAGACAAGCTCGACAATCAGAAACATGGCAACACTGTGTTTAGGAGATGAGGCGATATAGCTTTTCAGAGCCGACGAAAATTCAGGCCGAGTCACTCCAGCCTCATGAAACAAGAGAAGCCTTGATCTTTTCTGGCTGAAGATAATTCACGTCATCTTAAAAACACGCCAGCGACCAATCTGTCCTTTTCCTAATCCGTCTAACAAAACGCAACAGCACAGAGGAAGCAAACCTGGCTGATCTGTCATTCTGTTAAGCACCTCTTAATGTAACGTTAGCTTAAAGTTACACATTGGCTACGTAGTTCGTGGACTGTTTGTTTGTGTCGTGGTCAAAAGTTTTCGTCCACTCATAAAGAAGAACATGTACATCGTGGCAGTCGTAAGTTCCAGTGATTTCTACAGCTTTCATTTTTCTGTGATGGAGTGAAAGAAACACAAAATACTGTCACAAAAAAAACAAACAATATATTATATACGTCTTAAACATTGAGATGCCTGAACATGCAATTAATGTGGTCAACCAATTACAGCAAACTTCATTATGAGAGTGTACGTTTGTGTTTGTATTTTGATTTATTAGGCAAATACTTGAATATTAGAGAAGCTATTCGCTCTGTAGTTTATATGCGTAGTAATTTGCGCTGGGCTAATCGGGATCTTATGCAAATGCTGAAGGCCACAATTTCATATGAACCCGTCGACCGCATGTTCAACACAAATCCATATCCTGCATCAAATATGTGTGAACGTACCAACGAGAACGCACTTCCCAAATGTTTAAATGTCACTCAGCCTCCAGCCGGTTGCTGCTGCTTTTCAACATGAATGTCGCAACTCTCTGTTCCTAAAACCAAAATCGAGAAACTTGTCTTTTTCTTGTTTTTAATACCTTATTCTTTAAAAACTGGAGGCATGGAAGCACTGCATTGTTCTGCATGCAGTGATGTATTATGGCGTATTAGACCTCAGTGTGGGTGGATATTAGCAGAAGCATGGATAGACTATCAAACAAAGAGGTTATAAGAGATGAGAGGATGGTTTTATTGTACAACAATAGGTTTATAAGGCTTAAACTGATCTGCAGCATACCTACAACAACGGCCAAACACACACACACACACACACACACACACACATACGGATGCAGGCAAGCACATGTATGCATACAGCAACCCAGATCAGTATGTGCCAACAAGTTACACACACACACACACACAGACACACATAATCAGAATAGCCAAATCCGGCTAGCCCTCTTCTAAGTCCGGCCAAGTCCATATACTGTAGCCACACACACACACACACACACACACACACACACACACACGCCCCCACAGCCAAAACCCAGTGACACAGGCCAACTCCCCACTTAACACGGAAACACACACATATGTTAAATGTGACCACACAGCTTAGCCCCCCAGTAAGACCCACAGTGTGTGCGTGTGTGCGCTCATCGCGGTCAGTACTGAGGCCTTTCCCTGCGGTTGGGGAGTGCGGATGGAGGGATGGAGAGGCAGAGAGAGAGAGAGAGAGAGAGAGGGGGAGGATTAGAGTGATATGGAGACAAAGAACAACAATAGTTTGTCACATTTTGTCAGAGAGGATTTTATGGAAAAGCTGATTTGGAGTCTGCCACCAACAAACAACGATCGGAAATATGGGATTTATTACTGAATCAGTTTGAGAATTTGCATGAAGTTTAACAACGCCTAAGTGTGTGTGATACTTTCGAAACGCGCGCCGTGTTCATGCAAACTCGATCAACATGTACATGTCACAAGTGAGACATGATGGAGAAGTTGTTTCAGATCTGAAGTGTGAGCACTGTGGTGGTACTTGTTCATGTTGGATGCCGAATGAACAAAGTTGCACTAACGGCTGTTAGTGAATGTTTCCTGTGATGTTCATACATTACATTATTAACGTTTCCTGCTGTGTAAACATGGTTTTCCATTAACACTTCTTCAGCTGGGACTGGAGGTGCATCAACACGTGTCGTTCCTCACGGTGGACGTGCTGGAAACGACACATTTTTGTCATTCTTTTGTCAAGGATACACACACACACATCACAGTATGCACACCATACAACAGCAGCATCTGGAGTCTTTTAGCTTTTTGTGGTCATGGTTCGAAGAGAACAGGTCAAATCAAGTAGCTTCAGTTGTTGCGAAGCGTTCAAATCACAAATGTTCATCCAGCAGAGACGTCTGATCATGGTGTTCGTTCCAGCTGCAAATATCAACCTGCTTTGGAAAACAGTGCTTATCATCATTCTTATACTTCTTATCCAGCTGATGATTGCGATGAAGACGACCAAGACTAGTGTGAGCAATAGAAAGTTCTCAAAGAACATATACCTGCAGCTGAACATGGAAACAGTTTAAATCAACATATCAAAACCATAGCATCCATATTCAAAATGTTTTAAACACAAGTTAATGCAGTGGCGCACGGTGATACTTATCTTCAGACCTTCATTTCACTTAAATCTTCAAGATATTTTGCAGATTAGAGTGCAGTTATAAGTATAGAGTATATTGCTAACTGCATATATGTTCTGTAATTTGTGTAGCATGATGGTGTTTACAAACTTTAATTTCATTGTACAACCCCGATTGTCTAATGACAAATAAATGACCTTGTACCTTGATTCATAATTGAGTTTTAGGGTAGATGCCACTGCAGATATTAGAGAATACATAACAGTGTCAAACACTTGTGATGAAGAGAAGGTAAATTAAGATGAACCAGAACTTCTTGTGCCAAAGACTGTTCCAAAAATATAATATACAATACAAAAACCAGTAACAACCAGTGAGTTCACACACTAGGCCCAGTTTATGACAGTGAGAGTATGTATGAACTACAACTACAAAATATATGAAATATAAAGGGTTTAAGGAGTAAATGCATATACCAGTGCCACATTTAACAATAAACCTTGCATAAACTTTACTGTCCAGAATTACAGCAGTGTACCTTTTCTGCACTGTGTTCTGTAAAAAAGTTGAAATTAAACTATTTGTATCGATGCATATCAGACAACTTATACGCTGTTTAATAATATTTATTCCGACCTTTTGGCCAGACCGTTAAAGATTTTCATCTCAGTGAGGTTGGATCAAGGACTTTAAAAACATTTTGATTTATCTATGACAGGCCAATATCAGCTAATAATATCAACCAACTACCTGTGTAGTTGGACTCAATGCAAATTATTGACAATAAAACAACACATTATGTTACTGCTCCACACATGGATTTAATGTGTTATGTTTAATGTTACTCTGCAGAGTTAAACCTGAGTTGCTGTTGCATCCCTGCTGTCCTCCAAATGAACCAGACAAACATCAGTGAATTGATCAAATCGCTGATTTACTAAAACATACTGCACATCTGTTGAGGGATTATCGCTCTAATGCCTTTTTGCCTGCTAAACGAGGCATTGCTGCGTCACTGAGGCCTCAGAGACTCAAGCTAGTTCAGTGAAAATGTCGGCAAAGCAGCGGGCAGCGGGAGCACGGGCGGTGTGAGGCGGGAAAACAGCAGGATCGGTTTGAAGTGAATGAAATGATTTAATGTTTCAGAGTCGGCCTCGCCCCTGGGGAATGGAACGATATGGGCTCCTAATTGACACCAGGTCAACTGCTTCGCTCTCTCACACACTCGCACACACACACACACACACACACACATACACTGCTTTCTGTTTCACGCTGTTTCTGCTTCAGCTGTCTCTCAGACACACACACACACATTACAGTCTTGCCAGTAGCCAGTCCAGTCCAGTGCTGGCCAGTGCCGGACAAACAAAGGCCTGCGCTGTCCGACTATAATGATGGATGACCAGCAGGCTCATATTTTATAGGGATTTCACAGGAGTCAGTCCGTTCCCAGGCCGAGCTACAAGTCAATAGCCTTCTATAAGGCTTCACAAAGTCTCTAAGACGACATGTTTATGAAATCTTGAAAAAAAAAGAGAAATGTTTTATGATTTTATTAGGCCTGAATCAGCCATTGATAGAGCAGCAGTTAATAACAACTGAATGTGATTAGCAGAGAGTGGAATGTTTTATTAGTGTCAGTGTTAGTTGATTGACAGATCCCCGGTGGTCATTACTGTTCACTTTTGGAGCGTCCTGACAGATTACGTGCAGCAGTCGTCATGTGGAAGTGTGTTTAGTGCTTTTTAATGGGACTGCATTGCGGTTATACCTTTTTTGCAATGGAGTAAATCTCTGTATTAACAAGTCATTTAGTCTGTTATTGAGTCGCGATATGTTGTTTCTAAAGAAGCTGCTGATGGGGTGCCATTTTTACACCTCATTAAAAATCCATCTTATTTCAAGCATTTACTTTAATCAAAGGCCTTTTTTTTGGAGACTAATGCAGCAATCTGCCTTATTCTGACCTATATATATATATATATATATATACATCATATATATATATATATATATATATATATATATATATATATATATATATATATATATATATATATATATATAATTATATATATTTATAGTTGTTTCTAGAAATAAAGATAATAAAAACACTGCAGCTGAATTAGTGTGCCCTGATGCCCTTTAAGATGCTGACGATGGCCCATGGCTCAGTTTTTACCAGGAGCCTGTGTTACATGTGATTTCTTCCCTTTTTTCCCGTCATGTCTTCATCACGTCTCTATGAAAATTAAGACAAAAATTGCCCCTCACACTGCTGGTTAAAAGATATTAGTTAGTGTTAATTAATGCATATTTGTTGTAAGTTATTTCGCAGTAATCATTATGATTATGGGACGTGTTCTCTGGTCGCTTGCATGAGACAGACATACATCCCGCCCACCACACCATCTTTACATCCTTACCGCACCACTTCCTGCACTGTCACTGAAGGTTGGCTTTGGAAATCACACCTGTGAGTCACCAAAAAACGGGTCCAGTATGGCTGTGATTCCTGGAAACACTGAAGGCACACTTGGTGGTGGGGAGATTTCATTAAGAATCCACAGAGCCACCATTTCATACATAACTTACCAACAGATGGAAAGTAAGCGGCTGAGTGTAGCAGTTGTAGTAGTTGTAGTAGTATTTATAGTAGTTTGAGTTGTTCGTGGTAGATCTACATCGTCGACACTGCTCAGGCACATCTTCTTTCCGGTCAGTCGTCGTAGCCTCTGCTTCATGTGCTGAGCCCTCGCTAACAGTAGCCAGGGGTTGGAAAAGGTCTGGACCACCGTCTTGGCCTTCAGTGAAGTTGGGAGACTCAGGGGGAGAAATGCCTCCCACTTCCAATGACCTTTTAGTTGCAAATGTCTGGTCGCCTGTGGCTCTGCTCTGGATTTGAATGGATTTTTTGAACGGCTCAAGCCTTTACAGGTTCCTCTTGGTTTTCGGTATCTGAGAACCACTTCAAACCCCGGTCGGAGCAGGTCAAAATTATATTTAGGCTAACCGGCGTGACCAGATGTATTTCCGTGCCTCTCAGCTCTTTTTGTATCTCATACTCGAGAAGATCCGAGTGAAGAAGAATCAGCAAGCAGATCTGACCACGTGATAATCATTACAGGAGAAGTATGTGCTCTTTGAGATGAAACACGTGTAAAGTGCAGGAGAAAATGGCATGTGTTGCTGCCAAAGTTGAAGACCATTTGGGTTGACTGCAATTTAGATTGGATTTAATTTTTCTCAGGTCTGACAGGGACAGGGTCTAACTGTATCAGGTCTCGCTAGGTTTGCACAGATATTCCTCAGGTCTGTTTCCTAATCCTAATTTTTGACCCTTTTTGGGTTTTTGTTTTAACCTGTGCACACATTCAGAATTGGAGCTGACAGTGCATGCAGCAGCTCCACCTGCAATTTTGTTGTTCGTGCTGCAGTGAATGATAGAAAGTGCATTTGAACAGAGAAGGACAAAACAGCATGTAAAACTATTACTTAGCAAATGGAAAAAAACAAAACATATTGGAGTTAGCAGGAAGTGGGCTAGTTACCTGTCAGCTGTTAGCAGATGATGGACGCCAGTGTGTTTGGCTCGGGGAGCTAACAGCTAACAGAGCTCAAATCAATTCATTTTTATTTAAATAGCCCGAAAAACGCAATCACGTTGCATCAGTGGGCCCAACAAGCTGTGTGCAGAGCGACATCCTCCGTCTCTGGACCTTCGATTCGAGAAGAGATGGAAGAAACGCCAGGAGGGGCCGCAGAGGAGGGATCCCTCTCCCAGGTCTGACGGACACGAAATAGAGGTCTTTTTGTACAGAACGGAACAAACTGCATTACAGAGTTTATGAATTTCGTTGACAGATTATCAAGCTATAGATACAGCTGAACACAGCAGGACTGAGAGTTTCTGTTCATGAGTTCTTGAGGTAAAAGTACTTTGAATGCTAACGACTGCAGTTGATACCAACAGAAATGATATTTATATCTTTAGCTGTTTTTACATTCACTTTGGGACGGCAGAGTTTGTTGTTCGGGACGGTTCTTGTGTGGTGATAAAGCTCTGCTCACAGGCTGAGGACTCTGAATGAGAGAAGCGACTCGCTCTCATACCCACATGACCACCTTTCTTAAATAACTCCGCACTTTAGATCGCACGAGTTCAAACCGGCACGTCAGTGACCTTGGGCACATTTGTAAAAGTCAAAGAAAAATGTGATTCTCTCCCCTCGTAACCTTCGCTCGCACATTTTTGCATTTTGCCAGACAAAACAAAATGCGCTGAAGTTCAGGGACCCGCAGATGGAAGCCGTGACACGAAGAGGAAGGGCGTGCAGGTGTCAGAGGCGACGCCGCCAGATGATCGACTCCCTCCGTGACATTTTCAACCCCTCCGACGCAGCAAGAAAACACGTCTCGCGCATCTGAACAGCCACGCGATGACATCTAATCAGATGCCAGAGGAGACGATGGTGTCACAGCTTAGAGAAAACACGCTGATTCCCCACCGGCTGTATTGTCACTAAACGCCGCTTCTCTCTATGGACTGTAAATGATTTAATTTGAGCGCCAGATGTGGCGGGCGCTCGTTGAGAGAGACAGAGGGAGGAAGAGAGAGGGAGAGAGAGGGAGGGAGAGACAGAGAATGAGGAAATGACAGGAAGGAGAGAAACAGCTTGGCAGACCGACAGCCAACAGCAGCCCGGGCACTTGACAGAGCTCTCAAACGCCATGATTGTGTGTGTGTGTGTGTGTGTGTGTGTGTGTGCGTGCGTGCGTGCGCAAGTGTTTTTTCTCCACTTGTGTATCATGACAGCTGAATGAAAATCAATCTGCTTCTACATCTGCCATCTTGAGTGTTGGGGAGCGCAGATGGGCCTTCCCTGTCACACTGAGCCTGCTGGCAGCCGACCAACTCAGGTCTTTCCACCTCTTCTTCCCTCTCTTTTCCAATCTCATCCTCTTCTTCTCCTCCCTCCTTCCTCCTCCTCTCCTCTCTTCTCTCCTCTCCTCTCCTCTCCTCTCCTCTCCTCTCCCCCGGTCTTCTCCTCGCTAATCAGATGCCAGGCTCTGAAGAGGAGTTTTTTTGTTTTTTTTTCCCCTGCGTTGACGTCTCCAAGTCACTCTGACAGCAGATGTTTGGGGCCTTTCGAAGCCGCAATCTGGGCTCTAATCACCCTCATTGACGGCTCCGAGGGCCCCTGTTGCAGCCCTGAATGGCAAATTAAAGCGTTTTTAGATAACGTTGGTAATTGGCTAAATCGTTTATAAGCCCGGAGATCACACTTTTAATCTGCAGCCGAACATGACGGATCATGAAACCGAGACAGATCTCGTCCGTGTGTGCGTTTTGTGGCACGTTTCCTCGCCCCTCCGGCCCGTTTTTTTTTTTGGGATTTCTTTCCTGACGTGCTACAGTATGTTTGATACTTAATGATTTGCCCATCAGATTAACAAACACTAATCGTTCCCTCTGCTGCAGTTTGTCTCAGTGTCAGGCATCCCCGCTATGCTCTCTCCTCTCTCCTCTCTCATCTCCCGAGCCCATCTCATCTCTGGCATTAACTCCATTAGCCTGGTAATTGGCTCTTAAGGCAACGGCCACAGACTCCGAAGGCCACTTAATGTCCATCTCCTTCCCTCCCTTCTCCTCTCTGCTCCCCAGTCGATCATCTACCTTCCTCAGTAAATAGCATTAACTAGTCCCGCATAGAAATCTGAGGCCATATTAGTGTTATCCTCCCCTCTCAGCCTATTGCCAGGCTTATGAGTCCCGATCGCAGGAGATGATATGGCTAAGTGGATATTTTTTTTCTCACATCACTCCAAAATGGGGCTCCAAATAACCCCCAACTGTCACAGATGAATATGTAAATTCCGCGTATGGAGATCTCCCTCCATTTTTTAGCCGAGAAACTAAATCTGTATTTAAAAGATGTGGTTGTTGGAAATTCAGCTCATCATCGCGGCCCGCAACCCCCCCCCCCCCACCACCAACACCACCACCACCACCACCACCACCACCACCAGCACCACCAGCACCACCAGCCCTCAACGTGGGCCTTTGCTTTTTTTCATTTCCGCAAAGAAGATGAAATGAAATATGGGGGTGTGAAAACTCCGACCGTTGAGGCAAACAGTTTCCATCCGCAGTGTTTCCGATGTTCTGTTGGTTTAGTGCTCAAAATGCAAAATCCTCAGTCTGAATGCACTTTGCGTCTTCTTACGCCAAGGTTAGAGGTCAATCTGTTTTCAGCTCATTCAATTTAATTCCACCACAGCTGTAACGTCGCGGCTTTTTATTTCGTATGAGTGCATAAAATGAAATAGACAAAAACATTGCAGGAGCCTCGATGCATTCTGATTGATTTCTAGACCTTTTTTTTTGCTTGGTGCATGCAGTGGTTCCAGACCTGGGGTCAGGACCCCCCTTTAGCAGGGCTGCAAACAGCAGTCATTTTCAGTATTGATTGAAAATGACTGCTAAGCAATGTGTCACAATTTATCGACACATTGCTTAGTCAATAAAATGTCAAAAAAATGAAGAAAAAGCCCAAGATGACTTCTTCAGTATGCTTCTTTTGTCCAACCAACAGTCCAAAACCCAAAGACATTTAATATCAAAAATGACAAAGACGAGCGGAAAATTCTGGCGTTTAAGAAGCTGGAGCCGGTAAATGTTCGGCATTTGAACTTGAAAAATGACTGAAACGATTACATTATTTTCCCGATAGCTGTCGATTAATTCTCTTTTGATCGATGAATGGATTAATCGACTGATTGTTGCAGCTCTATCCTCCGATGGTTCACAAAATAAATGAGTATTAATTGCTACACTGATGTTTTTGTCTGATGTGTTTTTTGAGTGTGTCTGTTCTGTGCTGAACCACAAACTGCCTCTCAGAGGACGTGAACATTTTCTAAGTTGAATTAATGAGACGGGGAAACAAGTCATTTCTCTCTGACATGAATTTATATTCGCTTTTTTTTGGTCTCTTCGTTCTTTTATTTTGTTTTTTTGAAATGATAAAATTCAAGTAACACTGAAGCACTGTATCTTGATGGCAGACTCACTGGCGTGGAACTGCAATTCGTGGGGAAATGCAACCTGTGATTCAGGGTCGGAAGCAGAAATCGGTTCATTTTAAAGGACCACAATCCAGAGCGGGTGGAAACATCGTTCCTAGCTGGCCTAAGCTGTGTCACTATGAAATAATAGCATACAAAAATCCCTTTGTCTTTGCACCATTATGTTAGACATGCCTGCAATCAAAAACTAAAATCAAGTTTTCTGTGTTGGCGTTACAGTATAATATTAATTCATGACATTACATTTGTTGGTTCTCTTGGTCTCATGCATCTTTGATTTTGTTGTTTACTTCTTCATTTTAATATTCACATATTTGTATACTCCGTGTATTCTTCATATTTTCTGTAACAGCCACTGCAGGCGAGTGACCCCCCCCCCCCCATAATTACTGCCACCATTTTTATCTCCATTTTAAGACGCACAAAGTGACAGATGCTGTCCTTTTACTCCCTTGTGTTAATCTGCTGTATCTGAGCTTGTACACACAGCAGCCGTGTGGCCATGAAACTTGCATTTGTTTATTACTGACTTCACATCTCTGTCCAGGTCTGTTCCTTTCAGACGCCGGGAGCCTCACGAGCTGCAGCTTCTCCGGGCAGCTCGGTGCTTATTGTTTAGATTAATGACTTTCCGACGGAATCAGGACTTCTACACTGATGGGGGGTGACGGCAGCATCGGGCCCAAAGACAAACAGTCCCGTCACTTTACCGCGTGTTGGATACCGAGGCTGCCCAGAAGAAACATTTCTCTTGTTGTTTACACTCTCTGATGATTCTCTAATCCTTCAGATCCCTCCGTCTCTCCTCGCTTCTATGTGTTTTTTGTTTTTTTTTCCCTTTTTGCAAAGCCTCTCTATCTGTTGTGTGAAACCTCGGCGTCTCATCTGAGGGATTTTAGAAACAGAGTAATTAGTTAGCGATAGAGGTGCTGGTGGAGTGAAATGATAGCTGCCACCGCCCTCCGCCCTCCCCCCCCCCACCCCAGAGAGAGAGACAAATCAATCAATAACCTGCTGATTTATTTCACGTCCTTATCGTCTAATTTAATTGCCGGCTCTTTTGTATCCGTGGAGTTGTGGTGGGGGGGGGGCGGTGTCGGTGGTGTTGAGGGGGAGATAAATGAGGGGAGGGTGGCGGGATGTCGCAGAGTTGAAGAAGGAAAGAAGTTTTTGTGTTCCTGTTGTTTATTTCGTCCATGCGTGGCGGCGTTTTTTTTTTTGCCGGAGGCGTTTTTCGAGACACAGCCTCTGTGTTTCGACAGCGTCTGCAGTGTGTTTACCGCTGCAACACTGCCTCCATCGGTTCATAACTCTGCAAAAGGCAAACACACGCGCACACACACGCGAACACACATCGGAGGGGAGAAAGACAGGGGAGAGCAATCCTTCCACAAATTATCAGCAAGAAAAAATTTAATTAGCAATATAAATGCCAGGCGGAGTACATTATGTGCAATTGTCTTGCTATCTTTCCAGAAATTAGTCTTTTAAAATGAATTTGCTGTATTAATCATCTGCTGAAATATTTTTTGATCACTGAATTAATAGTTTTGCGTTGGGGGGGCTGTGTTTTTTTTTTTTAGGTATTCATTGACATAGGTGATTGCCTCTTAATTATGACAGCGTCCTCCTCCTATCCGCGCCTATTAATTCCTGTGTTGTGGCGTTGCGGCAGCCCGCTGCCTGGCCCTGTATCTACTAATTACTTCTCTAATTGAATTTGCTCTCTGTTGCCAGGCTGTTTTTTAAGTGGCTGTTTGTTGCCGGGCCTCATTGTGTCTTTGTGTGACAGCTAGCTGCTCACTGACGGGAATAGGATGCTCTCTCTCTCTCTCTCTCTCTCTCTCTCCCCCTCGCTCGCCCTCAGTATTCATGTCTCTCCCTGTGTATCATTACCTATACCTCCCAGACCTATGTAGTGTTTCCAGTATAAATGAAGGAGGGGAATTAATTAATGAGAGCCCGTGAAACAATTACACGCCCCTCCCCACCCCGCCGCTGCCCGCCGCCCTGCTGTCATTGGTTCAAGCCTCTGTAGGATTATTGTGACTAAACGCCCGCCGCTCTTCAACCAACAACTCAAGATGGCACGTCTTTGGCAGGATGATAAATAGCATACGGGCGAGATATTGAGCTCCTTTTCCATCTAAACACGGCTCACTGAGAAGACCAACTTGCTGTCCGTAAGCTATCAGTGTTAAGTGACATCATTTCCAATCCAAAACCAAGAAAATGTTTTAAACCTGTTCTTGACTGAGTGTTATAATGTCACCCCGGTAGCTGACTTTTGAAAAAATAAGATTGATTGATTTCATGAAAGCTTCAATTTGACAATAATTCATGAACTGTGGTGGGGATTTATTTATTGCTTTTTTGAGTTAAGCAAAAACAGACTGCTACCATCTGATTGAGGATCCTCTAACCTTGGTTCGCTGCTTTGGATTTCAGTGTCTCAGTGAAAAGCACGAAGCGAGTGAATGCATTCTTTGGTTTATGACACTGAAGGCTTTTTCTCTGTGCCATCCTTGAAGGACATCTGCTGAGTTAATTACAGGAACATCCTGATCAGACAGGGAAGGTAACCATGGTGCACTTCACGCGAGTCGGAGCATCCTTCTGGTTTGTGTTGGACCGGGGAGTGATGCTCTGTACCGCAAACTTCAGTCCTGATACTCGAGGGGTCACTGAAGAGTAGAACCCCAAGTGCAAGATTTTTTTTAGTGGCACCAAACAATGGTGAAATACTGAATTTATTCCCCTGTCCCTTTGTTTAAAATGTTTATCTTCAGCTCTGGGGCCAATGAGAAAGTTGCTGCAGTGGTAACAGTGTTGTTGTAACAGTCTCAGTGCTTTACTTTGGCCAGACAGTGAATGTCATTACAAGGAACTGTGTCTCCATAGGCTCTTAGCCATCAAAAATGAGGGACTATTTGGGAAACAGAACTTTGACCCAGAAGCTACATTGAAACTCTGGTCCTCCTGTCCGATATGCAGATGAAGATCCTGGGTTCAAGAAAAAGTTGTTGACGGTAGTTGCTCTTTGGTTTGTAGACCACAGTTTTGAAGCATGGACCCACGGCTTAATGAGAAGTGGGTACAGTGTTGGAGGTGGAGCCGTGTTCTTTACTATGAAATGTGCCCAGTGGCGCATGAAACCAAGAAGTCTCAATTCCCTGGCACTAAATTACCTGGATCTTCCACATTGATCGGTCCAAAGAGAGCATGCACTGGAGACTTTGTCTGACTGAGTTTAGCCTCCGGTTACCATGAATAAGGATAGAATGATTTCATCATGCGGCTCCTCTAGACTTTCCAAATGTTATCGGACAGAATGGATCACATTCTGATAGAGAAACAAGTCATTTCGGGGGAATTTCATTTCATGTGATGTTTTACAGCCTCTTCTTTGTGGTTAAAAGTCTTCTTGGACCCATGTGGATCATGATTTTGTAATTACACGGTTTTTCCACTTTGTAAAATTGGCTTCAAGGCTGGGGCTCTTCCTTGGGGCTTTTGTTTTTTTGAAGTCTCGAGGCTGGAGCTATAGCCGCGGTCCTCGTGGTTTTGTGGAACCAGTTGTGACCACCATTGGATGAGAAGGTGGAGCTGGGGATGATTTCCTGACAACCCGAGGACACGCCATGGTAGATCGCCCGGTAGCCATGCCCTGAATCATACCTTCTGCATCAACAATTTTACTCTAAATGGGAACATAATTTCTGGTATGAACATCATGTCGTACTGAAGAAGACTTGAAACTGGTGATCGAGACCGTAAAACTCATCAGGAAGCTGTTTACTGAGGCGATAAATGGAGTGAGCAACAGGGCCATTTTCTCATGAGCTTACATGCAATCAGACATGTTTTTTTAAACCAGTGGACTCGCTCCCTGCAGGCCATTAGAGAGAACGCAGGTTTAAGGCACCTTCCGAAGCCGTCAGTGGTTACATGAGTTACATGAATGTTGACTACAAGGAAACACAAAATGCATATTACAAACCAGGAACTTTGTGAGCTGTTATTTTTAAGGGAGTCGGGGCTGGTTCGTCGTAACGAGTATGCACTGACATACCAGATGAAAATGCAAATGCAAAAATTGGATCGTTATCATCATGATGTGTCGATTATTTTTCAGAAATCTACGTTCGAGTCCTCTTTCTCTGCTCAGCGAAACACTTAAGACGGCCCCAAACTTTCCGCTGCGGCAGCGTGTTAAACAGCATCACTGCTACCACCACTATCGACCCATCTCAGTCAAACCCTGCTTCTTACCTCCATCCCAACTCTCAGCATCCTCTCCTCCGTCCTTCAATCCATTACCCTGCTCTCCCTCATTCACTTTATCCTCACCCACCCTCACCCTCTTCAGCCGTCTTTGTGTGGAAAACTTTCTCTCCTCCTGTCTCTCTCTTGATATTGATCCCCTCTCTGCCTCTCCATCCATCCATATCTCTCACCCCTCCTCTCTCTCTCTATTGATCCCTCTCTCCCGCCCTCCCCTCTCTCTCTCTCTCTCTCTCTCTCTCTCTCTCTCTCTGTCTCTCCGTGCTTGCTGCTATCAGACTCGGCCTTTGTCTTCTTATCGAGGTTTCAGGGTTTATTCTGGCTGCTGTTATTGACAGGCCTCTCGCTCCACGGCCAACTAATGCATCCTTAATCCCACCTTTGTTACTCTGGAATGTTCTCTTTCTCACACGCGCGCTCACACTCACACACGCCGCTGCATGAGTGTGTGTGAGGTAAAAAGGGTCCACGAGGATGTTGATCCCGGCTTTCTATTTGTTGGGAAAGCCATCTATCAATCAAAAAAGGGCCTGCTGTCTGTGTGTTTTTGTATATGGATGTGTGTGTGTGTGTGTGTGTGTGTGTGTACGCGGGGTCGTGCACGTGTGTGTTGAGTGACAGGCCGAATCGTGGCTGAGGACGTTTGATAAGCTTGTATTGTCGGTCGTCAGGACCCCCCCCTCCCTCCACACCTCCACCTCGATAAGAAATACATTCGACTAGAGCTGATAACGGTGTCAGGAGCAGCAAAGCCCCACTCTAGACACACACACACACACACACACACATGCACGTGCGTGCACACACAGCGCCACGGGAGAGGTGTCTTTCTTCAAACACCTTGGCTGTAAATGATACTCTCAACAAACAGCGACGACAACACTCGGGGAAGAAAAAGATTCAGATATCGCTGGTGTGTGTGTGTGTGTGTGTGAGACAGACGGTGTGTTTGCAGGGAGGATGATGTGCGATATGGCTGGAGGATATGCTATAGGCTTATTGAATGAGGTCTTAGTGATAGCACCACTGTGTGTGTGTGTGTGTGTGTGTGTGTGTGTTGTGAACAGCAGAGAAAGAATACAGTAATAGGCTTAGAGCGGCTGAGGCAGAGTGTCAGACTTAACAAACAACACACTGCTCTGAAAGACTGACTGACAGCTGTCTGTGTGTGTGTGTGTGTGTGTGTGTGTGTGTGTGTGTGCATGTGCGTGTGCATACATGTGTGTACCTGTGATTCAGCGTGAAACAAGCTTTAAAGTTGAACACATGTTGTTTACAATCAGATCGCTCCAAACTTCATCACAGAGGTCAAACGCGTCGACCGGCGAGTGAAACTGCAGGCGAAAAAGCGTCGCAATGGCCTCGGAGACGTCGTCCCCGAGTGGAGAAATGTCATCGCCGTGAGTAAAAGTTTCATCACCGCGGAGTGAAACATCATCACCAAGTTTAGAAAAGGTCATCGCTGTGAGCAGAAGCATCGTCGCCGTGACACAAATGTCAGCGCCATGAGTGGAAAACGTGGCCAGCAAGGACCGAAATGTTCACGCAGAGAAGACTAAACTTTTGCGGGAGACACTTTTTTGAGACATTTTCTAGTTTTTCCAGGTCATCAAAGGTGAGGATCCATTAATGCCAAAATTAGCATGTATTTGATTTTTTCTTTAAATGTGGGTAAAACCTGCTAAAACAGTTTCAACTCGTTTCAGATTGCCAGACTAGTTTGTCTGGAAAACCAAAGTGCTGGGAAACAGAGGGGAATGAGCACAGGGCCCAGTGTTTCTTTGCCAAACGCAGCACAGACTGACGTTCGAGCCCTGCTTGAACACAAAACCAACCGCAATGTGAACGCGCCTCGTACCATGGTACTGAAATAGGGGCGAAAATGAGGGGGTGTTGTGTTTCCATCACTGCTAATCAGAGCTTTACCTGGGCCTCCTGCAGAGTCATGTGACGTGGGAATGAATGACAATCGTATCCTTTCCCACTGAAGACAAAAGAGAAAGGTGCACTGGGGTCACATCATAGTAAAGTGAATTAATTCAGGTGTTGCTGACTGTTTGTTGAACATAACAACACATTTTAACATGTGACCTTAAACTGTAATGTGATGTGTATTCCTCTGCTTTCTGATGTTTTATAGACCAAACTGACTAACAGTTATGATACCTAAAATATACATATATTAACCTCTATGCTTGTATTCTATACAATGAGCCAACTGATTATCAAATCTGATTATTAGATCTAATATTGAGCATTCTTCTGATGATCAAAATCTGTGTTTTTTAATTATTATTATTTTTTTTTTCAATTCGATTGTCGATTAAATTAGGTCATTAAAAAAAATGCTACGTTGGCTTTGCGATCTGGATCTGGAAAATAACTTGAAACTAAAGTCATCAAATAATTATAGCTGAGTATAAAGTACCATATTTGCCTCCAAAATGTTATATGTTACAAAATGTAAAATATAAAGTAGCAGAATACTACTCAAGTAAAGTACACGTTCCTCAAATTGCTGCTTGTAAACTACGTATAGTTACATTCCATCACTGTTTTTTAAGCTGATACAACAGTTGACCAAAGGATTTATTGTATAACCGTCCGTCTGCAGTGATTATATCCAACAATAATAATGAATCCTCTTTTCTGTGACAGCTCAGTGAATCATTCGGCTTCATGAGCCAACTTCATAAACATACTCGTAGGTTGATTCAATAAACGTTCCACATCATTATCTACTACTGTAAATATACTGCAGTGTGGCTGTTTAAGTGTGACAGCTGAGTTTTCTCATATTAAAAACAGCATTTATTTCGTTGTTTTATTTCTGTAAACACGAACGACTCTTGAAGGAATACATTCCGAGGACAAGAGCTGTCGTCACTGAATGTTCCCGTGTTTTTTCCACACGTTTGTGATTGCTAAATAAACTGCTGCTAAAACAAGAAATCTTTATCGAGGTTTCTTCAGTGAATCAATATTTGATTCAAATTATCACACTGATGTAATAGAAAACTTAAAGAACATGGAGATCATCCAATAAAAATATGCTATTCTTGTGTTCATTTCAAACGGGTGAATTAAGAGTAAGAGAGGTGAAATTGATTCGCAGCCAACCTAAATTATCATGACATTTTTTATTTCTGTCAAAAAGTGATAAAAGTTGACGGTATACACGAAAAGAAAAGTAAGATATCACTTATAAAAAACCAAGAAGAGTTCAAAATGGGAGGTTGACGACATCAATATGTTGGATATTCTCTTCAGAAAAAGAAAAAAGAAGGGAGAGACATGGGGAGGATTAAAAAAAAAAAAAAAAAAGCAGGTTTGGCACAAACAACATTTGCACAAGCGGTCCATTACTGCAGCGAAGGAACAGTGACCTGTGAAGAGATTTCAGGAATGGGGCCGGAGCACGAAGGAGATAAAGGAGGAAAGAAAGAGAAAGCGAAAAAGATAAAGAAAGAGTGAAATTACCAGAGGGCAGGAGAAAAGAGGGGCATTGTGCATGTGCATTAACAGGGTGTATGATGAAGTTAGTTTTTTGTGTTGTGTGCAGTGACTAGGGGCTAAGGAGTCAGGAGGGGAGGGGGAGGAAGGGGTGGAAATCAATGGCAAATTACACGCGCTCTGCTGGCCTATTGTACAGTATGGCTGCTATATCCTAAAGAAGGCACTTCCAAGATGGTGCAGCCAAATGGTGGATGGACTCCAAGATCATTTTTATTGATTTTGAGGGGCCGTCAATAGAGGATAGGGAGGGGAGGGGAGGGGAGGGGGGAGGCGAGTGTGTGCGTTGAGGTTGGGATGTGTGTCACAGGGCCAATACAATAGCCCCAGACCTCAGCTTTTTGTCCCTGTCCACACATTAACAACACACCCCGTCCCACTGCTTTTCATTTACATTAGTGCCTGGATGGGCGAGCGAAGGACGCGGCGAGAAAGAGAGAGTGAGGTTTTTTCATTAAAGGGTCGGTCCGGCAGCAGATGCCGCCATTGTTTGGGTTCGGGAGCCCAGAAATACGTGGTATTAGCGCTGATGATGTGAACATCAGTGGAGTCATCTAGTATTCCACATCAGAGCTAATAGGTGTGAAGCTGTTATGAAGATTGGATTTTATGGTTGTGTGCGCGCGAGCAAGAGAGAGAGCAGAGTGATTTTTAGGTACTGCGAAAGTATTGAAGTCCCAAAGAGCCTCTGAAAGTCTGAAACCCGTCAATTGTCCAGAAACAGAAAAAATCCAAACTCATCCAAAAAGCTATTTCACTCTCGGTGGAGCCTCGTTATCCTGATGTGATCAGAGTTCTGATCAGAGTTTTTGGCAGATGAGTCTCTCGGTGCATGCGACAGACTCACACGCAAGACGCACACAGACACAGCTGGAACACAACACTGCCACAGCCTGAAGATGTAACGTCCACAGTCCTTTAATGTTTCGTGGTCTGTATGTACAGGACTGCTTTCACTGGTGAATAATCCAGCAACTGGTTGGTTCACTGGCAGAATAATGAGCTTCTGCTTGTGTGTGCGTGTCTTGATAAACCATGGCAGCGTGTGATTTTGATTCTATTAGACGGTGTGTGTATCACAGCGCGACATGGCAGCGCTAAAAGCAGCAGATGTTAACCGTAGGAGGCTAAAACGTGACAGCTTGGAGCTCTTTAGTAGAAGGCGAACACACACACACACACACACACACACACACACATACACACAGGCGTGATTATAATCACTGGAATGCTCTTGTGAAATAACACAAGCAAACACGCCAGCCGTTCACAAGTGTGAACATATTCTGGCAATATGTATTTGCTGGTGAATGTGCGCACACACACACACACACACACACACACACACACACACACACACACACACACACACACACAGTATAGACAGATGTTGCCATCTGTTGCATGTGCCACAAGCTGTGTTTCTGTCGGCAGTGGAAGAAAAAAATGTAATCATTTGCTTAAACAGCAGCGAGACGGAAACAAAAATTTAAGAAAGTAATATAAAATACTATTTTAAAAGTACAAGTCCTGTTGATGGGTGAACCTGGAAACAATATTCTACCTCACCTGCTTCCAGACAGCATCCACTGAGCTGTGTGACGTACATTTGGTCTCCTGGCTGGAGCATCAGCTGCACATGTATGAACATGTGGTTTCTGTGCATGCAGAAACCCAGTAGGGTACTGCAGATGATGTATTTCTGAAGGCTAGCCCGGCAGTTAGCATCGCCCTGGTTCTCTTGACATAAAGCCTACGAGATGTTTTAAATGGATTTTGGATGACTGTTGAAGATAAGCTCTGTGGCAAACACAAGTTTGTGATTCTTAAGTTTTGTTCGGCAAGGTAATCTTCAGTTATATGATATTTGAAACTTAAATGCGATTGGCAGAAGTAAAAATGCAAAGTTAGGCTCTAGATGAAGGACGTCGTGGTCACGTGACTCAATGAACCACCACTGAGCGTCCAGCCAAACCATACTGTGTCTTTACCTTTGATTCAATCAATCTACAAGTTGTTGAGTTACATCTAAAGTCAGCCTGTAAAGACAGACTAGAGAGTAGATGAGTCTCTGTGTTCGCTGTGATGACATTTAATTTCATGACTAGCTCTGTAGTCTCATGTGGCCACTTGTTAGCCACCGCCTGTTTTAAAGGTGCACTATGCTGATTACATTTTTTTTTTCTTATAATCTGAAGAGAAAAATCGTCATTGATCGAGCTTAAAAAGGTTTTCCGACTAATTTCTGCTGCCTTTTGCATTTCTCTGTGTCTGTGTCCACACCTTGAGCCTGAGCATGTTATATACGCCTCTTACTGGTTTTTTTTCCATCTACGGCAGCACTGAAGAAATCTGGGAAGTTTTTGTACGCTTTGTTTCTTCAAACCTGCAGTTCCACCTGATGTTTTTGTTGAAGTTGGTCAAAAAGCAGATCAAATCAAATATTGCATTCCTTGCCGTTGTTCCTGCGCACATTTTGACTCGTCACAGTGAGCACTGGTGAGACTGATAACATTAACGACGGCTCCGTTCTGCCCCAGTAACCTATGACAGTGAGTCAGTGAGTCAGTGAGTCAGCGTACACGACACCCGGGCCCCGAAACTGAAGACGCTAAATTGAATTCAGCTGTCGTTATTTTTTATTATCGCGCCTTTTTTTGTTCTTTTTTTCTTACTAAAGATGTATTTATGCTCCCTTGATAAATGAATGGCTTTATAATGACTCATGTTTGTCGGCCACCCTTTTTATCTCTCGCTGTGGTGTTTTTGTTCAGGCTGGTGGAGGTCTTCAGTGGAAGGTAGTGACGCGCTGAGTCTGCGTCAGAAGACAGTGGCAGAAGTTGAAAGCGTGCCCTGAAATGTGATAAAAACAACCTGTCAATTTGAATCGCCTTTTTTTTTTTTTCTTTTCTAACAATTTAATCGAAGGTGGCCAAAAAAAACGTTTTCACCTCAGGTCAGGTTTGAATGCACAAAAGCGCACTAACAGGCAGATGTAAACACGTCGACAGCCTCTTTCTTCCTCCTGATGATGCTGTGTTGACGGGATCCGTTGCAAAGAGCCGTTTGCTCACGCGGTTTTCTTTCTTTCTTATGCAGCCATGACATCACGCCTCTGAGTGAATATCCTTACTGGGTCTCTGAAATGTCACAGTCTCTTTACCTTTCACACACGTGCGTGCACACACATCGGAAGCACACACACGTACACACACACACGCACACTGAGTCGGGCAAACAGCCTTGATTTATTTTCCCGCGGACCTCAATGCATCTCTGCGTCCTTTATGAGCTGGTTGTGAAATTCAACACACGCTGTTTAAATAGGATGGAGACAAGTGTGTGTGTGAGTGTGTGTGTGTGTGTGTGTGTGTGTGTGTGTTCAGGGAGTGTTAAGTCACGACTTGCTCAGGGCCACAGAGTTTGAGGCCTTTCTGAAACACACACACACACACACACACACACACACACACACACACACACACACACACACACACACACATTATCAGTGAGGTGCTAGGTTTCTCAGCCTGAAGATAAACACTGAACATTTATGACTGCTTCGTTTTACAGCTTGTTGACTCTGTGATTCTGACTGTTAGACATTCTGTAGGCCCGCTGGAGACACTGCAGGATAAAATGACTGTGTACGTGTGTGTGTGTGTGTGTGTGTGTGTGTGTGTGTGTGAGCACACGCAGCCGGGTGTTGCAACGAAGCAAACATTCCCTCTCTATCAGTAACTTTGTGTGTGCTGGAATTTCGTGATTTACAGGACAGTATTGCGTCATTAACGGAACATTTTTTTAATAACCTGAACCCACCATTTCAACCATTTTCTGATGGAACGGTTGCAAACACGCGTCAAAAAATCAGTGCCGTTGAGAGGAATTCGCGGTGTCATCGCGTTAACTTTAACAGCCCTGGTTGTATTACTTTACAACCATTTTATATTGTTGCATTATCTGTATTTTTTCTGGACCTCAAGATATTCTGTCTGAATAGTCGGCGTAGATTTTTTTGTGGAGGAATTTTATTTGTTTTAACTTGTTTAGTCGCTAAATAGACGATGTCAAGTTGGAGGAGAGCAGTCCTCAAATATTGACGGGTATTTAAGGAGTGTACGTTTCTCAGGGTGACGTCCTGCAGGAAATATAACACCGCGCTGTGACAGTAGATGCGCAGATGAGCTTCACAGGTTCCCGCTGTCTCCAGATGATGTTCTCATTTTGATTTTGTTGTGTGCAGTATTCTCCTGACCCAGATTATGCAGATGTACTGTGTTAGTGTCCTGCCACTCAGAAAGGTTAGTGATGGTTGTGACGTGATCTCAGAGGACAAAGGACGCAGTGAATGGATGAAATAATCCCGATCCTGCTCGAACCACCAGTCCTGAAACTTCTCTTTGTTGTAGCCTTTTGTGTATGTGTCTGTGTGTGTACACCACGCGTGTGTGTTTGTCGAGGCCAGGGGAATGTCCTGGTTCATTACCAAAGCACTGCCATTCCCTTGCTAACCATCCAAGTCCACCACAGAGGTCTGAACCTGCCACGATCATCTCTAGACCTGGATAAACATCAAAATCCTCTCCTCTCCTCAGTCCTGGCTAATCAGATGCCAGGCTCAGTCACTTTGTCAGAAGACGCGCCAACATACTCTCAGTGTGGACCTCTGCTATCTGTGTGTGTGTGTGTGTGTGTTTCTGCCAAGCTTAAATCTTCCTGCTTCTCCTGTTGCCTCCGTGCTTCATTACCCCGGTGACCGCAGCTTATAATCTCCCTCACACACATACAAACCAATAATGAAACATGAACATGGATGTGTGTATGTTTTCTGCTCAGAGAAACATCCCTCCTGCTCACTTTCACCGTGTTTTAGTCTTCCGTGGATCATGTCACGCGCTCACATCCTCCTTGCTCTGACAGCTAGGTGTCAAATAAAACACAAACAGATGATGAACCGCGGTGTGGATCATACGGCGGCGGTTGTCAAGATGACGCCGTCAAAGAGAGAACAGGCACTGGCAGCGCTCGTCTGCCACGAAACAAAATGCTCTGTGAACACAGGCCCTACGTGGGCATTTATACATATTCAAACTCGTGTTGTGTTGATTTTGGACGTGTGGCCACAGCTACTGATCAGAGGATGTTTTTGACTCTCCTTTGAATAATATATCGATGAGTTATCAGATGCCAAAACACAGCTCAGTGATTCATCATGAAGTTGTATGAGGCAGGATTTTACAACTCTGGAAGGTGCAGTCATCAGAGCACTGAGTCCTGGTTTTGGGATCAAGATCAGACTGAGCTTTAGACAACAAATGAGGTTTTTACCTCTTCACAGACAAACAAACACAATTTCCCATTTTATATACAAAAATCTTACAATTTAAGGGACACTATGTAGTTTTAGAGAAGAAGATCAAACTCAATTTTGATATTAACAATATTAAATAGGTAATAATACAAACTCAGACATTTACATTTTTTCCATAAGTGAATAAAACAAGCTGATCTCAGAGGAAAATAAGGTCCCAGAACACTGGAGAAGCTAGAGAGGTGGCAGGGTCCTGCCACATATAAGTATGAAAAGGTATGAAATTGTGTTATCCTTTCAGGTCATTTAGTTTATTTAGTTTATGACAACAAAGAGAGTTCATTTAGTTTAGGCAGAAAAACAAATCAGTCACTGAATATCTTTCTCTTCTGATTCAAATTTCTTCCCCAAAATCTACGCAGTGCACCTTTAAATTGTGGTCAACATCTCACATGTTTCTGAAATTCTGATGGACGCTGCTGCGATAAACAACCACATCTTTGATTTCTGTTTTCTACTCAACGCGCCCACGGCAGCTTCAGAAAAGGCACGCGAACACACAGCACACAGCCCGGGAACGAGAAGATGAGTTTCATTCTGCAGTAATGAACTGTGTCTTACTTTAAAGCTCCTTAAGAGGAAATTTAAGGGCAGCACTTGAGTTCAAGTGGTTCGGTGTGTAACTGCGGGGGATAAGAAGTTCACAATTAAATGTCACCAGTGAGCGTCGTCCTCACATGTATAGTAAAACAAACATGTGTGGATGTATCTGTGTGTGTGCAGGCGTGTGTGAAGGTATCATCCCGGCTCGGTAGCAGCTAGCTAGCGGCTAAATGACTCTCCACACTTCATTAGCGGCGATGAGGTGAGCTGCTCATCTCCTCATTGTTAGCTAGCGCTAAGCTGCAGTAATCCCAAACAAAGAGCCGGGGCCTCGCAGCAGCCTGCGTGGATTAGACCGCTTTCTAGAAACATCCGAGAGAGATTCATTCTCATTCAAATTGGCCTGTAAACAAAACCAGCGGTGGCCGGGAGAGAGATGAGAGGGGAGAGAGATGAGTGTATGATGGAGTGAGTGTGAAACATCTTGTATGTACACATGTGTAATGTAGCTGCAGTGTGTGTGTGTGTGTGTGTGTGTTTGTGTGCCAGAGAGTGGGTTTAACACTCGATACGAGTGTGCGTGAGAGAGAGAGAGACAATTTGAAACTCCAGTATTTTTCAAATTATGAAATAGCATTATTTTCCTCCTAACTTCTGGTATCCAGTCATGCACATAATTTGTTTTATTTGCTCAGGTTTTGAGAGCTCTGTCAGACTTCTGGTGGCGCCCCAACACAGTGGAAGTCAATGGAACAAGTTTGGTGGTCTAAAGTCAGAAACGTGGTCCATGTAGTACGTGACGGAGAGGCAACGTAGACACTTCAAACTACAGAAGATGGAATTTTGTGGCCGACATTGGCCTTTGTCTCTGAACTACTATACACTAGCCTTAGAATGCGATGGTGAAAAAACTCTTTGTCTCCCTGACAACGCCGGTATCACCAATTGTACCAGATGTTTAATGGAAAAAGATTTTCATAGATGTTGCTCAGTGAGCACTCTTTCGATCTTTAAAGTTGGATCGTTCAATCCTCTTTGAACAAAATGGATGCTTAGTAAGTTGTTCCCCCAACAACTGTAGCTGACGTCCACAAACGAGCTGTAAAAAGTAACACTGATGTTAGTCGACGTGATGAGTTTTGTTTGTAGTCAGCACCTACGTTACGTCGGACATATTGTGGCAGACTGGGAGCCTGTGGACTAGCTCGCAATGTCACAGGAACTTTGGACCGGGGTGGGCCTCAGCCGGCGGGTTAGCATGCTAACTTAAAACCTAAAATATCTCTGCAACACAGAAAATAGACAACATAATGTCAAAACTGCTATTTAACTGCTACGACTTACACGTTTTGGTGATAATTTTAATTCATTTTTGAATGTTTTCAACCGGAATTCATACACAAAGCCCCCTTCAAGTGAACCGTAACCTTTCTGTCAAGGCTCTGTGTCAAAGTCCAGTTTTTCTGATTTGGGTCCTGACACATGAAAATAAATTAAGTGTGTTTTATTTTTATCATTCAAAAAAGCTAGTCGTGTGAAGTAATGTCATCAATACCCATACTCAGTGTATCACCAGTTATGCCTACAGATAGCTATCAGAATTAAGTGACAGATTTTGTGGATTTTTCATGTATTATTTTTCATTTGTCTCATTTTAAGGATGTTTTCATTCAAGTTGTAACACTGATTTGGTATTTGTATCCCTTTTAATCGGTTGTTGCAGCTGTCGCTTAAAGGTTATTGTCATCCCTCGTTGTGAATCAGTGTTTTTTTTTTCACAAACTGATTACTCTGGATAACTCGCTGTTAGCAATTTTTATGGCGACTATTCAGTAAAAAACAGTTCCTGTGAAAACTGTTACTTACAGAACTTTTTCAATCAGTGAAAATAGGTTTCAGATATCTTTTTCATAACAGAGATTTTGTTTTGTCAAAGCGGGGAAAATTGTGTCCTTCAGTGGTTAACATCCATTAACTTCCGTTTTGAGTGGGGTCAAGGCAGAAATATCAGACATGGACATCTCACGAACTAAAGTTATCTGCTCAATGCAACATTTAAGCATTTATCCATAATTGCACCAACCTTGGGTAACTGTGTTGTGCACTGTGCGCTCACTTTAATGTGTATGTCTTAATCACATATATCAGATTATGATGGCTGTAAACCAGATGTACATTTTTTCATCTGCCGCTCGTTTCAGTGTGTCGCAGCTCGTAACAAGCTCTGAAGCACATTTTTTAAAAGTCACTCAAACGACGAGTTGTCCTTTCAGCCGGTCCGCTAATCTGACTTAATCATTAAAAACCATCAATCAGCTCAGTGAAGGATCCTCATCTAAACGATGTGATGTTTCGATTAGATGTTTTTGGCTTAATTGTGCACTGAAACGCCACCAAATGCTCGGACATATTAGCCATCCATCACATTTTCTGACATTTTCTTCATCCTCCAGATAATCTAAATCTGTAGGAGAGATGCCCAGTAGATACATCTAAGATACATTTCTTAAATTCAAACTGCTCTGAGTGTTTGTGATTCGTTCCAGAGAGATGTTAAATTGTTGTTTTGGTTTTGCATCTGAGCTGAAACACTACACAGATATCTTCCTGTTAGTTCACAGTGGTGTTTGTTTTCACCATGGAATGCACTATTGTATTTTCTTGATGAAATGTAACTGGGTATTGTACATCAGCACCTCCCCTGCCCACCTGGGGATGATTGCTTAATAACAGTAAAAGGAGGCTGATACCACTCTGCTGGAGCTCTGATGAAGGCTTGTTTGCCGAAACGCGTCGGACTAAAATAAATACAAATGTCGGAAACTACAGCAGGATTATCGAGGGATCCTTTGTGCTGTGGAGGTTTCAGATACCATGTTACTGTTCGGCTTAAGCTGTATATAAGATTGGCTGTGATTTCTCTGCAGTTACCTCAGCTGTCTGTCGGCTTTTTACAGCCTATGTGGATTTCTTTACGTGTCCTTTTTGTTTTGTTTTTAGCAAACACTGTACAACATACTCCCCTAAGAGAAATGAAAAAGATGCTAATAGTTAACTTATTATAATTTCATAATTAAAGATTGATCTGCTATTTAGGAGTAGTTGGCATACATACGATACTCTGCAGTCATGTTAGCAGCTCTGTGAGGCTAACATCAGCATGCTAACATGCGCTCAATGAAAATGCATCCAGATACTCCTCAGAGGGTCCTCTGTCCCAAGTTGGGAAGTCGTTTTTTTCCCATTTCGAAGTTGGCACGTAAAAAAAAAAAAAAAAAAAAAAAAAAAAAAAACTTAACAAATGAATAAAATCTGAAATATTGCCTAACACTACTTGTTATCAGGGTTAATGCTAATACATAAATATCCAATCTGGGTCACGCTACATGAACAGCAACTGTGAAAACAAATTAAATGTATATGCATTACATGTAATCATATGTATCTTACCATTAGCGAGTCATTTACCTTCATCTGCCATACTTCTGCTCATGATGGCAAGGTTGGTACGTTGTGTGCCAAAATTGACGCCAACTTTCCCGAAGTTGTTGTTGCAACTTGAGAGAACGTTCACGTGAATTCTCCAAGGGTGGAACTCATTTTACAATAATTCCAACACCATGTAACTTTGCTTCAATCACTGATGGAGGGTCTAGTCACATTTACTCTACTTAAGTGCAATATAGAGGTACTTTCCATTTTATGCTACCTTAAACAGTAGTATTCATCCTCCGGAGATCATGAACGTTCATCCAATAGTGCTTGAGATATTTGCCATTGCTGACCCAGAGCCACGATGTTAGCACGGCTGAAAAGTTCTAATTTATGAGTCAATTTAATGTGGTCATCTGCTAACACGAACCCTGACTGAGGAGCACGGTGGCTTACAAGAGGCAGCCGACAGCAACTTTCTTTGTCTGCGTTGTTTAAACTGTTTATCTTGCATTCTTCATTAATGAGAGGCCGGTGAGGTGTGTTGTTCTGTAAATATCTGACAGCTGTGTGTGCGCGTCTTTCTTCCTGCCCTGCTTCCTGAACAAACAGCGTCCGGACTGACCAACCACCTTCCCTCCTGGTGGTCAGCACTTTAGTATCTCTAAAGCTCTAATCCTCAACTTTACAGTGTCTGACCTGCACTTTCCACTGTCCGACCATGTCCGTGCAGATACATTTTAAAATGCTGTTTACATATGGAAATTTATGTCCACTCTAGCATTTTCGGGGGTCTTTTCTTTTGGAAAGTTGTCCGTCCACACGGAAACTTGGAGAGCAAAAATCAAAGTATTACATCACCTGGTGGAGTGTGACGGTCACAGGACGCTTACCTTTACCAAAACCTTCACTTTGTCACCTGCTGTTCTACATGATGGTGTAAGCAAATGCAACATTTTGTAAATCACATTAACAATTTTTTTTTTTTTTTACGATGTCAGACAAAAAAATATAAAAGAATATAAAAATAGGAATTTGATTGAGGCTTGTAAATGCAGGTGATGCTGCGCGAAGACAATCACTGTTTTGGAGGCTAATGCAAAGTTGTCTATTAGCTTAAATAAAGAGCTGTTTTGAAATTTATCACAGAGATCTGATAGTGAGCAGGAAAAAAACCATAAAGTCGGCCTCGTTAGTCTTTTATACTGTCATGTATCCTGCCTAGATTAAACATGAGAGCATCTTTTGCAGATTTCTCCGTTTTGCAGCTCTGTTTCACTGTCAAACTGCTGGTTTAATTTGGTGAGAAAAATAAAAATGTGTATTAACTACTTTTTTTTCGCCATGGTTAAAAACAGCAAACACTCATGAACTAACACACTTTAGAACTACACACTAGATTTAAACAACATATAAAATCGTGATACTTCAAAATCCTTTACCATTACGTGATATCACTGGGTGTACTGGAAAACTGAGTGTTAATTTTTTTTTTACATGCTCCTTAAGCTCTTATTGTTTAGGTTAATTAGCCCAACTGGGATGTATATGATAATGAATGGATCTTTTAACTGCATCACAGGAAGCAGATTTTTTTTTTAATGCTTTTTTTTACCGGCTTTTGCAGAATTCTTTATCGGACGCGATTCTTTATACGTTTGAGCTCACTGGTGGCAACTTTAGAAAAAGAGAAAACCCGAAAAGACTTCCCCTACCCGTTTAAATCCCATTTAATGCCCCACACTTAGATTCAAACTGTTTGATACACAGCATCTGGCAGTCAGCAGTTATTAATGGAGAAAATAATCACCAGATGAATCCAAAGTGAAAATATTTGCAGTCCTATTAGATGAGCTCCACCTCAACTGACTACTACTGTTAGATCCTGCCTTTTTATTCCTGCATTAGTCATAATAATCTAACCACATAATCATATACAGTAGTGTAACAGTCACAAGGTATGTTTTCCTGCATTAAGTACTTTTAATATATAATCTACCTCCTACCTTCTATTAGAAATCAAGGAGACTGATATCCGATATTTGAGACCGATGATCATTTGCAGTATGTGTGAAAATATTCGTGTCAGAATTTGGAGCAACCAGTGATGGAATGAAACTAGGGAGAATTAACTCAAGTGGTGTTCGTAAATACAACTTTCTGGTACTTCACTTGAGTATCTCCTTTGTCTGCCACTTTGTTCTTCCTCTCCGCAACATTTATTGGATTACTAACTAGGTACTAGTTCCTTTGCACATCAAGATTATTCAGTGTTTATAGGCGATTCATTGCGTTCCCGATCAGATTATGCTGTACGAGAGGATGGTGCATCAGAGCCAAAGTAGCACGTACTAAAATTCCGTTTAATAATCTGCAATCTGACCGATAACTGGAAAAGCACCGACTATCAGCTACGACAATCGACCAGGCCGATAAATGATCCATCCCTTGTTTTTGCAGTATGTTTTTACTGAAAAGGGATCTGGATACTTTTCTCCACCACGGCAAGATTATTATACCTTGTTTGTGAAATGTATCCTCAGGGACAAATCCTGATAAACCTTTCAGATGTTGGATCTCAGGTCGGGAGGGATGTGCGAGGAGTGACGAGGGAGCGGGGCCTGAAAGGAAGACTTGACCTCGGTATATTGACCATGCTTTAGGTAATGACGTGAACCTCAGCAGTGACCCAGCAAGAGCCTCGAAACATCTATTCGACAATGTCGCTATTTCCACTCAAGGGCGAGCATAGCCGTGTTAATGGACGGATATTTGTGTGTGTGTTGGTGCGTGTGACATGATTGACAGGTGGTTGGCCACATCTCCCTCAATAGAGGCCCCCCCCTTTTCACTGATTACTGTGTCAGTGTGTCCGTATCACACGCACGCACACACACGCATACACGCACAATACGATGCAGATACACAAAGGGAGAAAAGCCCTCTGTGGATCTCCCATCAGGCCGGGCTGCGAGAAAACACACAAAACAGATGCAGCAAATGTGTCCACTCTCATGCATATGGAGATACTCACAGGGGTGTGTGTGCATGCGTGTGTGTGTGTGTGTGTGTGTGTAAGAATATGTGTGTCCGTGTCAATAGACAGATTCTATGTAAAATGCATTAGCATTCACCGACGATGATGATGATGATGATGATGATGATGGTCTTTCTAAAGGCTCTCATGGTGCCACTGCTCTCTCTCTCTCTCTGTGGATGGGTTTATAATTAAAAGTGCTCCTGCTTTCTAACACGAGTGTTATGTATGTGATTTAGACTATATGGAACAGATTGATCAGATAAAGAGCCAAAGTCACATTTCTCTGCTGCTGGGCCTATTCACATAAAGCACTGATCCCCCCTCTCTTCTCTCTCTCTCTCTCTCTCTCTCTCTGTCTTTTTCTCACTCTCTGCTTTTGTGTTGTCTCTGAGTCTTTAAATCTTCCTCTTGCGCTGCTTTCTGCTGCTTTTCCTCTCCTCTTTTCCCCCCCACAGCCCTCTCTGGTCTTTTCCGTGCAGTGTTTCTGAACTGCACGTCCAAAAAATCCACCCATCAACAACTCTGCGCGCGTTATTCCCCGCAGATGTCAGTCCCTTATACGCTCGATGATGGTTATGATGGTCATGTGTGTAAAACAGATAGGACTTTTCGATGAAGAAACTGAAGCAAAATGCTAAAATAATGTGGTGAACAGGTGCCAGAAGGGCCATGAAGGCACATGGAAGATATTGGCAGAAGGTCGAAATCAGAAGAAATGGGACAGTGCCAAAACAAAAGCATGTCTTTCTCATTCCCTGCTGTTTGAGTGTATATCATGGCTCACATCGTGGGAAACTAACACACTCTGGAAGTGGGCTGTAGACAGAACATGCTGTTCAGTGATGTGATATGTTTTTTTTTTGTTTTTTTTTTAGATTTCATTGCATTCATGGGAATTTAGCAAAATATGTGTTTATGTATTTAAGATCATTATTTGATTATTTCTTTATAAAAAGACTTTTTTTTTTTTTTTTTTACTGTTTGCGTTGTCAAGAAGCAAACTATTTACAAAATCATGTTTTATCTTTACGATGGCATGGAGGGGAACTGATTCCAAACGTGGAATGGTTTGTTCGTCCTCTTTAGGGAGTTATGTCAGATGTGTGTGGCCAAGTAGTCCACTTCATATGACAGGACATAAATCACCTGCACACATATAAAAAGTCTGAGATGATACTTTGATTGAAACAATAACATTTGTGTCACTTTTTGCACAAAATGATTCTCGTGTGACCTGACTCTGTAAACAGTCCTGCTGCTTGTTCCCTTCCTCTGAGGCCGGTGTGAGGTGCGAGGCCTCGTTGCTGATCCACCGTGTTGGTGCATGTGATTGGTGTCAGGCGGAGGGATAATGGCTGCAGAAGGAAACCGACTCTGTGTGTGTTTATTGGCGTGTGTGCTCCATGATCTATACCAGATGAAATAAGACTCTTTGCTCACCTCTCCTCACCTCTCCTGTCCTCCATTATCCCTCCTCTATCCCCTTCTCTCTCCTCTCTGCCCTTCTCTCCTGACTTCTTTCACTTCTATCCCTCATCCCGTGCCCCTGTCTCCCCCTCCCCTCCCTCCCTCCCTCCCTTTAACCTCACCCTCCAGCCCTGTGATAGACAGGGTGTCCTCACCTTGTAACGATCAGTGACATCCAATATGTTTGGCTTGGGATCATCCCCCCGTGTGTCCATTGTGCTTTCTGTTAAACGCTTTATTGATTAGCCATGAGTTAATTACAAATTACATCAACCGTGGGCAGACTGAGGGTGTGTACATGGCTGCAGGATCCATCCTGGACTCCACACACGCACGCACACACACACACACACACACACACACACACACACACACACACACACACACACACACACACACACACACACACACACACACACACACACACACACCTGCAGTCATGCCTCTCAACCTTTGCAGGTTACATTAGTCTACCTGATTCCCTCCCCCTATTAACATCCATGCATTTATGACATTTCACAGCGCCTTATCAACGCTCCGAGGCCACGCGATATTTCCTGGCCGATTGTAGTGGAAAGGGGTGGAATTAGAAACAGGAGGATTCCGCGCAACACAGAGGGGCATGCGCCCTGAATACTTAATTCTATCAAGCGCAACTTGACTCACCCTGTGCAAAAATTACGAGACTGTGCCAAATCCACAGCAGACCTTCGGAGGCTAATGTATTCTGGATTTAAGCTCCATTGTAAAATCCATAACACGCCTGCACCTGACCTGCTCTGCTGCAGCCCCCAAAACAACCTCCCACCCCTGACTTTTGCACAAAGTTCATAATACTCTAATTGATAATAATAATAATAATAATAATAATAATAATAATAGCCTAATAATAATAATAATAATAATAGCCTAATAATAATAATAATAGCCTAATAATAATAATAATAATAATTGTAATAATAATCGTGTTGCAACCTGCAACAGCAAGCACTTTCTCCAGCCTTTTTTTCCTTTTCATGCCGTGTCAGTTTCTCTTTGACATTGCCGTGTACTTTGTGCAAAAGGAAAAAAGGAGCGAAAAAAAAAAAAAATCTTTATCAAATCCCCATTCTGAGGCTTTCAATAAGGCAGGCCATTACCTCACTGGCGCTTTTGTTCGGCCTATACAAGAGAGAACAAAATGGTTATTCAGGAGGACGCTTTAGATTTTTATTGTGGGCTCGCTATTCACAAAGAGCACCGTTATTGTATTAAAAAGAACCATCTGTGGCAGAAACAATGGCTTCAAATTATCTGTGAATACCCAGTGAACAAAATATAAAGCTTTTTCCTGCTCATTATGTGGGCTAAGCTAGGGGGTGGAAGATAGGAGAGGAGAGGCATAGACTTTGCTATAACTGACTTTTGTTGTTCTTGCTTGCATTCTTCTCCTTTTTAAATCGGCCCCCTTTTCACATTGTGTGTCGCCATAAACGGCTTTTCTTGTTGCAGGGCTCGCGGAAAGAAGACAGCGGAGCTCCAGACAGGCAGCGGGGCTCCGCGAGGGCTGCACGCCGACCGAAGCGCGCCGGCTGCCGGATTGAAACCGCGGGGACTAGCGGGCATGGAAGAGGGGGGTGTGGTGGTGGACGTGCGGAGGGAAGCCTGCTCGGCGCTTCACCGCCGGCGACGGGAGCTCCGTCCCGGACAAGTTGAGGCTTCCTCGCCGGGTGGGGGTGGAGAAGCGAGAGGGAAGATACGGAGGAGGTTGCGAGAAAAATGGCATCTTGTTTAATTTCTGCCAATCAAGACGAGAGGAAGACAACTCCCAAACTGGCAGTAAGTTGGAGTGCGGTGGAGAGGAGAAGCCCCGTGTGTGTGTGTGTGTGTGTTTGTGTGTGTGTGCGTGTGTGTGTGCGTGTCTCGGCGTGTAGCATGTTGGTGTGTGTGTGTGTGTGTTCGAGGCGGTGTGTATGTAAAACGCGCAGTGTTGTGGAATGACACCGCATGGCATCATGAGCCTGACTGACTGCCGGAGCGGCTGTTGGCCCGGTTCGGATCCAACACGCAGAGATCACTTGTGCGGGCGGAACATACGCTCATCAAATATCACAGCAGATTTCTCAATGTAATTCAATTAGATAGATTTTTTCCCTCTCTTTCAATATGTTTATTCATTAATATTAAATAACATCAGGGTCGAGTTACAGATCAAGCGGGGCGTGCAGGGCTGGTTTAACTTTTTTTTCCGAACTGTTAGAGTCTTTTATTTTATTTTATTTTATTTTGTTTTATTTTATTTTATTTTTCTCTACCGAACATCATCTTTTAAATTAAACCCCACGAAACATGTTCATTATTTGTAGCCTGACGTGTTTGAAGGAAAGACATCCCGTCCATGTCACGACCTGTGATAACTGTGCGCTTTACGCTTAAATGTGAATTATTTTAGTTTAACACGGCACCGAACCAAATAAATATGTATCCACATTTTAAACAAAACAATGTTAAATAAATTACAGCCAACTTGATCAACCGTCTAAACTCTCACCGGTCCTTAAACAATGTGTTAAAAATAATATTCCTGCATTTATCTGAAAAAAGTCTTCTTCTTCTTCTTTTTTATTTTTTTTATTTTTTATATAAATGTATTTTTCATAATTCTTTCCAGGCAGTTCTTCTTGATGCTTTCTGTGCTGCGTCTCCAGCCTCTGGTACGGCCCCTAGTGGCAAGAAAAGACAAGTTTAGTTCCATTTCACCTGAAAATCTGTCTCCCTCTCTGCCACAAACTTGTCATGTTGTTTCCCTTTACCATAATTGGTATAGATACAGATTTTGTCATGTGCGTATTTATTGTATTTGGATTGAAGTGACGTGTACACTTATTATCAGCTCACAAACTGTATTTTGGTATAATACTTCTAAAGAGTTCAGTAACGACGGATCCTCCCTGCGCGGCTGTTGTTGGATTCATTTAATTTTTTCCTGTCAGTGCTCTTTTTGTCGCTTGTCTCTGTGCTGGTCCCATCGCACAGACAGTATTTCTGATATCGCAGCGTGCTGCTCGCTGTATTTGCTGTATCCATCCCGGCCTGGTGTAGCAGGGGGTTTACAAGTGGTCCGAGGGAGCCGCCCCGCTAGTTTCTCCTGTGTGTGTGTTTTTTTTTTTTTTTTTTTTTTTTTGTCAAACAACGGCTTTTAATTCAGGATGATTGTGGATGCAGGGCCACTCCCGGCTGGATGGGGGCCTGCTTTCAGAGAGCTGCAGGGCCCCGCTGTTCCTTTATTATCATAAGCAGATTAGAGGTAGCGGGGAACACACTCAGATGCAGATAGCAGCCGAGCGGCCCATTTCAACCTTGCATTATAATGGACCGAGCTGCATGTGTCGCCTCTCGCAGCCTATTAAGCACAAGATGAATCTTATGTAAGGTTGCCCGGGCCGGCATAATGAGAGCACGGGGGCTCCGCTCCTCCATTTATTATCAAATGACTAAAACAAAATAATAAGGCTTGATCTATTCACTTTCAATTATGATTTAATCTGGAGACACGCATTCAAATTAAATTATTTCAGGTGTGTGTACTTGATCTGTCTTTAATTATTGGGGCTGCCTGGCCTGCAGACGCGCACAGGCACATGCTGATTATCTGGGACGCGTTTCTTTTCTTTTTCTTTCTTTTTCTTTTCAAAATATACATTTGAGATTTTTTATTATTATTATCATTTTTATTATTTAAAACATTTCCTGTGTATTTAACAGAGCTTCTAACAGCAACCAGGTTCCTATTCCTCCACTCTGACCAGAACCTGTGTGTGCTGCAGCAGCCGCCTGTAGTCCCGCCTGTGTCCAGTAGGCGGCGCTGGTGTCACGCAGCAGGACGCCCGGTCGCTTTTAGATGGAGATTGAGCGGAGGGAAGAAAAAAAAAAAAAGAAAAAAGAAAGAAGCAAAACAAGTGTTCCCCAACACTTCCAACCCTCCGGAAAAAAAAAAAAAAACTTTGCTTCGTTTTGGACTCTTGTGTTGAACCCGTGCGAGTGATTTATTGAGCTCTAAACGCGCTGGCGCCGGTGTCATCTCGTGATAATCTCGGTCCGGTCGGTCGGTTCCGGTCCGATCCACGGCGCGGTGCGGCAGGTGGAAGGCCGCTTTCTCACTCGCGCTAATTGGCTGACACGCTTGTTCGGGCTGCTATGAACGAGCCGTGCCTTTTGTGGCAAACACACTTTATCTTAAAATATTCCTCACCTTTATTTCTCCTCCCCTCCTCGTGTCCCCCAACATAGGCCGCATCCCTCCTCCTCCACCACCACCACCACCACCTCTCCCTCTCCCCTCCCTCCCTCCCTCACTACAAAGCCCTAACAACAACAGCAGCACTGTGGCGGTGGAAGTGGAGTGGAGTTGGGTCTTTGTCCGGACAGATGTAGCGACAACATCCCAAACAAAACCCGCTTATTTGTGCTGAGATGAGCCCGTCTGCCTTCTGTGTGTGTTGGCATTCAACTTCACTAAACAAAAGGGCTGGGGGAAACATCTTGGATTACCTTTCCTCTTTTCAACGCTAAAAAACCAGCCGTGGTCCCCCCCCCCATCCAACACACACACACACACCACCACTCTCTCTCACACACACTCACAGACACACAGAGACACACACACCAGTGCCATTCAACGCTTTGAGTTAAGTAACAAAGTTTATTTAAGTGTTGTTATGTTATTGGGGGCGTGAGTGGAGGTGGAATTAGTGACTTTTTGATTTTTTTTTTCAATAGCAGCAGTGTCAGGGGCCTGGACAGATGATACTGACACCATTAATGTCAACATCTGAAGGATCTATTCACACTTTTCATCGGGTTTTATTCTTATTTTATTAAACTCGACCCTTTGGATGTTTTTTGTTAAAAGAAATCGGCTCACATTTGAATAATAATAATAGAATAATTTTTATTTTTTTTAAAAAATTCTTTAGCATATATTTATATATTTTTTAGAATACAAACTTTTTTTGACCTATTTTCACTCTTCACTTTTCTAGCTGCAGCAAAGCTTTTTGCAGCCTCCTCTCCTGCTTCTGTGCGCTGCCGGAAAAATGTTGATGAGGTGCCGCAGTGGATGTATATTCCCAGAGAAATATCTCCATAAGCCTGGAAATAGTAAATATGTACTTTGTATTGGCTCATACATGCAGCCCCGTGTGTGTGCGTTTGTGTGTGTGTGTGTGTGTGTGTCGGGGCAAAGCAGACCCCGCCCCTTTATGCTAATTAATGCCTCCCATTGGTGTGTCAGGGGAGCAGGCCGGCTCTGATTGGCCAGGTCGAAGCCATTTATTCGCTGACAGCCCCGTCACATGAATGGTTGTCTATTAACTTGTTCAAAAACTATCTGGAGTTGTCAAGGCTCGGGCGGACAGAGGCGAAAAAGTGCAGTTTGTTGATGCTTTTTCGGAGAAGCGACGGGAGAAGTTTTGTGGACACAACATAGCGGGGACCTATTGGGAGAAGGCTCTTTGTCACACACACACACACACTCTCCCTGACACGCACGCACTCTGACACACACTCGCTGAGAGGGAGAGGGAAGAGAGGGTGTGTGGAGACGCGGCTTTGGTGCTTGTTGTTTTTTTTTTTTCCTGTGGTCCAGAGAAAAAGTTGCAGAGAAAAATCGACAGGTAACTTCTGTGAGCAGCAGCAGCAGCAGCAGCAGCAGCAGCCCTGCGCTCCTCACCGTCCTGCCTCTGGCTTGTGGAGTTTTGTCTCTGTGGTTGTTTTTTTTTTTTCTTCTTCCTTCCTTCCCTGTGATCGGGAGCTCCAACTGAAAAGCTGTTCCCGATGTATAACATGATGGAGACTGAACTGAAGCCCCCGGCTCCCCAGACCAACACGGGGGGCACGGGCAACACCAACTCGTCCGGCACCGGCGCCAATCAGAAAAACAGCCCGGAGCGGGTCAAGAGACCCATGAACGCGTTCATGGTGTGGTCCCGGGGCCAGAGGAGGAAGATGGCGCAAGAAAACCCCAAAATGCACAACTCGGAGATAAGCAAGAGACTGGGCGCGGAGTGGAAACTTCTGTCGGAGAGCGAGAAGAGACCTTTCATCGACGAAGCCAAGAGGCTGAGGGCCCTGCACATGAAGGAGCATCCGGATTACAAATACCGGCCCCGGCGGAAAACCAAGACCCTCATGAAGAAGGACAAGTACACCTTGCCCGGCGGGCTGCTGGCTCCGGGAGGAAACGGGATGGGAGCTGGGGTCGGTGTCGGAGTGGGGGCCGGGCTGGGTGGTGGAGTGAACCAGCGGATGGACAGCTATGCGGCGCACATGAACGGCTGGACCAACGGGGGCTACGGCATGATGCAGGACCAGCTGAGCTACCAGCACCCGGGGCTGAACGCGCACAACCCGAGCCAGATGCAGTCCATGCACCGCTACGACATGAGCGCCCTGCAGTACAACACCATGACCAGCTCCCAGAGCTACATGAACGGCTCCCCGACATACTCCATGTCCTACTCCCAGCAGACCACGCCGGGGATGACCGCCCTGGGCTCCATGGGGCCCTCCTCGGTGGTGAAGTCCGAGTCCAGCAGCTCCAGCCCGCCCGTCGTCACCTCGTCGTCCCACAGAGCCGCCCCGGGCTGCCAAAGCGGAGACCTGAGGGACATGATCAGCATGTACCTGCCCGGGGCGGAGGTCAGCGAGCAGAGCGCCCAGACCAGGCTACACATGTCCGGGCACTACCAGAGCGCCGTGCCCGGGACGACGATCAACGGCACGCTGCCGTTAACACACATGTAAGAGACACAGAGCGGAGAGAGAGAGAGAGAGAGAGAGAGAGAGAGAGAAAGCGAGAGAGCGAGAGAAAGAGAGAAAGAGAGAGAGAGAGAAAAGAACTTTTATAAGAGAAACTGTGGACTATTAACGTTGGACTATTTTTGTACAGAAAAATTTCGGGGTGGGAAAAAGTTGTATAGAAGTCTCCAGGAAAAAGGAACACACGACTCTTTTTTTTTTCTCCTTTCTTTCATTTTATTCTAAGGAAGCTCTAGAGGAAACGGTAGGAGATCCCCCTCTTCACTGGCGGATGAAGTTTTTGGAAGACTAGAAAGTGGGAGTCGCAATCAAAAAAAAAAAAATGTTTTATTATTGCAATCACCTTTTGTACAGTATTTATCAAAGAAACATTACAATCAGATGAAATTGTTTGTTTAAACTGCAAGAGGTTGCATTTTTTTTTTCCTTTCTCTCTTTTTTTTTTTATATAAATCAACGGCGGTTCTGCAGAAAAATATTAAAAAAGTGAAAAATGGGCAGAACTGCGATTTATATGCGGGAGCGATCAGTTGTTGCTCCTCTATTACTGCAGACATTGGACAGAAAAAGGGACAGAAAACGAAGCAGGTAACACTGTTTGTTTGTTTTTGTTTTTTTCATTTAAGGTCAATATTACTAAACATTTTCATTTCTTTGAGAAAAAAAACAACAAAAAAAGATAAGACACTTTTTTTTTTTTTCCTCACATACAGCTTAAAATATAGGTTGTTAATTTATATTTCCGTCTCCCACTTTTCATCTGTTAGAGGTATATGACGCTTGTGCTCTTTATTTTTTAATTGATTTGTACAATTTCTGTATATTTACTGTGATATTTTAAGTTTTTATTTCGGAAAAAAAAATTCATTCCCGTAGTTGTATTTTAAAAATTGTGGCCTGTACGCAGAAGCCAACCCACTCCATGTATATATATACCGGAACTAATACCATCCTTATAACAGTTACAATTTCAGCTGAGTATATTTTTTTTCAATATGCAGTTTGAAATGAATAAATTTTGGAAATTTGGATACTTGAAATGCTTTGAGTTTTGATTTTTGTTTTCCTCGCTCAGCACATGTTTGACTTTGTCACCCTGTCTGTCTGCTCCTGTGAAGGATTACTGACTGTTATTTTAACACTGACATCTTCATCAATGCAAAATACAACCACTACAATATGGATGATATTGATAATGATAATATTGATGTTGAACAGTTGCCTCTTTTAAACCTCTCATCAAATAATTCAGCTTGTGCGTCGTTTCTTATGTTCCCAGTGCCTGCGGACGGGCCCCGTCGAGCCAAAGTTTGTTGCCTGTTTCCTCAAAAAAATAAAGGGGAAGATTTTTCCACCGAGCGTCTCCAGGTAGAGACTGTCCTTTCTCCTCTTCTGCAATCACTCCAAACAGAGAGACAAAAAAAGGCTTATTTAAAATACACTTTCTTAAAAAAAAAAAAGAAAAAAAAACAAACAGAAAATCCACCACTGCATTATATATTATTGTGTAAACTTGCTGTTTTTTTTAAGCCTGCTTCTGAATGGGCCAGAATGGCCGCAGCGCGCTGATGCTGCCGGTGTCTTGTTCACAAACAGGCACGAATCAGCTTTATTATTTCAGCTTCAGCTGTGTGTGTGTGTGTATGTGTGTGTGAGCTGACAGCGGGATGTTCAGTCGTTTGCTGGATTTTATTTTGTCCTTTCCTTTAAAGACAACCTGACTGTGACAGCGAGCCTGTCTGGATCTTTGTGGAGTATTCACACCGACCTAATCTCCTGAGCTCAGGCCTCTCCTCTCGTGTTGTAAGCAGCTCCTCTTGGTGTTTTTTTTTTTTTTAATCTAACAAGGTGTGTTACTTTTTGGACACTTTCTCTGCCTTTTTTTTTTCCTCCCCTCCTCCTCATATCCGCCTCATGGAGCTGCTTTATCAGCCCGTGTGTTCAATTAGGTCTAAATTGAAGGTGAGCCGTGCTGAAAGGAGCCAGGCCAGCGGGAACCTGCCGGGAAGGCTTCTTTTTTTTCTCTCTTCTTTTTTTTTTTTTTTTTTTACCCCGTGATGTGAATATGTCTCCGTACAGAGAGAGGCCATTTTAATTTAATGGTTAATCAAACTGGCCCTGCTGTTCCCCGTTAACCCCGGTTCTCACGGTTCAAGCTCTCCGGTGACTCCTCCACCACCTCCTCTTCCACCACCACCACCACCACCTCCTCCTCCCGTCCCCCTGCCTTTAAAAACACGCACCCGGTTCCAAAATGTTCCCATGCCTCTCTGTGCCAGCCGGACTCCTTTCTCCCCCACTATAATAATAATCCTTATGATGAGCTAACTGCTCTCTCTGAATTTAACTAACGGTTTTAAATCTGGGGGGAGTGTGTGTGTGTGTGTGTGTGTGTGTGTGTGTGTGTGTGTGTGTGTGTGAGAGAGAGAGAGAGAGAGAGAGAGAGTGTGTGTGTACAGCGAGGTAGATTAGGGCCGTTGTGTCTTGCAGGCTGGGTCCCGGGGGAGCGGAGCTCACATTAACCGGCAGATGAATATTTGAAGAGGCCCCTCGGTATTTATCCCCCTCCTCTGCCTCCTCCTCCTCCTCCTCATCCTCATCCTTCTCCTCCTCCTCCTCCCCCCCACACTCTCCCTCTCTCTCTCCCAGCCGGACCTTCAAGGGGTCAAGGGATCGTCGGTTGCTCCATTAATTATTGATCCGAGCAGCTGAATCGGTTGTAATAAGCGAGGACACCGGTGATAAACAAAGTGTTTTTAAAAGGTCGGACGAGTGGGGGACGCATTAAAGTCTCGTTTTTGTTCCCACCGTGAGCGCACCGGGCCCCTGCAGGCCCCGAGGCCCCCGCGACGTGATTATTTTTCCCCGGCTGAGCGCTGCAGCTTTGATGTAGGGGGAGACATTTTTTTTTTTTTTTTTTTTTTTGAATGAATGAATGGAAAGAACAGTTGGTGTGTTTGATGGTCATCTTCTATTTTCCGTGAAGTGTGTATCATAAAAAGCTGCAGCTCGTTTTGTAACGCCTGTAGAGATTCGCGCGTTGACTGAAGAAGGCCCAGGAAAACCAAAGTGCTCCACTCTCTTGTCTTTTTTTTTGTTTTTTTTTACTTGGAGAGGACGTGTTGGCTGTTTCTCTTTTTTCTCTTTTTTATTCTTATTCTCTGGCCTAAAAAGCTGCTTCCTTCACACGCGAGTCTAGGCGCAAACTAGGGCACGGTAAATGTTCCCTCTGAAAACACTGATACCGCGCTGATATCTCAGTAGAAAAATATTAGCCCGCATTTATCCGAAATGTGATTTAATCTCCGCGGCGCTCCTGTTCAAACACTAAATAAAAAGGCGCGGCTCGGCGGTGACACGGGGAATCAAGTGTCTCTGACGTGTCACCTCGCACGGCGGCGAGCGACAGCCTGATGTTTCTGACTGTCACATCCACCTCAACAGTCTTCATGACACAACAAAAAACTCCAGGTGTGTTCTGTGTGATGTAGGTAAAAGCTGAGAGGCCCGGGCGAGGTGTTCCTCTACATCCCTTTCATCCACCCACCCATCCATCCATCCATCCATCCATCCGTTCATCCATCTCCCCTTCTGTTGCTCGCGTGCAGAGTCTGGCTGTCGCAGCTCGAGGATATTTGGACTGCAACAGGTGGTAAGCGCGCGCCTCTGCTTTTCTTTCTTCCTTCCCCCCCCCCTTTTTTTCTTTCTTTTTTTTTTTTTTTTTGCCCCCGCTTAAAAAAACAAGCAAAAAAAGCTCCCAGATCTTATCTATGATAACCTGGCGTGGGTGCGCGCGCGCGTGTAACCCTTTTCAAGTGGCCCTTTATCACAACATTCAAGTGTCACGTGTTAGAGGTGTTAAAACGGTACATTATAGGAATTATTATTATTCTGATTATGGTGATATTATTAAGGTTATTGTAATGAAGCGTAAAATAGAGTTTATTGCTGGAGCTGCAGGGTCGGACTGAGCCGGGTGGACACGAGGCCAGGAAGCAGGCCTCAGATGAAATACAATAAAATAAAATAAAATAATGGAACAGAAAGTGAAGATTCTGTTCATCCCCGCTGAGGGAACACGGTTAGGTGTGTCGGTCCGCGGCTTATTCTGGCCGCCCTCCAAATCCAGTGTTTGCTGTTGAGATTATATGATTTTTAAAAATTAGGTCAAATGACCCCCCTCACCTCCGCGCGCGCGCACACACGCACACGCACGCACACACAAACAAAACGAGCTTAGTGGCCTGTAATCCCACGAGAGCCACTTTCCTTTTTCACCACACGCGGATAATAAGGAGGAGGAGGAGGAGGCATGACGTCACCCACACATGAAGCGGTGCGGTGGTGGTGTACAGTGTGTGTGTGTGTGTGTGTGTGTGTGTTTCCGCTGCTGTACTTTGCTCTATTTGGTCCTCTGTAGCACTAACCGGTGAACAGGCCGCTCTTGCCTGCTCTGCTCTGCTCTGTGGCGACCTGCCGGACTTAAAATGTTCACACCGCTATGATTACCTTCTCTCTTCACACAGACACACGAGTTTATTTTCTGAATCAATAATTGACGCATTTTTCGTGTCCATTTTACGCAAAAGGCCCTTTCCCCTAACGTTCAGCGTGGGGCCCTGGGCGCGTTTTTCACTTTCAGCAGAGGGACAACAAAACAATATTTTCTGACTGTACATGTATTGTGTTACTCATGATACACCTTTTGTCTAAAATGTAAAATGACCCCCCAAAAGTGTGTACTGAGCCTTTAAAGGAGCGTCGCGCAGTTTTGAGGGGGGAAGAGATGTTTAATCAGAAGAATTAATAAACAAACTTAATGAACAAACTCTCTTCGTTTTCATGGCTGACCGAACAAACTGATTTTAAAGGACAACACAACTTCAAAATGTTTCACTTTGTTAATATGTGGCGGACCCTGCCACCTTTTCCAGCTTCAAACGGTGTTCTGGGGCCTTGTTTCCCCCGAGAACAGCTCGTTTGTTCACTTGTGAATATTCCAGAGTTTGTATTATTACATCATTAACATTGTAAATATTAAAACCCAGAGTTTGTATTATTACCTCATTAACATTGTAAATATTAAAACCCAGAGTTTGAGAGTTTATAAGCTACACAGGGCCTGTTGTAAAGTAACCCACACACTTTGACTAAAGAAAAACAAGTCAGTGACAGTGGACCGGTGCTGAATGAATGAAAGAGAAAACTTAGCCTATCCAGCCCATGCAGTGTTTATGTTTTCTTCTTCTTCTTCTTCTTCTGTCATTATTCATTTTTTCTCTTCTTTTTATTTCATGACTGGCCGACGTCTCTGCCCTCACCACAGAGAAAGGCTGCAAGAACGGGTGAATAGCAAAACTGTCAGAGCAGAGAGCTGTCGTGTGTTTCAGCTGCGTGTGTGTGTGTGTGTGTGTGTGTGTGTGTGTGTGCGTGCGTGTGTGTGTGTGTGTGTGTGTGTTTGAAGCGTATAGAGGGACTGAATGGCAGCCAGTAGCCTGCTGATCTAGCGCAGGTGCAGGGAAGGGAAGCGGGCGGTGTGTGTGTAGAGGGCTCTCTCTCTCTCTCTCTCTCTCTCTCTCTCTCTCTCTCTCTCTCTCTCTCTCTCTCTCATTCTCACACACACACACACACACACACACACACACACACACACACACACACACACACACACACACACACTCACTCCCATTGAATAGGACCACACACTGACACAGACCAGCATGCCATCAGCCTCGCGCTGCTCTCGGCCTGCATTCTCAGAGGCTCGAGGCCTCTGCGACCCCCCCCCCCCCTCCTCTCTCCTCTTCCTCCTCCTCCCTTCCTCCTCCCTTCCTCTCCCCACCTCCACCCGCACCATCACACCACGTCACCAGCGGCTGGAGCTCCGTTTATCATTTTGTGCTCATTGATGCTGACAGCTTCATAGAGAGGGTGCTTACAGGAATGCGCAGCGGATCACAACAACAACACTTTTAGTCTCTCTTTTTGTTCTGAACGTGGCCGCAGCTCACTGTCAGGCTGAGGGCTGCGTGCAGTCTGTGCGCTCTAACGTCACTTCACCTCATGTCAGAGCAGCAAGGTGGTAATGTTTCTTCACAGACAGACCTGAAGATATTCCCTGTAAAATAAACCCACATTATATGTAAAAAACTGGCCGGTGCGGGCTGTAAACCAGAGGACAGCGGGTTAGTTAGACCCTGCTCCAGCTCGAAGGTTCAAATGCTACATTCTCAGCTACTTAAAAACATTTCAGTGAACATGAACTCATATTTTTTGTTTGACTCACTTCCAGTCTTTACTTACTCTTTGTCAGGCTTGATAACTGCGACCCTTCAGCTCTGGTAAGAAAAAAAAAAAAAATCACGAAAACTAGTGTTTGTCTCTCAAACTGCACAAAACCGGAAACACTTCTCCTGCTTTTGTTTACTGTTTTTTGTCGTTGTTGTTTTTTTTTTTTTGAAGAACCCAACATTACACACAATATCAATGAGGTGATGATACAAAACTCAAAAGTATTATTTTTTTCCATGACTTGAACAAATTAGCTGGAAAATATGATTTGAAGCTAGAAAGTGGCAGGGTCCGCCAAATGTAAACAGAGCAAAACAAACATTGTGCCGTCAGTTTTGTTTACTCCGTCATACAAAAAACGAGGAAGGTTTCTTTATTTAGTTAGTTTGTTCAGACATAAAAACAAAACAAAAAAAAAACAGTGAATTATTTTGATCAGGATTTCTAGTAATGCACTTTCAAAATGGAAAAAAAAAAGAAAGTTTGACAGAGTCGTGTAGGAGGGCCGTGGAGATGTTTCGAATCGAGTTGATTGATAAAGTTTTTCGCTCATCCGATCACAGTCGCCTGTTCGGCCTCTTGGAGAGATTACAGGCCGGGGACAGTGCAAGAGAGAGAGAGAGAGAGGGGAGAGACAGGGAGGGAGGGAGGTAGGGAGGGGGAGAGGAGCCGACAAACAACAATATAAGGCCTGTTGTACTGTAGCCTGCCAGGGAAATCCTTCTGCTCTGCGCTAAAACTGATCCAGGCGCAGCCACAAAAAGAACCGGGCCGCTAATAAATCACCCGAGCTCATTACCCTGACACACCTCAGAACATAAAGTGTGTCATTAAATGCGGTTTTTTTTATGCGATCTGTCTACTGAGATGTTGCTGCTGTGTTCCGTGCATCTTTATTTTACTGTTTGAGCCTTAAACATGAGCCGTGTTAAATACAAGCAATCATTATCGCGTGTGATCATTTTCAATCTATACACTCTGACGCTCCCCGCAGTCCCATACTGTAAAAAAAAAATGCGAGTGTCAGCGTGCATATTGTCTTATGACTAATTCGAGTTAATACAGCCATAATGACAGTATAACGGCACGCTAATTGGCCTTTTTTCCTCCACAACAATGCTCCCAGATCAGCATCTCTTTATTATTTAATAACGTCAAACGCTTGGCTGGCTGTGCTGGCTGCTGGGCCCGCTGGCTGCTGTGTGTGTGTGTGTGTGTGTGTGTGTGTGTGTGTGTGTTGTTGGGGAGGGGAGGACAATGCAGCTCCAATTTAAGAAGATCAACTCACGAGCTATATGGTGAGTGAAAGAGAGGAGAGGCCGCAGAGTGTGGACGGCTCAGACGAGTTCGGTCAAAAAAAAACCGTTTGGAGCGGCGCAGGTATTTGCTCGCTTTTTTTCCTCGCTCGCTTCCCCGGGGGGAGATGTATGTTCAACCCGGGCAGCTGGAAGCAACAGGTGACTGGATGGGACCGGCCCATCGCGCGGCTACAAGTGAAAGTGGCTCACGGTCCGCTGCGCCTTTGTTGTCCGGAAATTTGGAGACTGTGTTTACTGATGTCCCTCCTCGGGCCTGGGGAGGGTGCCGGGGAGGAGGGGGAGGAGGGGGAGGAGGAGGAGGAGGGGGATGGGGAGGAGGAGGGGGTATAATCTGCAACCTGCACGGCCTGAAAGTACAAAAAAGAAAAAAAAGGAAAGAAAAAATCCCAGACCCAGCATCCTTTCTGATTTAATTAACGAGAATGTCGGATGAAAATGAAGCCTCAGAATAGCAGAATGAAGGTTAAAACACAGAGACCACAACAAGGTGTTTATTTATTTTTTTATCTATTTTTTTTTTTTTTTTTTTGTCTTCAGACTTCGAGGCAGAACAACAGTTTTCCCCCAGCGCTCGTCTGGAATGATAGCAGCGGGTTTTTTTTTTTTTTTTCCAGCCTGGCTGCCACCCGTGGCCGGCTCCAGGAGCCTGGCAGACCCGGGAGAGGAAGGGAGGGGAGCGGAGGAGGACGGGTGGGATGCTCGCTGGAGAAATCGTTACAAAACACTGCTTATTATTATTATTATTATTATTATTATTATTATTATTATTATTTAGTATGCGATCAAGTTGGCTGAGAACAGTCCGGGTTCGATTTTCCGGCACTGTCACTTGTTGAATAAGGGCGATTAAAAAAAAAAAAAAAGCGCAGGTGTGGATCTCTGTGCGTCTGTAATCAGCCATCAGATAAATAATGCTGTTTTTTGTTTTGTTTTTTCGTTACGCAACAGTCTGCCAACGAAACTGTGGACGCGAGGCGGCCTGCAGTCATGTAACCCTGACATGTGGAGAGGAGCTGTGTCTTCCTCCCTCTCTGCGCACTGTGTACATCATCTAACAGGACATGAGGCAGTTTTCTTTTTCAGCGAACCCGCTGAAAAACGAAATAATTGATCGATTCCACGAGACATTTATTCTGATGCGAGTTTTCTGCACGCCTTTGCGTTTATTGGAGTGTTTGTGAGTTGAGTGTGTCGGAGCGGACAGGGGACCTGAAATTCCGATTTTCCTGTGACAAATATGGGTTTTCTGGTGGCACCGCTGAGCTGGAGGCATTCAGAGATTCCTTGATAGGGAAGGCTGTTGAGCTGATGGGACTGAATCATCATTAACAAGCCAACAGACACAGGAACCCCCCCCCCCCCCCCCCCCGTACTCCCCCCCTCCTCTGGTCTCATTTCCCAGCATAGACACTAACCTCTTTCACTCTGTCATCAGCCTGACTCTCTCCCTCTCTCTCCAGCGCACAACAGCACCGTCCATTGTTCCCCGGCCCCCCCCCCCCCTCCCCTCCGCCCGGCCCCCGACCCAACTGTTGACCAACAACTCCGCTCGCACATTAAACGGGAAAGGGTGGGGAGGGTGGCGGGTGGAGGAGGGCTCTGTCCTATTTTAGAATATCACACATTCAGAAATGGTCGGGAAAATGCGAGTGGGAAGGTGTGGCTGAGAGTTGTACGATATTAAATAGATTGAAATGACGCAGATAGGTCGAAATAAAATATTCAAAATGCGCCGAGACAATAACTGTACCTACTTTAAATTCTAAATCAAAACCTGTGGATATGTTGTGGGTCACCGGGAGGATGTACACACTGTGTAGTTGCAGTTTGTTCGCTTGTGCTGCGTGTGTTGCTTTTCAGAATAAAAGCTCTAGAAATGGAGTGGAGCTGTGACAAAGGGGGGCGGGGGGGGGCGGGGGGGGTGCCGCCTCGGGGACATGCGCGAGCCTTCTGAATGGATGTTGGAGAAGTGTGTGTGTATGTGTCAGTGAGTGTGTCTTTACAATAAATACAATATGTATCTATCTATCTATCTATCTATCTATCTATCTATCTATCTCATCAGGTGTTTTTGACTATCATCAGTAACAATTATATTAGTGATTTTGAAGTTCATATAATACAAAAGATACTGTTACAAATGGGATTATACAAAATGTGGATTTTCAAATTAAAGGGGAAACAAACAGTGAGAAACAATAGCTTTACCCATCTGCTGTGATGCGATAATAATAATAATAACAATAATAATAACAATAATAATAATAGTAATAACAATAACAATAATAATAATAATAATAATATAACAATAATAACAATAATAATAATAATAATACACGTTGAATAATCATATTGATATATAAAATAAGATGGTTTTCTTCTGACCTTAATACCATGAAATACATAAATAGATAAACATACAATCTGTTATAAATTAAGTGGAAACATGTTCTGTTCATTTCTGTAAGCTTTGATGAAGCTGACTAAAAATAGTCATTAATAGTCGAGTAATGTGTCATTTTCTCTGACTTTTTAAACGTGGAAAATGTTTAAAATGCCATGTTCGTGAGCAATCCTGTATATATGTCATAAATATAAAGCATGCAAACAACAGTTGATCTCTACAGTCAAATTACATTCACAGAGTTTATCCAGTATTGATGATGTGTGTTTATATTGTAGCTGTTTTAATACCGGAACATTTAACACTTTAACAAGATATGCAGACCGTCACCATTAGTGCTGTGCTGTTTTTCGTTGTCAGCCAGCTAATTCGCTGAATAAACAATCAAGGCAAATTGTTGGAGTTGTTTGCGATTGAAGGCGTCCGTGTTTTACAGCAGATCACGTTTCCACGTGTGGTTAGTTAACACTGGTAATGTGTGTTTTGTTTTTCTAAGTCAGCCCATGGGACAGGGTGCTAATGTGCTTTAAGGGTAGTCTTACATTACAAGGTGTCACAGAGATACTGCAGTTGTTCAAAGGCTCTGTCAGTGACATCAACATGACAGCGCTCGCAGCTTCTCTCTCTCTCACACACACACACACACACACACGCACACACACACAGGCTATACATACAGTATATGTAGGCCATCCTTCAGACAGCACCCCCTCCTCTTGTGTTTTCCCTCAGCCTGCACTTATTTCTTCCTCCCTTCAAGAATCACCACATCAGATAAAGTGGATGACAGCCTCCTCTAAATGTCAAATTTGCCCACCGTTCAGTCTAACAGATACGGCTGAATTCACACCCTTCAGTGCCCAGATACTGCGCTGCGGCAACAAATCATGTTGACACACAGAGCATCACCCCGGATTACATTCCCCCCATGTGGAAATGTCATATCTCCCTCTGTGGTGAATTATTCATCTGACCCCGCAGGACCTCTCCCGGTTTACTTACATTGTTTCTCACCTGTTGGCTGAATAAACTTCTAACATTTTTCCCACATATTTTAATCCGGACATGATCACAAAAATAGAGGAGAAACAACTCTGCAGTCACCAGATTGGTTCCTGTTCAATGTAGTTTCCATCCGTAATTGAACTGTGCAGAAAAACACTCCTGACACACGTTTATCCTCAGCTTCACCTACAGCTGACAGTACTCAGCCGGGCCCTCTCCAATGGGTTTGTTGTCAACAAGGAATTCCCGCTCAATTATTAACCATTCAACATCGCGGCTCATAAAAGCTGTATCGATTTACCGCCACCGTTAATCTTTAAGATGATAATAATGTCGTAATAATTTCACAATCCGTGCTGTAATGTAATCAGGCGTCTTGTCATCCCACAGATTATACATCATCTCACGTCGGTAATCTAACGTGGAGCTCATTCAGACTAAATATCCATACAGCAGTTTGTTTTGACGGGGTGTTTGCGCAGTGTACAGACTACAGGATGTTCACAGCCGACAGCGCTTGGCCCAAATATGATCCGGTTCTTGCGGCTAAAAATGAATCGTGGAGATTTGGAAGGCTGCACGGACCCCTCCGTCCTAACATTGCTGCATTTGTTCGGCTCCTGTGCGGAGGAATGTTCTTTTGTCACGCGTAAAATCTCGTTCCCAGTCGATCATGTTGACTGTAGTGTAGATTTCGATTGATTGCATCAGTCACTATCGGGCTATTCTGGAGCTGGTGACTCTGAGGTCTCCCTCTCCCTCTCCCCGTCTCTCTGACAGAAGCTGTTGTTGAATGGAAGAGTGGCCTCTTTCAGTGTGGGTGTCCCCTCGGGGCCAACTGGGAGAGATAATCAGACAGGACAGTTACAGACAGACAGGCAGACAGATGCAGCAGACTGAAGCTGTTTCACCCTGAGTCAGACCGAGGCACATTTGGAGGAATTTTAGATGAGCATCTGTTATTTCCCTCAAGTTACTAATACACGATTGTACAATGAACACTTTGAATTTTTACTAACGTTTTATTTTCCAGTTTTTTTCCCCCCCTTTTCTTTCCCACATAAATATAGCAATGAGGGGTTTAAATCCTGTCAGCAGGGGAGGTCATATGTCCGCAAATCAGTGCAGCACAGTGAGTAAATCTTGGAAAAATCTCTTCAGAGTAGGCAGTTAAACTACCGATTAGATTAGATTGGATTGGATTAGATTAGATTAGATTAGGGGGAGTTTTATTGGTCCCTGGAGGAAATTGTGTTCCTGCTGTAGAAAGTCTCAGCACAACACAACACATCAAACAGGAGCCAAAGATGACGCTCATATAAAAATATTCACACGCAACATGATTTTACAAGATACCACCGCCGCAATGGAGAAACGTTTGTCACACATGAACATAATATCCCATATAAAAGGAACAGTTCACCCAAAAACGAAAATTCTGTCATTGTGGTCTCGCCCCGAGGCTGATGGAAGGTCGGTCGACGTTTCACAGTCCACAAAACGCTTCATGAGCTTCACAGCAAAACAGAGTTGCAGCCTCCGCAACTGAAGCAGATTTCAGTGCCCTCCACTTGTGGTAAAGCTTGTGCAGCTACAGTGTGAGGATCTTTGCTTAGAAACGGGCATACAAAACTTATTTTCAACGAAACCACCTAACGCAAAGTCCAATATCTTCAGGGAAACGACCAAACATGTCAGCTTCCGAACAGGATCTACAGTGTGGCTGTTTACCTGGGACAGTTTGTTTGTATGAGTTACCTTTTACAGAATTATCATTTGAATCTCTGCTGTTGTCACTTTGCTCTTAAAGTGTGAAACAGAGCGTTCACTGCCGCTAGATTTCCAAAGCCTCGCTTACATGTGACGTGTACCAGAGGATATCTCCCATGAACCACCGCAATTATAAAATTAATCAAGTGGTTATAGATTGATGTGATATGAAATGATAATGCAGAGTGGCAAAACAGGTATTTTATTATTCATATGAAAAAAAAAAAAAGAAAAAAAATCAACACGAGTTTCACCCGAGCTCGTGTTTCAAAAGATTGCGTGATCATAACTGGCCTCATCTGTGGAAGTTTCCATCACAGCGTTTCTGAGTACACCTGTTTGTGTGCGTGGGTGTGTGTGTGTGTGAGGGAGGGAGCGAGAGACAAGGCAAATATAGGGCAGTGAGAGAGAGAGAGAGAGAGAGAGAGAGAGAGGGGAGAGAGAGAGGGGGGGGGAGAGAGAGAGGTCTGGCCTGGGTTGGGTTGGGCAGGTCAGTGCAGCAGCATTTGATTGTAAATAAGAGAGGAGTCAGTTCACACGCCGATCAAGTGACTGCCGGGAACAAGCGAGCCATTTGAATCAGGTGGCTATCTCCCTATCTGAGAGATCAGAGCCCTGTCACCCCCCCCCACCTGCCTCCTCCCTCTGCTCTCGTCATTGTGTGTTGCGCAGTAAAGGGACACACACGCACACACACACACACACACACGCACACAAGTGAAATGACATGTCCCTCCCTGCTGGCTATAAGGGCAGGCAGAGTGGCTGGATGAGATTTCACTGTCTCACGTTAGGGGAGGTGAGGAAAGGAAGAGGGAAGAAAGGAAAGGAGAGGAGAGGAGGAAAGAGGAGAGGAATACCCCCTGCAGTACTGTAACATCCTGGAACGCTTCCTGTCATTGGCTCTGTTGTCCGTCAAATGATCGCGACGCGCAAGATGTATTATATGTAACAGTCGTCTCAGAAAATGAACATAAATCTGAAGTCTTAAATCACATCGAGACATTTTAAGTCTTTCACTCAGTCACTCCAAACAAACTGTATTTACTATATATCATTTTTTAAGTATTTGAACATTGTGCACGACTGTATTTGAGTTAACAACTCAACTGGATTTATCTTTTACCTTCATGTTTATCTCTAAACAGCACAGAAGGCGGTCTGAACGCTTATTGTCCCTGTTGATTAAAATGTCAGTTCATTTCCCCGATTTGTTGGTTTATCTAGAAAATGCAAGAAAATGCTGACAAAAAGTGACTCATTTCAATTCCCCGAGAGTCCCAGAGGTCTTTGAATATCTTCAAATATCTCATTCCTTTTTGTTTTCTGTTGTCAAAGATACAGTGATACAAAACAGCAAATCCTCCCAACGACCAAGCCGAGATCAGCCGCTTGATAAATTAGGTGTCAAAATAATTGGCAATTAATTTTCTGTCAGTTGACTAACTGATTTATTTAACTAATCGCCTCAGCAGCAAATGAAATAAGTGCTCCTTTCAATATAAAACCAACAGTCCACTTTGCTTCTGACCACAGGAAACCAGACTGTGCTCTTCATTTAGCCTGGCTGTCACAATAAAGGCCTGCGAAAAGTGGATTAAATACAACACCAAAGGAGAGACACACACACACACACACACGCACGCACACACATTCACACACCCACACACATATGTTTTTTATGTTGCGTCTTGACAATGACCCCCGAGGGAGACGATGATGTGTGACAGCTGCTGCTTGTTCATATTGATTAAATGACAACTGGGATCATTTACCGATTTACCGACTCACGGAGCTCAAATGTGCGACACGGCCCCGAGGGCCGGCTCAGGACTGTTAGCCTGGACGGCCTGCGGCTTATGTCCTCAGCCTCATCTCCCTCATCATCTCTATTACACTGTTCATTTGTGATGTTGACGCTGTTCGTCTTATTGAACAATAAGTCCTACACAAGTGGCAACGGCAGATCAAACCGTGGTGACACACTGTGTAGTAGCAATAAAGATAATAGCAATAAAAAGCAGATTTAAAAGAAGGAGTGACCAAGTTTTCGTCGACCGAATGAATGAGAAGTCAAACACTGCTCATGTGTTTGTATTTCAGGCCGTTGGTGATAAAAACTTGATTTTGATCCGTCTTGGATTTTAGCAATAATCTTAGTGAGTAGAACTGGTTTGTAATTGAAGGGAACGATGGCCAAAACTGTATATGATCCGAGTTGTTTTTCATCAAATAGACACAGTACATTTGTTTTAACAGCTGATTTACGGCACACACAGCATGCAATGGGCAGAAAAATGGTGTTAATTAGAATGTAATAGCAGACTAAAGCATACAAATCAATCAGGGTGGTTAGGAGTAGAGCTAAAAGGTGTCATAGAATTATATTATAAGAAGAACAGACTTGATAAAATTAAGTGCATGTAAAAAATGAAACCGCCAAATGTGTCAGTACATAAAAAAGTATAACAGAAGGGGAAAGGTCAGAACAGGACATGAAATGGACTCAGTATAGTAGCGAAAATATGCGAGAACAACGGGCAGATGTGTTGATAATACCTACGCGTGTAGAAGATTTAATCCAACAAATTCCGGACAGAAATTGTGTTGAAAATGTCTTCACAAAGGACGCACGGCTCGGCCTGCGACGCTCGGAATCGTCTGAATGAGGTGACGAGGAGGTAAATGTGGAAAAAGGAAATTTTGATTCAGGGCTTTTTCAGCACGAAGTCGCAGCCTGTTGGAGAAAAACTTTTCTAAATGGTTCTATTAGCAGCCCTCATTTAAAAAAAAAAAAAAAGTGATTTATGCTCTTTCAAGTTAATTGGTTTGTATATGGCGAGTGCAAACATGCATACAAGACATGGCAGGAAATTACTTTACAGGACAGAAAAGTGTATACTATGACGAAACACGACCGTGCAGGATAGATCAGGGAAGGACAAGACAGGACATGAAATAGGAAGTTGATAGATAGATTGGGATGGAAAGAAAATTGACTTTATTGGACAGGAAAAGACAAGAAAGGAGTAAGGCAGTGCAGGAATGTATATTAGGGACAGGACAAGACAGGAAATAAAAGAAAGGGACAGGAGGATGGACCGAAGGGGAAGGCGGGGCCGATCGGTACCACATGGTGTAGGATAGGACAAGACAGGAGACTGCATGATAGGACAAAATGAGCTTCTAGGACAGGATAGGGTATGACAGGACACAAAATACTTTTTTGGACAGGAATGGACTGAATGTGATGGGACGAGACAGGACATTAAAGGATTGTAACAGAAGGTCAGGACAAGATAAAACTGGACTTAACTGGACAGAAAGGGACACGACCGGGCAGGACAGTGTATGATAAATCGGGACAGGACTAAGATCTAGGCTGCATGTTGTAGGATAAGACAGAACAGGACAGGACAACGCAGGACAGAATGGGCTTGTAGGACAGGACTGGACCTTACAGGACACACAAAACTAGACGAGATGTGACAGGACGAGACAGGACAGGAACGAGGGCAGCCCCGAACAGGAGAGGACGCATTGCTCTCTCCCCCTCATCTTTTAGTATTTTGTCCCTATGTGTGTGGTGGGTCAACAACACCGGGACAGACGGGACATTTGGCAACGTTCACTGCTGCCAACTGTCCCAGCACTGAGAGGTTTGGCTCGCTTGTGTGTACGTAGAGTGTGTGGCCTTGGGAACGGGCCAGGTGAGGCTGTTGAGCGCAGATTAAAGCGGAGATGGATCAATCACTCCAGTCTCTGAGCTGGTGAGTGACAGCCAGCCCGGGGACACAAACACAGAGACTATTGATTTTGAGTCGCCTTCCATCAGATCTCCCTGAATTGCTCCTCGTAAGGCTCGCGCACACAGTCAAACATTTACAATTGCATATACACACACACACACTGACGATAGAGCTTATTTCTTCCTCTCTGTCACTCCGTCTGTCTCACACACACACTCGCGTAGGACTCTTGCTGTGTGTGAGTCTCTGTTAGCAGGAATGACCCCTCTGGCCACGCCTTTTCTAACAGGACTACAGGATATTTAGCAGCACGGAGAGACGTCCCTGTGCCACTTGAAGGAAGCTATTAGCAATAAAATGTCGTGCAAGAAGTAGTTCACAGCTTGGGAAGAAGTGCAGCCTGAGAAAGTTCAAACTGATCTGTAGAATTGGGAAGTAATTTCCTAAAACTGTTTTTTTTTTTTTTTTATGCAGTTTTGAATGCTATTCTCAGTGACTGGGTGTCTTTTGGAAGACAGTACAATGACTTTGAGCAGGGTAGTAGGGAATCTAGATACTGTAGCTGACATATTGTACTGTAGAAAGTGTGACTGTTGACGAAGGTTCTCAGTCGTCAGGGTCACGGTAATTCTAAGTGCTGTATCGTTGGCAACTGGACATGTTTCAGTTTCGCGAATATGTTTCATCTCTCATCCAAAAGGCTCCTTCAGTTTAGACCTGTAAGGTAGATTGTACCCTATCACATCGGCGAATCCTGTCAGGGTGGCAGGGAGGTTATGTTTTCACCCATGTCCGTTTTTCTGTTGGTTGGTCGGCAGGATTACATAAAAAAAACTGCTGAGAGAATTCCCACAGAGCCAATTTTCTCTGGTAAAATTTATGTGGCTCGCTAGAGTTTTTCCGATCCTGATACCAGATATGCCGCCGACACTGCAGAAAACGCAGGTATCGGCATTGGCGAGTATGCGAGCCCATGCACCGAACCGATACCACCTAATTTAGAAACAGGACCCTGCTACTTCCCAGTTCCGTTAGCTCTACTTAACGCTGCACACCGAAAATCAATTATCTAAAAGCCAACGCAGGAAGTTGCGCTGTGCTGCCCCTGGCAACTGCTGTTTTTTAGAGTGGTGAAGAAGAAACTTGCTGTGGAGGCTGTAATCTGGAGGGATGGCGCGAGTGTTGCCAATTTCAACACCAGCAACCTTTATAAAGCATTTAAAGATGGAAAACAGTGAGGGAACACATTTCATGTAGGCTGAAAGACGTGCAGGCAGTCAGCTTCACTGCCGACATCTGGACCTCCGACGCGTGCACCTTGTCTTTGCTGAGTCTGCACACTGGGCGGACACAGTATCGCCGTCTACATTTGCCGTTCACAATGCAGCGCTGCAGGCTTTATTAATTCCTAGATGTATTTAAGTTGCTGCTGCACTACTGTTTTTAACTGGTCTATTTAAAAAGTGGAATTTGGAGTGGAGCTTTAAAGGAATTGTTATTTATTCCTAGATTTCTTTATTTGTTCTCTTTTTTGGTTATGACTGACTGTCAAAGTAGATGATAAAAGAATGTTGTATGGCAATCATTGTCTGCGAGGTTTTAACCTGAACCGGGCCATGCAACACTGATAGCAATCGTATCACATCCATTAAACAACTGTTTTTTTTTTCTTTTTTAACAAGCACCAGTATTGGATCAATACTTGGTATCAGCCGACACCCAAAGCCCAGGTATTGGAATCGGTATCGGGAAGGAAAAAATGGTCTCATAACATCTCTGATTCTATTTGAAGCCCTTAAATCAGGGTGTAGCAGTTATGGCTGGTTTGAAATTTAAAGTGATACATGGCTATTGAGTCTGATGAATAACCAAAAAGTTCCTTTTAGTTTAGTCAAGCCGACTGAACTAAAAGGAACTTTTTGGCCCTTGTGAATGTGTGTGCTCTACTGACTGCCATTTTAGTTACCAAAGGAACTGATACTTTCTAAAACACTCGTGTTTTTTAGTGATGAGGTTCATCCAAGCTTTGGAAATGCCCCCACTGCTGCTCACCTAACATCGTCTACGCAGAACATCAACTTTTCCCACTCGCCGTTTTCCTGCTGCAACTCTATTGTCAGCTGCATCAACAGCAGACAGGACACAATGTGCGGTTGATAAAAGTTTTCTACTGTTTGAAGAGCGGAGAAAACTGAATCTAGAAGGAAACAAACAGCCCCAGTGTGGCCGCGGCTGATGGCAGGGGAGGTGTGTATTGGGAGCAGTCGCCTAATAAGGCTAAATACCAGACTGTGAATAATCTCCCAGTAAACTGTCTACTCATGAAAACCACAGAGATGCAAAAGCAGCAACTCTCGCTTTCTGCCTGGCTGCCCTCCCCCCGCCTCCCCCCCTCTATCGGTGTGTGTGTCTGTCTCTCTCTCTCTCTCTCTCTCTGTCCGCACCGTTCTCTGTCCCTCTCCTCTTTCTTTACTTTCTCGCTCCTGCTCTCCTCCTCCTCCTCCTTCTCCTCCTCCTCCTCCTCACTCCTCGTCTCGTCTCAGTAAGTAGGATAAGGCTTGGAGAGCTCTGTCGTCGTGGTAACTGCCACAAGTATTCAGTTTGAAGTTTGAGGAGGTCAGTTTGTGGGTCAGAGTAACACACACACACGCACGCCTGCGCACACACACACACACACACACACACACACACACACACTCACACACACTCACACACACAGGACCTGAGAGAGGGTGGGGTGTTGAGGGGACCCCCATATGGGCCTGGGTCCTTATACATGAGGGGATGAGGAGGGGGAAGAGATGTTCTGGGAGGGGCAGGGGCCACTGCAGAGCTCTGCATCTCAAACAGTCGTGGTACCAGAACTTTTTCAGTTTCTGGGACTGAAATTAAGCTGATTACGAGCGATATCTGACTCTGAGTTACTCTTTGGTGTAATTGGATTTTTTGCACTTCAGTTACCCTGATGTTCATGTCCATTCCTTTAGTATAATGATTGGCAGCTAAAACCTTAGTGACTGATGCTTTATGTTCATATTCATCAATATCCATCTATTTGTAGGGAAATGAAAGAGAGCCAGGACCTCCTTAATAAAGGAAAGACAAATTATATGATGAATTACCACATTGTAAAATGCTCTACCACGAGTCAAGTAAACTGGTTTTACTTTGATTTGCTTTGGAACTTCTGAGTACAAGTGTTTTTACTTTCCCAAAAAACAGTGATTATAAAAATTACTTAGAAGTCAAGTTTAGCTTGCAAAAGCTAAATTAAGCAAATGTACAATTGAATTATTGATAGAATGAACTTCATCATATCACTGAATCCTTTCACAGTGTTACGACATCATTACCTCCGGCAAGGACATGTTTTCACCCGCATGATGTAGCACGATTACACAAAAACTACTGAATGGATCTCCACGAAAAACTTGGATGGAGGATGGGCCTCAGCCCAGAACAGAGCCCATTAACTTTTGGTGCTGAGCTGGATGAAGAGAACGATCCAGGATTTTTTTTCTGTCTTTTAACATGGCGAGATTTGGAACATTTCTCAGGTGAAAAAAATCAGGCCGGTATCTACGCGTGGATACATTTTGTCGCGGACCCAAATGAAAATCTGAACCTTGTTGTTTAGAATTAATTATTTGTTCGGTTTAAATTTAATTGAATTAAAAGGAACTATTGGGTCTTGGCGGAGGTATGCACTCTACTGAGTTCCTGATGCCTTAACATTTCATTTTTCATCATCTACTCCTGTAGCTCGCTAGTTTATACTTTAAAAAATACTTTACAGACCATTGGATGGGTTAATTATTGTTTCCAACCTGGTCACCATTATGGTGTAAATATTGACTGCACAATGTAATGGCTACAGAATAATGTCCAATTCAGTGTTTACATTGGTTCTTTGTAAACCTCACTTTCGCTATATATTTCATCTACCACCAGGCACGAAATCTCCCAGAACATGGAGGCGAGTGATTCAGTCAGGCTGGCACCATTTCTGTCTGCTCTCACTCTCCATCAGAGACTAAATGAATTAATAAACTCCCTGTGTCGCTGGTATATGCTACTCTAAAGAAAATGGAAAGTATTTCAGATATGTTTGCATCAGCAGCACCAAACAGTAAAACCACTTGAAAACATCAGGGGAGGGGAAAGATGTCTGCTTCCACTTAAACCCACAAAGGAACAATTCATTGTCTATTTTAATTATGGACATTTTTGCTCACTGTTACTTAGATTGTTTGTAAGTATAGTTCAGGATGAAATGTAGACACAAAAAGTTTAAGCTGTGAGCGGTCAGTTTCAGAGTGAGTACAGTTATGTTTTCAGGAATTATCTGACACAGAATCTGGAAAAGGACCAAGGCCCCCTAAAATCAAAAACATTCATTCTGTCCCAGCCAAAGTCCAACAGTCACCAAACTTGTTGTGCTGTTGTCAATGGAACTTTGTTGTTGCTTTGACTGTGGGCCAAACTCTCTCCGTGCACATAACCAGCTCTGGCTGGCTCACATGGACACCTTGAACACACCATCAGTCCAAGACAACTGCTGCACTGCGAGCAAACACTGAAGTCCTCCACTGCCACCACACTGCCAGTGCAGGTGCAGTCTCAGATCCTGTCAAACACAACAGCGGCTTGTAAAACTAAACTCAACCAGAACAGCAAAATAAGAACGATTTCTAATGTTCTCTGTGGGATCGGCGCATTCATGATGTTTTTATTTATTCAACGCCGCCGTTCTTTCATTAATTACTTGTGTTTGAAGGCAGGTATGGCTGCATCATTTCACTTCTTGCAACAGGAAAAGGAGACTCACGTTATTGGACCAGTTTACACCAATGTTTCCATGAAAAATGCTTAGCACAAACTTTCTTTCTTTCCTAAACTTCCTCTCACTCACAGTTTTTTTTCTCTCTCCGTGTCTCCCTCTGTCTCTATCCTGGGTGGTTTCTGATGTAAATGTTTTCAGTCAGTTGGCGGCTGAGTCTCAGCAGGTGGTCCACCAAATCCACTGTAACCCCCGGCAACCCCTGTCCAGCCAATCCAAACGCTGCCCTGCCCGCCACTCCGCTTAGTTAGCCCTGACAGGACCCTCTGTGTGTGTGTGTGTGTGTGTGTGTGTGTGTGTGTGTGTGTGTGTGTGTGTGTGTGAATGAGCGAGCGAGAGAGTAGCAGCTGAGAAGCAGTGCTCGGAGGACAGGGTGTGTTCCTGGAGTGGTCATTAAAAGTTTATTAAAAAGTCTTCAACCGTTGGGAAAAAATGGGTTTGAGTATCAGTGAGCATGGAAACAACTGTGCATGTAAGTGTGTGTGTGTGTGTGTGTGTGTGTGTGTGTGTGTGTGTGTGTGTGTGTGTGTTTGAGTAAAATCACTACTACAGAAACATAGTAACTTCCTCACTTCTGGGAGGAAAATATCAACTTTTCACTTCCATCCACACAGAAGAACTCGTTGTCACATTTTTATTAAGACCTGTTGGTTTGTTAGCTGTGGAAAGGCAGAGGTTAAGGTCCACTGTTTGCACGTTTTTGAGAGGCAACCGAGGAAATGCAGTCAGTCACTCCCTGAGACAGAGTAAAACACGAGGTACCACATCTTCACACATCTGCAGATTTGCTTTTGTCAATGATCTCCAACAACTTTTGGTGAGCAAAAATTTGGGGCTGGAATCGTATCAGGTGATGGCAGGTGCAGGAAAAAAGTCTATCGCTCTTACAGAATAACCCTTAAATAATGTAGCTGTTCACTAGATATGATACATTTTGAAAGTTAGGGGAAAGATAGTTGATTGTTGAGTCTCGTTCCCAGCTTGTCAAATGCCAACACCTCGGGTTAGAAAATTCTGACCTAAAGGCATCTGTATTTTACGACCTGGAAGTGAGACAAAATACGATCTCTCTCTCTCCAGAATTGCCATCTCTGCCTTTAATGAGGATCATTAATGTAGACTATTTTACAAACCAACTCATGTACACAGTGGGACAGATTTATCTTTATTTATTTTTTTCACTTTTCTTTTGTTTTACATTGTTTTTTTTGTTTCATCCTTGATGTTTTTTTTTAAATGTTGAAGCAGTTACAGGTCAGCCTGATGTGTTTCAAGGCTTTCAAGAATACATTATAAAACTCTTGCGTCATCTATTCCAAATGACAAATTGTGCAAGTAGATTTCCAAGAGATAGATTTTCAGCCTGATCAGACATATCAAATGCTCTGTCTTCTTACTGAAATATCACCACCACAAACACTCCTGTAATTACTTTTTTCAACGAACTCATAGTTCACTCAAACAGGCCAAAACAAACATGAGCAGTACACTATAATGAACCTATCTGAGTCTTAAATGCAGACCTTGAATCATCGGGTATCTCTAACAGTCTTTGAAAACACTCTGATTCTGAAGAAGAATTTGACAGAGGGTGATAATTAGAGTCAGGTTGATTAGTAACGCACATGTTTCCTGTCACTCATCTTAACTACGCTTGTTCTTCCCTGTGACTCCGGGTAATTCAGAGCACAGTGTCAGATGAATCTCTCAACCTGCAGGGAACAGCTGAGTGCTGAAAGACGATGAAAAATCAAATATTTTTTTATGTTTAACAAGTCAAGTATGTCTTAGTTTTGTGTAGCTGTCTGTGTATGAACAACAAAATAAATGTACACTTCTGACTTATAGTGACTCTAGTGTCACTTCTTGAAGCCCGGTGAGCAAGAAAGGTCTGTGTTGTGGGTGGTTGGAGATATTGGACAGGTCACTCTCAGGACTATTCAGAGACTGGGGTTTGAGTTCCGGGTGTGACCAAGCGTCAAGATTAATATGTGTTTTTTAAGTTATGCATGTAAAATAACTTATATATCTGAATTTATGAAAGTAACAAAGTTATAGTATGATCTTTTCCTATACCTAACCAAGTAGTTTTGCGCTGACAACCTCAACCATTTCACAATGTAATAACAGTGTGAAAGTCGTATCATCAAGGTCCACTGAGAAAGCTGCTGTATTTGACGAGGTGGGAATGAGTGTTTCCCTTGGGCAACCCAATTGCCAGATTAAATGTTGACTATTTGTGTTTCTGCAAACCAAACTGTAAGTTTCAGTTTCTATGTTGTGACAAAGCTTATGTACTTCTAGTCTGATTAGGTTTAGGCACAAAAAAACATGTGCTTTTGGGTTGGGAAAATATAATTTTTTGGTTCAATCACCCAGTTTTGTCTTGTCTTCTCTTTTTTTCACCAAACGTCTTGCTAAAATTACCCAGTTTTGTTGGTTGAAACAAGGAGCTAACTTGCCTCGAACAGTGGTCTCTGACCTCGGCAGTCCCCTCACCTAGTTGTCCCGCCACCGCCATCCCCTCCTCTTCTCGTCAGTACAGGTCAGCAAATATGCACATGATCTACAGTTAATATAGTTGACATATCCATAGTTTGCAGAAACAAACATTTTATTCCGCTGGCTGCACTGCAGGATGATAGCTCGCTGCCATTGTATGCATGTGAATGAGTGAATGAGAGGTGAATTGTAAAAGAGCTTTGGATAAGAAAGCTATATAATTGCAGCACCATTTATGTTTAACCATGAAATATCCATTGAGAGCTGTTTTATAGCCCCTTTGGTTCAGAAATGTTGACATCAGAGGAAGACGCACAGAAGTCTTTAAGTTCTGCCTGTAAGCCAACATCTCTTTAGAATAGAGTCATTTTCCCCACTCTTTCAGATTATTATTTCACAGGTTTACTCTGAATGTCTTGTCACCTCATCAGTATTTCATCTGTGACCCCACCAATAGTATCCATACAGTCCTCAGCACACACATCCTCTCCATTCATCTACCTTTTCTGTCTAGATGCCCTTACTCTCTCTTTTTTCTTTCCCTGCCTGTGTGAGTGATGTGGTAACGATGATGGCGATCACCTGAAGGCTTTTTTTTTTTTTTTTTTTTTTGCTGCGTGCTTGTTCGTGTGTGCATGAGCGGGAGAGAGAGAGCAGAAGTGGATGGATGGTGTAAATGTCTGAGCTATCATCAGGTTTGATTGGCTTTGAGTGGCTCTGAGTGCTGGGTCCATCCCAACCATTTCCCTGGGTCCTTGGGAGCAGTGGGTAGTGTGTTTGTGTATGTGTGCATGTTGCCATGCTTTTTGTGTATCTCTGTGTCTGTGTGTGTGTGTGTGTGTGTGTGTGTGTGTGTGTGTGTGTATGTGTGTAAGTGTCAGGATATCTATGTACGGATACATGTCCATTTGACCATATTAAGTCCCTGTATGCTCTACAAAACTACAAAACCATGGCACAGCATCAGGGAGGCTGAGAGGATTCAGAGACTGCAATTCAACTAAAGGATGCAGGTTGATACTGTGTCACCAAGCAACTGCCGGGAGTGTCCTTCAGCAAGACACTGAAAGCTCAGATCAAAGGAAGGTGTCGTAACTCCAGTTCATTTATATTTGTGTATAAAAAAAATAGGGTTGGTCATCAAAGAGTATACCATATGCAGTGTTGGGCAAGTTACTTTCAAAATGCAGCCTATTACTAGTTACCTTCATTTTACAGTGATACATTATGTTGCAGTGTTACAGTCTGCATAGGTTAAGATATTACTTATTACACTACTTTTTAGTTATGTTCAACAAAATGGCAATATAACCTTTACAGAACAATTAAATAGCTTTAATAGCTAAATTATCTTTTTGAATAAAGGAATATTCTCAGACACAGGGATGAGCCGGCAGACAAAGGATCAGTCTGATATATTATGAGATAGGAATACATATTTTTGATTGTAAGCTCAGTCGTATGAAACACAACAGACCTATACCTACTATAATGCAGCCTATAATGACATGACAAGTCTATGCCCTTTTCTTTAGTCCACCTGTCCACACTTACCTGTCATTCAAGACTGTAAAGTAAAGTGTGCTCAGAGGATTCGGCTTCATCATTTGTCTCATCTCAGTCACGCAGAGACTGAAAAAAGAACGTATGGGCTCGACTGTATTAAACACAAGCATAGTAAAGCATTGCAAGTTCACAGAAGAATAAAGATGGTACAACTGTGACAATGATATAATATCTTGGCACAGCGATTCTGCGATAATCAGTGAATTGTGAGGTGATCGTCAAGAAATGCATCGAGATACACTGAAGAATACAAAAAAAGAGCAGGAAATATGTTTTTACTCACTGCATTGTGGACTGTATAACATGTTAGATCAAGATATTTATTTATTTTATTCAGTTTTTAAATTTTTTTTTTGAAATATGTAAAAAAATGATATTCAATTTTAATCAAAGTATGTACACCTTAATCAAAGTATCAAACCTTTTTGCTGTCCATATTAATTTTAGACTAAGCTAACTTGGCTAATTAAACATTATTTCATGTGGGCAGGTGATGTTCTTTTTTATTCATCTGGGCGCCTTAGTGGCGTTGAGGCCCTGCGGCTCTGGTGAGTCAAGTCATCGGGAATCTTTTTAGAATGCTTGCACGTTTTCATAAAAATGTCTGTGTCATCATATTGTAAGAGGAAATTATATGATATATTGCTGACTCGATAGTTGGCCTAACCCTTCATAGAAACATGTTGATTGCATGGTCACTCCCATCCAAAACAGAATTGTTTGAAGCAGCTCCAAATTGGGTTAACATGAGTGAATTAACATGACATGACATAATAGCCTTCTCAGGAAATATCACACACTTACTAGTTTTATTATCAGTTATGTTGACCCTTAAAGGAATGAAAACAGAAGGTTTTTATTTGGTTGAAAGAATGCTTTACCATAGTTTCACAAAATATCATGTCCTGACAGACATGAAACAGGACATAAACTTAAATATAGGTATTTAAAGCTAGTACATTTAGTACTTAGCAAATGTTCACGGTACAATAACAGTCCATATTCATACCTTGGAATAAGTATACCGCTGCTACCCTTCATGACACACGCTGTAGTCACTTTACGCCTTTGAAAACGTTTTCCTTCAAGTGCTGTTGCTGGCCAAGTTAAACTGAAAAAGTTAATCCATAGAAAACAGCACAAAGACCGTGTTTCTCTACATGATAGACAAGGGCCACCAATAAACAGATAAGTAATGAGAAAAAATGACTTCCCACTTCCTCGAGGCTGGAGAGGAAGTGTCGTCGCCTTGATTATCCGAATCCTCCCGCCCCTCTCTGAGCTCCATACATACCAAAGACAGTGCTGGAGGGTAGAGAAAGGCTCTCGTTAATGTTTAACCAGGCTATGTAAAGACAAAGTCAGATAGCTGAGCTTATGAGCAAATAGTCTGTGTGTGTGTGGGACAACAATCAGTTTAATGGCTGACATATATGGAAATACTGCAGGTCTAAGGAGAAGATGAAGCACTGAAACAATCTGATCTAATATATATTAAAACATATGTTCGTATAAATGTATATGGTGATGTTACAATGTTTAAAGCACACAAGAAGTTGTGATGTCATCAATGCTGTAATAATTGTTACAGTGTACCATGAACATCAAAACTATACATAAATGAAGGTATTTTGGACTCTCAGCTAATCTCCAAACTGAAATGAAATCATAATTTAGCGATAAACTGAGCTTCTAGTTGTTGATGTTGAAAAGAGAAGGCGTCAGTGGGTCATAAACATTCATCAACAGGTAAAAGACAGTGTTGAATGTCTATTTAAAAGAGTACATTTGTCAATTGCTTTTAATGCGGGGTGCCAAATATAGCAACAGATATGATGATCAGCCTGTCAGGTGTGTGTGTGTGTGTGTTTGTGTGTGTGTGCGTGTGTGTGTGTGCGTGTTAGTGGAGTGTATCCATATATGCATACATGGAAGTCTGCACGTGTGTTTAAAAGAGAAAGAGCTTTTTTTTGGCCAAGTTGGCATTACTTGTACCATGTGTGTTGGTGTGTGTGTGTGTGTGTGTGTGTGTATGTATGTGTGTGTGTGTGTTGGTGTTTTGTATAGAAAGTGCTGCGTGCAGTAGAACGGGGGATTTGGTGCCATCAGCACAGTGATGTCAGCACACAGAGACAAACAAAGCCAGAATCCAAACCCTCTCCCAACTACCCACAATCCCCCAGGACACTGTGGGGGGCCCTGCCTGGGGGCCCACTGCCAATAACACACACACACACACACACACACACACACACACACACACACACACACACACACACACAGGCACACAACCTCACACACACAGATACACAGAAATGATTAACACACATACACATCCACTCAAATGTATAATAGTATTGTACACTGTGAAAAACGTATGATTGGTCATCATGATCATCATCTTTCTCTTTAGTTTATTTATACTGTCCTACATCAAGGTTATCTGGTGTATGCATAATGTTCTATTCCACAAAGTAAACCCAACTGTAAAATACAGCTAAACTTCAACCAACTATAAAAAATAACCGTTTTATAAAATTAATATCAACTTAAGTGCCTTTTGGAACAGAATCAAACTGTTAATTAGATTAATGACATTCAATCCAACTGTAAAAACAGCTGAAAACTAAACTCTAGAAAACTGAAACCATGTGTGAAAAGAAGTAGTGATAAGGACAGTAAATCTGAAAAAGTGTAAAATACACAAAGGAAAGTAAAAACAACTGCTGGAAACCCAAATCAACTGTAAAGTGTAATGCAACCACATGAAACCAACCACGAAGCTCATTTTGGAAACAGAAACCATCTGTACCATAAAACTAATTGTAATGTAAAGTACTGTTTAGGATGTAAGCACATCTGTAAAATACAGCTGGAAACTTCAACCAACCAGGAAACAGAAAGCAACTGTAACTTACATTTAGGTTGAATCCAACTATAAAATAAGATGGGACTTAACTCTAAAAAACTTAAACCACTTAAAAATAAGTAGCGTTATGAAAAATAGATTTAGCTATAATGTACCATTTAGAAACCCAAACCAACTGTAAGATACAGCCGGAAAATACAGAAAAAAACTTAATGAATTTTAAAATATAGGAAAGTGAATAAAAAACTATAAAGAACCTTTTGGAAACAAATTCCAACTGTCAAGTACACAACAGGAAAGTGAATTGGCATTGAAAACAAAACCAGTACTGAAAAAGGAAACATTGTCATTGAAACATTTGTATTGAAAACAGTTGTATTGGCATTGAAACAAGTATTGGCATTGAAAAAAGAAACTAATTAAAATAATTCAAATCCGAAAATCTTATAATTTTATTTTATTAGGATTTTTTTGTATTTTTCAATGACGATCTTCAGATTTTTTCTTCATGTCACTTTTTTTTCAGTGACAGATTTTTTTTTCAATGTCAGTTTTTTTTTCAGTGTCACTGATTTTCAGTTTCATCTTTCTGTCACAGTTTTGGCATCGAGAGGGAGGGGCCTGAGGGGAGGGGCAAGTAGAGCGTGGTTTGCATATCATTTGAGAAGGTAATGGCAGCAGCCTGCGGGAAGGGAAATGGCGGGAAACCATTTTAGGGCCCGTGTGCTGGTTGTCTCTGGACAACACTACCTCGCGGACTTTTCTTCAAGCTCTCTCCTGATGTGTCTGTGTATCTGGTTCTGTTCCGGAGCTCCCTAGCTTCGGTCTCTATATGCGTATGGAGTGTGGTAGTAGTACCGGGGCGCCGAGCTGCAGCGTACCAGGGCGCCGGGCTGCAGCGCCGACTGCAGCGCTCTGGGCTGCTCCCCGAGCTCTGTGCCACCATACCGCTACCGGAGACCGGAGAACGGAGCTCCCCTATAAACTCAGTTCATGTGAATAATATCACTATTCCTACAATGACTCCTATGAGTCGAAGCGAATAAACTCAACAAGTCAGTTGCGGGTAAAGTCAGCTATGATTGTGCTACTGTGGTTCATAGTAAAGTACAACAGACGGCTGTAATCAAGTAATAGACACATATTTTCATAACTGACTGACTTTTCTCCAAGCTTGGGGAGCGGACCAGAGCGCTGCTGTCGGCGCTGCAGCCCCGGCTCGGAACAACAGGCTGTTCTACTGTTGTGCTAACTGGGGCTAATGCTCCATGCTCGGCGGCCCGGTACTACTACCACACTCCATATGCATATAGAGACCGGAGCTCGGGAGCTCTGGAGCTCTGGGACAGAACCAGATACACAGAGACTTGGACACATCAGGAGAGACCTTGAAGAAAAGTCCAAGAGGTAGTTGGACTCTGTGTTGCCAGAAACGGCCAGCACACGGATCCTATAACGGTATTGTGGCTGGACCGTCCAGCCCCACCTTCCCGCAGGCTGCTGCCATTACCTTCTCAAATGATATGCAAACCATGCTCTACCTGCCCCTCCCCTCAGGCCCCTCCCTCTAGACGCCAAAACTGTGACAGAAAGTTGAAACTGAAAATCAGTGACACTGAAAAAAAAACTGACATTGTAAAAAAATCTGTCACTGAAAAAAAAGTTACATGAAGAAAAAATCTGAAGATTGTCACTGAAAAATACAAAAAATTCCCAATAAAATAAAATGATAAGATTTTCGGATTTGAATTATTTTAATTAGTTTCTTTTTTCAGTGCCAATACTTGTTTCAATGCCAATACAACTTTTTTCAATACAAATGTTTCAATGACAATGTTTCCTTTTTCAGTACTGGTTTTGTTTTCAATGCCAATTTTCTTTTTGGATGCCAAATTTTAAAGTCACCATTCTGGCTCCATAGAACTCAGCTGTAAAATACAGCTGTAAAACTAGATTTAGAAAACTTTAACCAACTGCAAAGTGAAGTACCCCTAATGAAAGTTAAAGTAGATTTTGGGAAGTCAAATTAAATACCTATAAAGAAACTTTTAAGAAAAGCAAAACCAACTGTTAAACACTTCAATACCAAGTGCTCGGTTCAGTTAGAGTGAAGCTGACACAGATGTAAGCTGGAGTCATGAAGATATTCAGTCAGTTGCTGCAGTCTTTTGAAACACAACCACTTGTTGGACACTGCTCCAAGTCTCTGTATTAACTCTGTAACAGCAGTGAGCCATTAGTCAAATCAGGAACACACCTCTGTTTACTTTGACCTGGCCCTCTGCCATGCGGCACCAGCCTCACATACATGCCTTGCAAATGGGGATTGACATTACTGATATTGTTTTCGTGGTGGAGTTCATATGAATATACTGTGACTGTATTGATGCAGACGTTAATGCAGATTTGACTGTTTAGATAGCGTAGCATGGGCCGTTTGATGGAAATGCTTATCTTTTGGGCGCAGGAAGTGAGATCAGGCCGATATAAAAGACTGCTTATAGACGCTGAAAGCAACTGCAAAATATTCAGTTTCATTACAGAAATATCAATATTTGATATGTTTTTATACTGGTGGCACTCTTCCCCACAGGCTTTCCATTACCATTCTCCCAGCACTGCCACTCCTGTTAGGTTGAGTTAGCTATGTAACTGTACCCTATACATTTTCTAGTCCAGTGGCTTGGCAGTAATAGTACCTTGCTGTACCCATTAAGCTACATGGGAATTCAACCCCTAACCCTCACCGGCCACTTATACAGTATATCGATACGTCTCCATTCCTGTGTTTTACACCATTTCTAACACTTTTTAGGATTTCTGACCTCACCATACATAACATATACACCATATTTACCTAAGCTAAGTCTCCAAAGCATTGATGTTCATAATAGAAGAGAGCGCATACCCCCGCCTGGGCCCAACAGTCCCCCTTTAATCCAATCAAGCCTAACCACAAATGACTTCTTAACTATAATTTAAGCTTATCAAGATCTGTAACAGCCACCACAAGGACAAAACAAAACAACACAGATGGAATCATCATCTCCAATAATTGATTTTTATTTGGATCCACATTAAATTGTCCTCATTCGAAGATACCAGCCACCTAAATACGCCCTGATTTTTTTTAAGATACACACATCATTCCCTGAAAAATGAACAAAAAATAAGTTAAAGCACTTTACTGGACCGAGCCAGAAAGAAAACAAGGATTTCTGGATCCGTCCCGATCGGCACCAAAAGTTAATGGGGTCTGTTCTGGGCTGAGACTCATCCTCCATCAAAGATTCGGGGAAGTCCGTTCTGTATTTTCTGTGTTATCCTGTTCGACAAACCAACCACCAACATTGGTGCCAAAGCATGAAGCAGCGTCCCATTATTCACAGATACAAAAATGACACTGTGGACGAGGCTGGGATGAACATATAGTTAGTCTTACTTTAACATATTACTACCAACATTTTATTGATCATCATATGATAATGCCATATCTACTGATATTGTAAGAGCCATTTTAAAGCAGCTACAAGGAACTGTAATTTTTGTGTTGATTCTGTCAGTACGACAACAAACCGCCTGCCGTCCATAAGATCTTCATCTGGCTAGTGTGTGCATTTGTTTTGGAAGGGAGTGAAAGAAAGAGGAAACATATTTTTAGTTCTATTTTTCATCTCTAAACACAGCTGCTCGCAGGATGCATGGCAATGAGGTCATGTATCTATTTGTGGCCATGAAAGATTAATAACTGTAATATGAGGAGAGTGAAACAGAGCAGACTTTGTCTTAGCGCCGTATCGGCGGGCTACAGTGCAGCTTCTTTCCTCAGGCTGTGAGACTCATCAATTCATCCTCAGCACCCCACAATAAAAAAAAAGTTGGTATTTGATGACTTGTTTTACCCAGAGAAGTTGGAACACCTCCCAGTGACAAACATTGAAAATAATTATAAAGAAGATAGCCAGTCTTCTCGCTGATGGTCCCACTTGCATATGTATTGTTTCATAACCAGTTAAAAATTCCTTGTTGTACATCTTGAAAAACTATTGGCACCAGTCAGGTTTGAATTCAAATATAACAGTAGTTGTAACCAAATTTACAGCAAATCAGCTGAAAATAAAAGTGGAAATGAAAGCATGTTTACATCCACTCATGTTATCTAGGAGTTGAGCACATCCAGAAAGACGGCGTTCATCCTCCAGCCGGGTGCCACATAAGTTTCGCGGAAGAAGAGGTTACAACGAGACGACGCAAAGATCTATCTATCAATCTACAAATCATGATAGAAATAATGGCATTTATCTTTTTTTGATGTATTGATTTAAAGTCCACACAGATTAGATGGTTTAGTATGCTGCTACCATATTTCATGCACTCACTTCATGATTTCTTTGCTGAGTCTCTTTCCATTGCACTTTGCCACATTTTGTTTCCATCAATGCGACGACGCTTCCACTCAGGCCAAGCTTAAAAACTCCTGTATATCTTGTCGTATGGATTTTCACCGTTCCTGCTCTGTTTATATACACAAATTTAAAAGCGCTTAAAAGAACGTGGATGAAAAAGCACTTATTGCACATTGAAAAACTTCTCAATGCTCACTGAGGGTGCAATTTTAATGTTAAGCATTTTAATGCCATAGAATAAGTATCCCTAATTGCTATGTTATGATTACGTAACACAAATAATAAAAAATAACAGTGTGGTTAGATCTCAAGATATTCTGTCTCTTTGAGGAGTTTACAAGAAATAAATATAGTTTTAATAGCAAATAGCCTGAATGCATTAAAAAAAGAATGTGGTGTGTGAATAAAATATGAGCGCTGGCACTCATGTATATTGTCGTGTAAAACAGCGTCATGTCAGCTGGGTGGTGTGACCGTCGGAGAGAACTGTAAGGCTTTCAGTTTTAATGCTGCAGCCATCTCCTTGTCCAACTGTTACACAACAATTAGCAACTGTTGCTGTTTGTCTCTGCTTTTTAAATGCCCCTCTGTCCAAAACAGTAGGGGACAGACCGGGGCAGATAGTGTGTGCATGTGTGTGTTTGTTTGTGTTGCTTTTTTTTTTTGGGCAGTAGTACTGGGGTTACTGGGCATACTGGACCCAAACAGGTCCTCATTGTGCTGCGGGAGGAAGAGCCGGGTCGAGCTGCACCCTATTCAGCCAAGTTTGGAGTGGGGTGGGAGGGGGTACAGTGCACACACACGCACACGCACACGCACACAAACACACAAACACACACACACACACACACACACACGTATGCATGTGGGGCAACAATATCTTCCTTTGACCCGTATAATAGCTGCTCGTAGATTTGCTGCTACATTAGTTTTAGCCAAAGAGTCACATCAGTCCAACACAACACCACACAGTCAGCTTTAACTTTCTGCAACTTTATTTCAGAGCATTATTTCAGGAAGAGAGTCAGTGAGTTACTAGCCTGAATGGCACTTGTTGCCTGGTAACACAACTTTGTATCAGGAAGCAGTGGGAACTGTTGTGGGTGTGCAAGGACTTCACTGTGAACTGAGACCTTTTTAGTCTCAGCAGCTTCTCACCAAGGCTGAGTGTTTTATAAATCTGCCTCCTGTTAATTCAACCGAATCAGCTCTACTTAATACATTGAAAAGATAATTATGTGGTGATTTCTGTGTTTATTTCAAACATTGCTGATCACCTGCCAAACAAGTCTGATCTTCTGTATGTGGCAATCCTCTTTTTCAGTTTTTTTTTTTTTTTTTTCACTGAACGTGATGCTCTGATTCTGATCTTCACCTAAATACTGCAAACGAACCGGAGAAATTGCACTGTAAAAGCAAACTGTCGCCGATCATCACGTTTTGTTAATTCTTTCCATTTTTCCTTGTTTTCCAGTGACGTAACAGAAGAGCGAAGACACGATCAAGACACCAGGACAAAGCATGAACCGGATGGCAAATAGGAACTGGTAGGTTTATGACACATGCACACACACGCACACACACGCACACACGCACACACACACACACACACACACACACACACACACAGTGAGTCCCATAGAGAGACACAGCAATGCCCTGGAGGGTGCCAGTCATGCCCAGCTTCCGCTGCGCTCCAAATTGAGCGTGGCACAGAGTGTATGAAGTCAGCCGTCTGGAAGAGAGCCAAGCATTGTTCCTCCAAGCAGCTGGATGGTAATTACTAGAAAGAAAGAGAGAAAGAGAGAGAGAGAGAGAGAGAGAGAGAGAGGGAGGGAGAGAGAGATAGATAGAGAGAGAGAGGGGGGAGCCCTGCCACCTCTCTACTGTTGCTTCTGCTTCCTCTCCTGGTGCATGTGTCATATAGAAAACAGATATATAGTAAATACAAGAGCTGGGGGTCCTGTGAGTCAACAACACCTTCCCTGTATGTTGCATGTGCACAGGGAGCAGTGGTTTGGTGGTATGTCAAAAGGGAATTATACTACTCAGCAAGTGTCATTTAGAGGACATTAAATGTTTTTTTCGCACAAAGGACATAAACATCAAAATGATCATGGAAGGCTGTGGAGGCAGAGGGGAACCAACATATATATGCTGGTTTATAACCCAAATAGTAAAATAAGCCATAATCAGCCAAAGTTTATTTACAGTAGGCTATGTAACACATAGAAAACAATATTTTAGAAACATAGGGTAAACTAAAAGATGTGGTTTGACCAAACGAAATATAATCTCACTGTTTTATTTTTAGGTTTTCACTGTGTCTTCTTAGCACTGTCCTGTACACTGTAGTCCAGTTCTTATCGTGTGACAGAAGTGTATTTGTAGTCTGAAGTACAGTAAGTGCAAAACTGAGACTTCTCCATGGACTGCATCTTTGCATGAAAGCTGTAACACAGCAAAGTAAATACATTTGAAAGATGTTTGCGTATGTATGCAGCAGTAAATATCTCAATCTGATTCCAACACATTTTGTCACCCACCATCCCATCAGTACTTACTGAAATGTATTTTAAAGAAACAGTTCACCCAAAACTGAAAATTCAGCCATTATCTAACCCGACCCAATGCCGATGTGTTGTTGTCGGCAAAACATTTCTGGAGCTTCGCAGCATAATAGGATAGCAGCATTCTGCTTAACAACTGTAGCAGATGAGGACTTGTTTCAAATGGAACAACGGAGCTGATGAAAAACATGAAATAAAGAAAGGGTTAGAGGCGTCATTTACACCCCTTTTATGCCAGAACTTTCACTGTGGCTGCTAAGCTAAAAGCATCAGGGCACGCTCGTCTGTGTGAAGGGAGTCGCTCAACCTCGACTGCAAATTGAATAACGTCTTTTCAAAACAATTTGACATTTGGGACTTTGGGGACTTGAGTTACACCAGACAAGCTACGTGGAGCAAATTTAAGTTCATTTTAAAACAAGTCTTCATCTTCTTCGGTTGCTTAGGAGAATGCTGCAACGCCGTTTTACTGTGAAGCTCTTTTCATTTAATATATATTTTCAATGACAGAGCTCCATCCTCGTTTAAGATGAACATATCTACACTCACCGGACTTGCTGTGGGTTAAATCCTCCTCTCTTATCCTGCATATACAATCGTCATTGTTTTCATCAGCTCTGAGCGTGCGTGTTGTGTACATGTATCGGATTTAAAGAGAGAGACATGGAGACATAATGTGGGACGTGCAGCGTGATGCTGGAGGAAGATGGCAGAGAAGAGAGACGGAGTGAGAGGGAGGAGAGATCTTTGTTGCCGTCCAGGCCTGAGGAATGTGTCAACTCGCTGTCAACTATGTGCTGCTTTGTCATGAGACCGCAGAGCACTGGAAACACATAAAATTGCCTTTTTCACACCTTCGACTCCTCCTGCCCTCCTTCCTCCACCTCCCCTCTCCCCCGCACCCCCAACCCCTCGCTCACACACACAGTGGCAGCGGTAGCCAGGCCAGTGCTAGTGCAGCTGTGACCAGAACAATAGCATTCCTCAGGTTTTAAACGCCTGGCACTTAGATTCCTAACAGTCGAATTCCTGGCGGGGAGAAGCTGGGGGTTGCTATAGGACGCTGATAGCTGTGAGACGCCTCGTAAGGAGGCGTACAGCTGTAAAGCGCTGTGTGATTTGTGTTTTTTTATGAGAAGGACGGACGGGTTCATGGGGGCGCCGGGGAAGCTCCGTTGTTCCACCTCACGTCCTCTTTTCCTCGGATGTGACATTTTCGACACTCCGATTTTAGCAGTTTAGGTCGAGAGGCTTCCTGCTGCTTTGTTGGGACGTCACGTGTCGATGGAGACACCTGTTAAGTCAACATGTGTGTCTTGTAATGCGCTTTTTGGCACATGTGCTGCTGAAAACCGCACGGATGTGTTGAAAGTGGCACATTAGATTTAAGAGCGTTTAATTGGGTGTTAACAAAGGAAACAAACAAATGATGTTGTGCGTATTTGACAGTCGGGAAGATCCCACTTAGCATATTCTCGCTTTTAACACAAGATGGAGAAAATACAAAAAAAATGTAAATGTATGAAGAGTTTTATTTTTAAATCGAGACAGAGACTGGCATTAAATGGGTCATACACAAACCATTCATAGGCTCCCTCATTAACTTTTTTCCCCCCTATTGCTGATTTAAACTCATCACATGGCCTTACAGACAAGCAATCCATCTTTTCCCACAGTGTGCCTTCATTTAGACAATCCTCTGCATAGGTGATTTTCAGAGTCAGCCAGGGAAAATGACAAAAAAAAAAGCCCAAACGCTCTGCTTTCCACATCATGTGTGCCTCCTCTGGTGGCTTCACTTTGCACAGCACTGAGCTGCCCAGCTATCAGCCCATCTGAAATAACCCCAAAAATAATGATTCTCTCATTAACCACGCCTGTTTCACAATTTAAATATAAATGAATCTAATTTAGAAAACCTCGGCCACGATGAAGGAGACTCATTTAGAGCCAATCTAAAATTAATGAGGGCATCTGGAGAGAGGGAGAGAGTGGAGAGGGGCCCTGCGTGGCTTAACAGATACCGGAGTTAACAAGCTACTGTACTTTAAACACTGGAAAATCCCCATTAATTTTAAAAGTTAACGCACTACTGTACTCTGAATGGTGGAAAAGGGGCTTTAATGTTCGTTCAGACACATTACAGCCACATCTTCAGACTGACACTTGGCCTCTGGCTGTCAGACCTCCTTTATGTTGTCGTAAGCTTGCATTTATCAGACTCTGCCTGGTCATACGGAATTATAATTTCCTGGACATTTTTTTTAACCCAATGGTGCATTAATATGTTTGTGCATGTGTGCAGGACTCAACCCTGAGGCCTTCATGCTGTCGGATTTACTGTGTGTCCCAGTTAAACACATACATGTACCTATAGGGAGAAGATGTATAAGTTGCTTTTGCTCTGTAAAACAAAATAATAGTCAGTCTTGCAGCCAACATGCAAATAAACTGGGCTCTTGCCATTTACATATGGCATCAGAGTGACATGATCCATGCACAAGTGTACTGATTTTCATGCTCTTCAATTTTTTTTTTAGGAAAACACATTCAGCCCCACAAAATGAAAGTTATCTCTCCTATCTAATCTCTAACGCTGCTAATACAGCGCCCTTTTTTTTTACCCGTGAGCAGCGCGCATCATCCCGTCCCTCGGCGGCCGTTCGAGTGGCCCCAACAGATGCCAGCCAGCTCCCACAGTGACTGTTTGGTTTTGCAGGTTTAATTCCCGATGGGTTTGGGTCCAGAGTGATTAGGCTGAGCCCTAAAGGCCAGCGGGCTTGTCAGGTGTCTCCACACATTAACGTTGTTCTGCTCACACCCTGAGCCGACAGCACAGCGAGGCGGAGGGGGAGAGAGAAACACTGATCTGGCGTGGTGGGAGGCACGGGAGGATGGAGAGGAACTCGCATTGTCCGTATATTAAATAAAGTTTAAAGACAAAGTTTCATTCGAATTTTTATCACGATTGAGGGGATTTGTCTGACTTTTAGCAGAGGTCTTTGGGTTCAGTAGGTTATCAGTGATGTTTAAAAGGTTAAATGACTATTAACTGTTTTTTCTTTTGTCTCGGATGAAACATGGCTTGCCGATGTATTTCGAACTAGGAGCTTACTTCAGCAAGAAACTGCATTTTGATTGTATCTCTCCTCCATAATTTAAAGTACCTTGGGACATCAGAGTTGGGATATACTTTAACAAAGGAATTAGAGTGTTTAAAGTTGTGCAAAAGTTAAATAATGCTTTGCATGCGATCCAGAATGGTCACAAAACGTAATTTTTAAAACTTCAACATCTTCCAGAAAGTAAAAAAAAGAGACAAACAAAGGAAGATAAAATGAAAAAAACTTGATAACTTTATTTTCAGGAGCATTTGTTGAAATAAGTGGACGTTCAGATATATACATTTGTGGTCCTTTTCTTCCTTCCTGATGACTTTTGGTTTCTGAGTCTCTCTGCCAGTAAAAGCAACACACTGGTGGATGCTACCTCAACATTTTCTTTAGCCTTTAACCCTAAAACCCGCTGAGTGACAACGCGGCCGACTTTTCCCTGCTGGATTCAAATAAACTCGCATTGTGTCTGTGCACAAACAACTTCCTGCGTGCAGACGTGCGGCTTATTAATGGGGCGGGCGACCCGAAAGAAAAAAAACAAAAAAAAAACCTCTTCCTGCTCCTGACCTCCAACCCCATCCTACCCCACCCACACCCACCGCTTACACAGCATGGTGCCGCTATAGGGGGGGGAGGAGGAGGCGGCAGAGGGATGGCGTTCAGGCTTTAGTGTGTGTAGGCAGAGGAGGTTATGTTGGGGGGGGGGGGGGGCTTGTGTCCTGGTCTGAGGGAGTTGAGGAATAAAGTGGAGGAAGAGGGTGAGGGGGGGAGATGAGGGGACCTGCTGAGAGGGCAGCCTATATGCACTCCTCCTCCTTCCTGCTATACCTCTCCCTCCATCCCTCGCCTCTTTTCACCCTCCTCCCCCCTCGCTGCCCGTCCGTGGGGGTAAAGTACATTACATGCTTGCTAATCAAACCTCCATTACAAGTTTGGAGGGGATGAAGCAAGAGGCTCGAGTCTCCTTCTTCTTTCCTCTTTCTGCTCACTTCATTGTGTCCCGCTCACCTTCCTCCTGCTCCACCATCTTCGCCATAACTCCCTTTACTCCTGAGCCAAAAGTGTTTCTCCAACCAAACATGCTGGAGATATACGAGTGACAGGGAAAATAGGTAATCCCAGACTCATTGCAAAAACTAGAATGGCACTGAGTAGAGTGCATACCTCCGCTGAGGCCCTCAAGTGCCCCATGTCACTCTGAATTCTAAGCCCAAATTCTTCAACTGCTGAATCATAATTTAAGATCACCAGATCTGTAACAGCCAACCACCAGGACAACAAAACAATGCAGATGGAATCCTAATCTCCATTGTGTTGTGGAAGAATGATTTCTATTTGGATCCGCATCAAATTACTCACGCATAGATACCAGCCACCTGAATACAAAACCTAAAATCATCCCTCGCTCTGCAAAGGAAAGTGCGAATAACTTCCTTGACCCGTCCCTTCATTCAGATCGCCACCAGAAGTTAATGGGGTCTGTTCTGGGCCGAGATCCGTCCTCCAGCTAAGATTAATGGAAATGGGTTCAGCAGTTTTTGTGTAGTCTTGCTGACAAACCAACCAACAAACAAATCGGCACTCGTGAAAACATGTAAAATATTTAAAAGTTATCTTTAAGTGTTTAGAACCCAACATGGTAAAAGCCATCAAGGCCCCAGTGGCAGCCTGACAACAAAGTGTTGGCCTTAGCAGTAGATAATAGAGATTGAATTTGAATGGTAGAGCTAAAATCCAAAGAATTTGTCCCTTTTGACACCAAAAAAGAAAAAAACCTGCACATAACTTTCTTGTTTTTCTGCGATGAACCCATTATCACTCTGAGGTGTTTTGACCCACTTGACTTATCTATAAACTAATCAAAATTGGCTTGGGTGAAGCAAAGTCAAGGATGCAGTGATGATGGCCCCCCAAAATGGTATCAGGGGAGAACTTGTTTTGGTGGAACATTTGTAACCCTGACGTTGAGACGGTGCTAGCTTGTTTAGGCTCCTACCGATAGTGATCAGGTTAGGGTAACTTGTCATTTTAAAGCGTGGTAGGTTGAAGCTTGGAAGATACTGGCGACGAACTAGCTCGCACCAGGTGGCAGCAGGCGCGGACCTGAGTTTTATCACAGAATCATGACATCGGTGTGATCAGGTTACACACTAGATCTTCGCTTTCAGCCCACTGTGAGCTAAGCTAAACAGAAGGCTCACCTGTTACATGGGCTTGATTTGAATAAGCTGTAAAAGCCCCGTCAGTTCTCTGTGGTCTGTTAACCATACAGGGGATCGGAGGACCAGGCCCGCACAGTAACACACTGACACATACGGGATCGACTGTTACATACACATGCAAATACAAAAGGCGTAGCAGCGACAGTCTTACAGAGCTAATTAGCTATGCGCTGAGGCAGAGCTACATGAGCTACACGTTGGCAATTCAGTTGACCATGCTCCACAAAACACCTGTGAAAAAGATGCACTATACTAGTGTAGATGCATGGCTAATGTTTACATCCCCTGTGCTCAGAAACGAGGGCCTTTTCTCAGCCCTTCCTGCCCTTCGTTGGCAGTAATATATAACTGTATTATTTACCAAGCAAAATAAAAAAAGAGAGGAGGTTCAGCTGTTATTGAATACTCATAATAATACTTTAGTCTCCACCTCCTCTGTTGGTAATTGGTTTTAGTGAACACCTGTATGAGTGTAGATTGTTTAGGGGATTATGGTCAGGGAAGCCTTGAGTCACCACTAATTATCATCTGTTTCTCTCTCTGAGTCACACTCACACACTCACACACTCACTAGAGTTCCCATGTCGCCCTCCCTGCACCAAACTCAAGAGATTTAATAGATATTTTAAGCTCATGGCAGTTTAGCCGGGAAATCCTTCACAGCGATAGTTCTCAGGGCAGGTTATTATCTCGGGATGTCAGTCTTTCCCGGCTCCATGTTGGATTTCCAGTGCAGGTATGCACATAGAAGCATTTTTTTTCTTATTTTCAAGTGTTTGTCTATGACCTTGTTTTTGTCTGAGGAACTGCTGCATCTCTCAAAAGCTCTTTAAAGGCAGAAGCTGTAGGAAAGGTGATTTTTGAGTATCATTCCCAACTCGTCAAAGCTGTGTCTCAATTCAGTGGGGCGCATCCTTTGAGGCTACATTTGAAGACCAACTGCATCACAGCGCCAAGGCTGTCCCATTTTGAAGGCTCCTTCAAATGCAGCTGAGGATTGGACCCTTCGTCAGATCCCAATATTCATTGCGTGCTGGTGATGGGTCGGTTTGTCTTTCCTACACTTTTAAAGGTAAGTATGGGGTTTCAAGTCACTCGAATAGCTAAAAATACAGTTATTAAAAAAACACAAGGGACCTAGGCCACGCCTTCATAGACCGCATCCTTCGAAGGATGCGATCCGCGACTTGAGGCACAGTTATTAACACTTTAGGATATCGGCCAACAAAACCTACAATACCTAAGGGTCAGTATCTGATGAGATGGGAATGACACTCATATATCCACATTCTTACAAATTGGACCGGCGCCTGACTGGCGACCCAGTAAGTCTGCCAGCCTGGCACCACTCCTACCTGCCTTCTCGTCTCCATTGTCGACTAAATGAATATATAAAGTGGAGTTTGGTTCTGTGTTGTTGGTAGTTGCTACTCTGAGGAAAAACGGAAACAATCCAGTTGTCTTTGTGACAGTGGTGCCAACAATGAAACCACCTGAGAAGATGTCTGGTTCCAATTTAACTCATGGAAAGTGACACTTCCTCCGCTGCATTATGCTAGAGTTTACTGAGTTATTTCAACGGGGAATACCAGCTGAAAGATTTGCCTGTGGATTGACACAATTAAATTTTGCATAGCGAGATAATTTAAATGTACAGAAAAAGTGAAGATTTCTTCATCCTCATATAGTCTTAGTCATATAGTCTCATACTGTCTCTCTTTCTTCAGGACTAAATGGTCATACGCATAAGTAACAACCTCGTTATGCGCTGTAACACCAATATGGGTCACTATGTTGACAAACCGGATGACATGAAGCCGAGAGAAGAGGACTCAGGATGGGTAAACACAGTGTGTGATAACTGAGAGAGAGAGATGTTCTTAGTCCCACACTGAAATTTGAGATAGGAGTGTAGCTGTTGACTGAAGAGAAAGAGAGACAGGGCGTGTGTGTGTGTGGTGTGTGTGTGCTCGTGCGTGTGTGTGTTTGTGGGTGTGTTTAGATGAGCGATGAACAGACAACGCTTGTCCTCAAGTCAAAGAGCTCCAGTGGCTAAAACCCCATCGGGCACCAAGACACACACACACACACGCACACACACACACACACACGCGCACACACACACACACACACACACACACACACGGACAGGTGATACATCATGTATGTGAGAAGGAGGAGGGGAAGCTGCAGAGAGAGAGAGTGAAAAGAAGGGATGGACAGATGAGAAGGAGGTGAAGTGGAGGAGGGGTGGTGGGGGGAGCGGGAGGGCGAGGGGGCACCCAGCGGGTGACAGAGGGGAGCAATAAAGAGCAACGGACAGTTCACTCAGTCCAGCTTCTTCATGTTTTAAACTGTGAAAGTGATTAAATTGCCAGAGACAGAATCTTTCAGTTTTTCTTCACTTGCTGTTTTCTTTACTATTCTTAGCTTCAGGTGACTTTATGCTAATGTAAAACATAACTATGCATTACAGTCAAGTTTAGCTAATAGATCCTCCTAAATCCCCCTAAATGCTACACACTGGACCTTTAAGATAACATTTTGGTTAATGTTCGATCAATTGTTTTATTGATCATAATATCTGACCTGTAAAACATACAGAAAGAAGAGTTTGACAATATATTTCTGACCTTAGAAATATCAGTCTGACAAGTGATTTCCACTGCTTCCAGCCACATGAATGCTTTCATCAGCAAAGACAGTGTGATCAGTTGTCAACATTATGCAATGTGGAGGTGAAGACACACTGAAAGTAGAGGTGATGAGCTCTCACAGTATTTCATCCTGCATTTCTGAGCAAGCAGTTAATGGTGGATGATAACAACTGTATGGATATTCTACAAGTTAATATTATTGTAGAAGCTCTGCCGGTCAAGTACACAATGGCAGCTCGAAATGTCACAAGACGCAACGTTTACTTTTGTGAATTTCAATAACCAACAATCCAACCAGTGTGGAATCGAATGGAAAGTACATTTACTCAAGCGCTGCACTTAAATGTCATACTGGCAGCAGGTGTTACCGACAAATCATTTCTTAAAAATAATACTTGTCGAAAGGTGCAAAACGAAAGTGTCTCTTTTCCTAAAATACATTATTATGATAGTGAATCAATAACTTTAAATGTTTGACAGGTCCAAAATAATTGTTTTGTTTATCCTTCAACCAACTTCCACCATTAGCATAACACCATAGGTATCACGGGGCGTCTGTGTTCCATCAGAGTCAACAGTTTTGGTTGCCACTTTGTGGAAAAAAAAAATGTAAGAATGGCTGATTTCTACGGTATGCGCCCAGCTAATTGTACTATACCTAAAGTTAGCTAACTGGTGTAACTAACATTAACATTTGATAGCATTAGAAACGTTAACGTTTGCTAGCTAGTGATAGCAACATTAGCTAGTATAGCAACTGCAACCACTTGAGGGGGCGGATGATTCAAACAACAGCAGTGTTGTGATGTGAGTGCAATAGATAGGTAGCCACATTTAGAGTCTGAATGGAATCAATTACACCTTCAAGTACAATTTTTAGGAAATTTACTTGAGTATTTCAATTTTCTGCTACTTTTTACTGCGTTTTGTATGCAAATATAGCATTTTACGCACTACATGTATTTAATAAATTCAGTTTCTAGTTATTTTGCAGATTGTATGCTGCATCAGAGTCAAACTAGGCTATTTTTTATGTATTGTAGTTTTATTTATCAGCAATCACATTTGTTTATATTTCTAAATGAGATTACAGTAATCAGAAATATATATATATATATATATATATATATATATATATATATATACATATGTATATATATGTATATATATATATACATATGTAAATATATGTGTATATATGTATATATATATATACATATATATGCATGTATGTATAAGTTACTTCTACCTGTACTTTAGACACTTTATTAGATTTATACACAAGTACTATCTATATGAGTAACTTTACACGTGTACCAAAATAATGTTTTAACACGATATCTTCACCCATACGCAGGTCAGACTTTCTTGTACTCTTTGCAGCACTAAATCCAACGATCCTGTACGCTAATCACCTTCCTACTGTCCGACAAGAGAGAAGAGTCGGGCACAAAATTTTTCACTACATGCTGATTAGACGCAGAGATTTTAATCTTAATTTTTCACCCCAGCGATTATTATAGTTTAGTTAGTATTATGGTTTAGGCTCACAATGTTGAAGTTTTATTCAAAAATCATGGCCAGTGCAGCTTTAGGTCTTGGGGTGGTGAGATGAGAGGGGGGAGGAAGGGAGTGATGGACAGCTAGAGGGAGGGAAGGAAAGAAGGGGGGATGGAGGGATGGAGGGAGGTATATAGTGCAGCAGAAACTTCCCATGCTGGCCTCCCAGTGTGGCTACGTAATGAGGGCAAGGGACACACACACACACACACACACAGACACGCACACGCACACACACACACACACACATGCACACACACACACACACGCAAACACACACTCGGGGCTGAGCATGGCCCCACGGCTGATTAGCGGCACACAAAGGCCCCAAACAGAAGTAGCAGAGGACACACAATGGGAGCAGGGCCTCAAGGCGTGGTTTACTTCTGCCCTGAGGGAGGGGGCGAGAGAGGCAGAGAGAGACAGGGTGAGGGAGAGAGAGAGCGAGAGAGAGGGTCCCACTGAGCTGGACGGGCACCCGAGGGGTGGGGTGGGGAGTGGGGGTTAAGGAGGGGAGAGGGGAGGGTTCGGTGGGGTTAGAAAAGTGACAGAAGCAGAGAGGAGTTTTGTTTTTGTCCTGATAAAGACATGCTGGGTTTCTACTGAGATGTATCGCGGCATCAGGAAACCAGATGAATGGGTCACCGTCACGGCTGCTCGTTCACTGTGTCCACGCTCCCATCCACCTGTTGGGAAGCACATTTTAAATTGAATAGAAACCTCAGACATTGAAATATATTTCAAAAAATGTTGGCAGTCTTAGCAAAGTAAGAGAACCTGTGCACCAACACAGGGAGGATACAATCCAGGGAGATGGATGCAGATGTAATGTTGACGCAGCTTGTCAGTATTTTGCTGTAATGACTCCCAGGCGTTATTACATGCCTGCACTTAACCGCAAGTAAACCCCACAAATGAAAGCAAATGTTGACGTGATGTGAATATGAAAATTAAATTCATGAGACAACATCAAATTCCAGGGGCAGAAATGACACAATTTATAAAGGTTAATGGTGCTTCTCTTAATTATATAATCTAGGTTTGCACACTTAGTCCCTTCAAATTGGCAAAAACAGTTTAACGATTCACATGATTATATTTATTTACTACTGGTTCCTACTACTGGTCCAATCTACTTTGTTAGGTTCTATGTCATCAACGCTTCAGTGGGCCTCAAACAGGAAAGACTGGAGCAATTTTTCCTGCAATCACTCCCATATGGACACAGTATAATACAAATGACAATAGAGACTGCAGAGACAATGATTTGAGAGAATATGAAGAAAGGTGTAAAGGACAAAAGTTGACAATCTAGAGAGAAACATTATGAAGCTGTTGATCTTCTAACTGTGTGATCCATGTATGATCTATTTCTTTTTTATTATTGAGATCTGAATATATCACCTGTTTTCTCTCACATTGTAGTGCTTTGATTCATTTCGAATCATTCCTTGCATCATATCATTCTTCTTCCTATTATTATTATCGTCTCTCAGAGCAGGAACAGCTGATCAATCATTCTTACCATGCCAAAACTTATTTCAAAAAGTGTCTTTCCATCTCCCGTTTTTTGTAAAAGCCAAAAATACCTCTAGAGAGCATAAAAACTTGATGGTTTTTTTCAAATTATCCTGTTTCCAAAGACCTTTTCCTTTTTTGTTTAGTTTTTTTTTTTTTTTTTTTTTTTGGCCTTAATTGATAAGAGATGGCAGGAAATGGGACGACAGAGGGGGGGGGTGACGTGCAGAGGAGGGCCGCAGGTCGGACTCAAACCCGACACAGCCTCTGTACATGAGGCGCTCACTCTGTCAGCTGAGCTACCGGGGCACGATACTTCAAGGAGTGCGTAAAAATACACTGAAGCAAACATTTACTGACAAATAATCCCCACATGAAATACTTTTGTTCGCACAGAACAACATAATAACAATAACTCTTCTGAGCATAAGCAGTGGGTGTGTGTTGATACATTTGGACTTGACCTAAGGCCCTGTTCACACATGACTTCTTCAACATGGCTCGAGGTGTGCAGTGGTTTGGAGGAAGTGCATTAAGCCTTGAGCGTGGTAAGAGATAAAATAATTCAGCAACAGGGAACAAATGCACTATTTGATAAATGCATGGAGATTGAAGCTGAGGAACACGGGCAGGACCGCGGCCCGACGCCTGTAATTTCTCAGAGGATAATTGTTTGAGTTATTGCTACCACAGTACATGTTGAGAGCTTTAAAGTCATCCCAGCGGCTCTTTGCATAGATTACTATCTACATATTTCTACGGAGAATGAATATTATATGGCAACGACTAATGAACACGGCCTTCTTTTCACAGAGGAGCAGCGGCTGCTGTAATCTCCACTGTTCAATTAGCTGCACTGACCGGGACGCCACCTACACTTCATTAACAAGGAGGGGAAGGTATGGAATTAACCTCCTTCTCTCCCCCTCTCTCTCTCTCTCTCTCCCTCTCTTCCTGTGACCCTTTCTGTCTGCCTCGCTCTATCTCATTTTTCTCCTTTCCCGAAGAAATATCTAAGCGGCAGAAAAGTGAAACTATTTCAAATGAGTTTCTATGTATCAGTTAAAAGACGATTTCCTCTCATTTCGCCGTTAAGATAGAGGCTTCTGGAATATATTTACGCACAGAGAGGACGAGGAGGAGGATGGGGCTCTAAATCCACAAAGACAATTTAGCTTTTCTGCCTCCTTTCCTGTTTTTCCAATTACTTAATGCTATTTAAATACACCAGAGCTGGCACACACACACACAGACAAGCACACACACTCTCTCTCTCTTTCTCTCTCACACACACACAATAACGGTCCTCAGCAATGGAGAGGCCCCTGAAATAAGTCACGCAGTAATTGTATTTGATAAATCATAAAGGGAGCCCATCAGAGGCAAGCTAGCTGTAATAAAATGATAAAATAGACAATTATGAAAAAAATCCCTGGCCCTTAATTTCCTAAACACACTCCGGAGAGAGAGGCCGTTTAAGCCGGAGCGATTTGACGAGATGCTCAACACGTTATTTTCCTCCTCGCTGACACTTTGAATTACACCACAGGCCGCTGAAAACATTAGCAGCGCACCGCAGACCCCCACTCAGCGCGGCTTCATATCTCCTCAGTTAATAATACACTGTGTCTTCTGTAGATCCACCGGCCGACCACTTCCACGGGCAGAACGGAGGGATGACAAATTAATGAAAACGTTTAATGGAAAACGCTTTGAATCCAAGTTGATTACTTTACTCTGTCATGTCTTTTTTTCTTTAAAAAAAAAAAAAAAAACGTTCTACCTAGTCTCGCATCTTGTCTCACAAAATGGCATATGAACGACTACAATGATTGAAGGAATGCTGCGTGTTATCACCTTCTCTGCTTTTTTTTGCATGTCATTTAACACAATCCACATCAAGCATGTTTGTGTCCTGTGTGAAGTCCTCAAAGTAACCTACTGCATCTAACTTGTGTCACGTACGAAGCGTAGGTTACGTCGTGTACGTGGTTTACATCTCTTATCCAAATCATGAACATCGCTGATGTTACAATGCCGACGAAGGTCTCGTAACTACAGCTACGAAGGACAAGGGTCACCTGACTTTTACCTTTTCCTGAAAAACGCTGGAAAAACTGGAAAAAGATCATGTTGCTCCCTCTGATCAATTCAGATGTTTTGAGCAACGTTCCTAAACTCCGGATGCAAACAATTTGATCTCTTTAGGGCTCTCCTAGTTACTTCGAGTTGCTTTGAGACCTGAAATATAAAGGTGGGAGGACACTCATTAGTACCTTATTTGATTCACTACTGTGACTGAGTTAAGATTTTGAGATTAAAGGAATAGTTCCACACTTTGGGAAATACCTCTCTGTGCATTCTTGCCAAGATTAGACAACAGGATTTATAAACTTTCATGTTTGTATGATGCCAAAGCCAGAAGCTAGTTATCTTAGCTCAATATAAAGACTGAACACGGGGGGGAAACAGTTAGCCCGGCTCTGTCCAAAGAGCAGCACCTCTAATGCTGGTCTCACAGTGAGATACTATTTCTTACTGGGCACAGTGACCTCCTATAGACTTATTGTCACCCTAACGTGCTTCCCGGAAGAATAGTGTTGATATTTTAATCTAATTCTGGGCGAGTAGTTACCAAACGTCTAACTATCCCTTTAAAATCACTTCTAAATTACATTCTGTTTCCATGTTCATATTATCTGTCTGCCTCCTCGATAATAATCTGTATGTTCTAGTAATGAGATTTGGTTCATATGCTAAAGATGACATTACCTGGTAACACTCCACTTAAAATGACTGTGTACCTCCACTGGGCAACCCAACCGTCAAATACATGTTGGCGATGTACCTTTTGTACCGCAGATATGTTGAAACTTTACGTTTCTGTAAGGTCAGTTTTCAATGTTATGTTGTGAAAACGCTGTGCTTCTTGTCTGGGTAGGTAAAGGCACAGAACCGCTTTGTCAGGACTCAGAATACATCATGTTTAGGCTTAAAATACCTGTTTTTGTAGCCAAGAACAAAGCAATTTTTTTCTGAATCCAGTAATTTAACACACTTCACGCAGCGGCTTCTCCTCTGGCAGCCGTCTCCCCCACCTCTCGACATGAAAGTCAGCTCATACACATGTTATGTGAATGTTAATAGGACATGAACTGCATAAGTATGACACACATGAAAAATACAAATTTGATTATAGCTGTAGTTGCCAAAAACATCAAATGCCAACATTTGGAATTACAATCACAATACATCAGCACAGTTAACACTTATAGTACGTGTGCGTCAATAAACCTGATGTCAAAGCCATTCTAATATTATTAAGGAGACAAATGACATCCATATTTGAGTATTTAAAGAGGATTCTGTTCTCAAGAAATATGTCTTTTATAAATAGATTACTGTCAGCAGTAAGTTGATGAATACAAAATTCACAAAAAAAAGCTCACAGCTCCAAACTGACCATTGTCACAAGCTCACATTAGCTCTGTGAGGCATAGATTTCTTTCACGCTTGTATAAAGATCACATTCCTCTCCGACTCTTCTGGTTGAAACAGCCATGACGGTGTGAGATCTGCACCACAAAGAGTTAAATAAAAAATCTGATCTCTTGGTTCCTCGTGTAAATGCAGTCAGACTGTGTGTGTGTGTGTGTGCGTAGTACAGTGTAGGTGCTGCTGTGTAAAATGACATGGAAAAGGTGATTTTCCACTATAGTGAGGCTTCCACGCTGTGTTTCCCTCGGGCAGCAGCAGAGACATGATTGAATTTTGTATGTGTGTGTGTGATTGAGTGTGTGTGTGTGTGTGTGTGAACACATTGGTTTGACTTGACTTAGACAGACAGCTTTGCGCTACAGTATCTACATTGGTTTGTTTTTTCCTCTCATCTGTCAAACTCAAAATTATTTATGTGCCCATGATTTAAAAAAATCCATGTTATGTTCACACAAATTGCTTTTTTTTTTAACAGAAAGTCTCGAAGGAAACATCACTTTCACCCCAGTATTCCTCAAAAGCAGGCTTCCTAGAGATGTGAGGTTTTCATATTACAGTAGTCTGATTACTAGAAGAGAGAGAGAAAGGAAGGGGCTTCACATTTACACACACCTGAGCTGTGTCTGTTCTTATGTCTTTCTCTCAACACACACACACACACACACACGCACCCACTCTTCCCTGTCTCCCTGCAGGTGATGCTGATGGTGTAACATCGAGCCAGTCGGACTACAACAGACGGAGGGTCCACGAGAGCTTCCTGTCAGCAGTGTGAGCCGTTTCCAGGTGAAGCAAACTGAATTAAAGGGAATCATGCTGAACTGATCTGAACTGGAATAACCTGGACTGAACTGAAAGGAAAGCCTCAGTCGGACACGGCACACAGCAGCGCTCTGAGGTTTTTTTTGGGGGGAGAAATGTTCAGGCAGAGAACTACCCTGGAATAATACAGAACACCTTCTGTCACTGATGCATGCTGTTTTGGGGCGTGTCTCTCTGTAGATGTCCTGTTTTATTTTCAGTAAATGGTGTTTGAGCTGGATTGAGCCTATGAACTCAACCATACGTTTTGTTTTCTACAGAACTTATTTACTTAAGTGATCTTATGCACAATGTAAAACGTACTTGACATGAATGCTGTCTCTGTCTAATAAGTTTAATCCTGTTGTTTTGTTTTTAATGTGTAATCATGTACAGGTGAATACTTGATAGATCCTCATGTCTGAAAGGCTGACCACAACCTGGATGATTTATATAGTCAGTGGTGGGATGTAACTAAGTACATTTACTCAAGTGCTGTATTTTGTACAAAAGTTCAATTTCGAGGTAATTGCAATTTACTTGAGAATTTCCACTGTCTGCTACGTTATACTTCCACTCCACTACATGTTCAAGGAAAACATTACACTTTTACTCCACTACAATTGGTGGAACACTTTAGTTACTAGTGACTTTGTAGATTACATGCTGTGTCAGAGCCCAAAAAAATTATCTTATTGTATCTGCAGTTGAATAAAAAGAGAAAAAGAAAAGAAAAACAGATTCAGATACGCAGAGTAATGCTGACTATGATATAGAGTAATTGGCCGGGTCAATACTGTGACTGCTCGACTCACTGGTGCGAACAGCCCTTAAAAGCCTAAAGCAATTGAAAGGTTGAGCTGGAGCTGTATTTCAGGTTGTTTGGCATAAAAAGTTCCAGGAATAGTTTAGAATAGGTTGTGTCCCCCGTACACTGAGGTGTACTTCGATAAGATGGGAAGAAGTTTGGGGAAAGTCAAATTATTACCCTTCATCTTCTGAAGGTAACCTTTGTATGTTATGATTTCAGTTTTAAGTTCCTCATCAAATTTCCCACTACACTTGAACATGCATTTGAAGTCATATACAAGTTTGTTGATTTTCATGTGTGATTTTTTGTTTAAAAATCTAAAATTATGCCAAACTAAAATTATGAACAGAATGTGAAAAAAACAGTTCAGTTTTGACATTATGAAGATGCCCATGTGTTGTGATGCAGAGATACTTTCTGAAGTAGGTATGCTAACGAGCTAGCAGCAGCCTGATACTGTCTCCTAATACCACTGTGTTCCTCAAGAGGCGAGAGTCTGAAATATGTTTCTGTTGTTCTATGTGTATTTACTACTGTACTGTGGAGTAAAAACTAAAGCGCCTTCTCATTTTATATACATTTAATAAAGATGAAAACATCTCAAAGCCTTATTCTGACAGCATGGGTCTTACTTCTAAACATCTGGACTGTGAAAAATGTAAATGCATCTTACTGTTCGGGTTCATACACACACACACACACACACACACACACACACACACACACACACACACACACACAGCCGGGGACAGAGACATTAGGTGTCAGCTTCCATCAGTAGCCCCGATGGCTGTGAGTTATGACCACAGATATGCGATCATTTACACTCACTGCTGCAGATAGCCAGGGGCTACTGTTCTCCCTGTGTCCCTGTGTGTGTGTGTGTGTGTATGTGTGTGTGTGTGTGTGTCATTATAGACTCTTCATGTCGCTTCCCTTCCCTTCTGTCTCCTCTTGTCTTCCTCCTCCTCCTCATCCTCGATGCCTCGGGTCATGAAACCGACTCCGTTACATCAGACCAACACCCCCCCCCCCCCAGCCTGCCTTTTTCTCCTCCACCCATCTACACACACCCACATACACACACATTGTGTTTCGCTCACTCACGCATTTGTTTGCCCACACTCTGGAACCACATCAGTGTGTTTAACCTTATTGATTAGGTCTTGTCTCTTGATACAAATCAGGGTGATCCATCACTGATATCTCTGTTTGCAGGGCGGAGATGAGTTGATATTGATGGATGACGGATTAATCAGTAAACAGGCTGAAGTGCAGCATAGACACACACAGACAGAGACAATGGCTCTATTATCACTGTTTGCCGCAATCTAATTAAAAGAATCTAACACTTGTTGCAGAATCATTAATATCTTTCAAATTTAACGACATAAATGTTTTAAAATATAAATATAAAAGTTTAATATAGTTTTTCCAGGTCTTTTTTTTTTTATTTATTTTTTTTACTTTTTATTTAAAGCTCCTGTTAGTAAGATAGTAACACTGACAGTGTGGGATCTCAGGTCGGGTTGGCCGCCATCTGAAAGACTGAGACTCAAAAATCACCATTCATACTAACGGGAACTTTAACAAACAATATGATGTCGATTACAAAGATTACCGTTCCTTTTTCATCAGAGAATCACACTGAAGCAAAGCTGACTTGGTATCACACGCTTAAAAATCTGTAAATCGGTAAAAAAAAAAAAAAATGTGTACATTAGCATGAAGGAAACTTCTGACTCTAAACCTTTTTAACATATTCGAGGTTATTACTTAAATTATTAACAAAGCACTACAACAGAAGTTATATGTTTGAGGGACAACACGATCTCACAGTCATACTGTTGTCATAAAGTCTCCTCCTGCTGATGTTTATCAATCACTGGCACACTGATGAACACAAACACACAAACAAAAACGGATGATTATTATGTAGAAAAGTTGTTTATTGTGGGACTAGTCTTTAAACTGGGAAATGTAGAGACTATATGAACAGCACACTTTCAATTAATGTTCGTGTTCCTATTGAAAGCCTCTGTATAGTTGTATTTGATGCTGATCTGTTTTCACTACCTATCAATACTTAACAGTTTCAATAAATAAATAAATGAATTAACAAAAACAACCAAAACAATAATGATGATATAACAACAACAACAATAACAATAATACTACTACTAATAATAATAATAATAATAATAATAATAATAATAATGACAATGATAATGATAATGATAATAATACAAATGATAATGATAATGATAATGATAATAATGATAATGAAAATAATAATTCCTCCTATCTGGAGAAAAGGAAACTGGACAAACCTGATTTTCTGTGCCTATACTGTCTCATAACTAACACCAACTCCAATTTTTTGGCTTTCTTTTTTTCTAAATATGTAATCAAATTACTTTATTTCATTACAATGGTGTCTAGAAAGTATTGTCATCGATGAAAGGGGTCCTGACTTTCAGTTTCAGTTTTAGTTTGATTTAAATGTGTTTTGGTACAAGGTTATGCTGCTGTGACTGATGATGTCATTCTTTTTCTTATACTTCATACCCATTGGAAGTTCTTTTAATGTGCATCAAAAAACCCAACACACACCCGTGCAAGAGTTTACATGGTCAACAAATAAAGGTTGTCCTGTTTAAATCCATCTGTTTTAACTGAGTCCCTCTTCAGGTCGAAGGAGACAACATACCTCCTCTGTATGATGTTTCGGAGATCTGTTCGCAGCTGTGTATAATGCGAGACAGTTTAACTACACCACAAACACAAACACAAACTACAAACTTCAAACTTTGACCCGGCTGGTTGAGAAGAGAAGCATCTCAATACTTACACCCCCGACATGTTCACCACCGCGCCACAGTGGATGGTTCCTGCCGGTGGCCATCAAACTGTATAACTCATCCCTGCTCCGTCACAGTTTGGACTTCAGTGGACTGGGGGGGTCTGCTGAGGTCTGACTCCGCTCACGAATTGGACTTTTACATGGACAATTACATTTCCCTGACCTTTCTCCCGGTGCAATATATCTTTTTGGCTTTTGAACTTATAATGACATTTATTTTGCCCCACTCCCTGCAGTTTGCACACTCTTACACAAACAGCGGGTCCCTCAAAGGGAATACTTTTGTGCTGTTGTGTCTGACGTTTGTTTTGTCGCTACTCTTTGTGTTTTTCTTCATTTGCTGCAGGGATAAATAATAAGTTTCCACTGTGTCTATTCGTTTTAGCTTGGACTACATCTCTAAAAAATATATCTGTTTATTTTGAAGCTCTGCCCACAGAGAAGATCTTCCATTCCATCTACAGAGTGTCAAAATGATGAACAGAATCACAGCGATACTGTAAGTTCAAACCCTCGTTTGTTGGAACAACCTTCACCTTTGGCGATTATATGCTGAAATTCAGCGCAGAACAACTGAGCTCTGACTTCACGTCGCCTTTTGTCAGGGAAGTTCATTCATTTCTTCAGTCGTTGCCACAGAGAAACAGAGAAGTCTCTCCTTGAAGCCAGGTTTTTACAGACATCTGGTTGTGATGTAGGTATAAAACTACTTCACTTGGTTTACAGTTAATGTAGATGACGCTGGTAGAAGAGTAGAGACAATATATTAGGAACGCGATCAGCAGATGCTTTGAGAAATTAGTTGAATCCCATCTCTCTTCGGTTACTTTTCTCTGCAAGTACATTAATCTGAAAGTTTCTGTCTATTTACAAGTATTTTAAAAGTATAGAAAAGTATTTTAAATAGACAAGAAAGTGGTCTGAAAATAAAATACCAGTAAAATACAAATAATAGACAGCTTTGTTTGTGTACTTGTCGATGAGCATGAATACAAAGAAACTCAGGAAAAAAATCTAATAAGGTTGAGTAAGCGTCCAAAAAATCTAACCTATTCATGTGACTTATTAGTCATTTCATTTTTATCTATTTTTGAAATTTTATTTTGATATAAGACCACTCAGCTGAAAATATAGGTTCATTTCAGAAAGCTAAATATATACATTTATTTAAGGAATATCACCAGCAGAACTAAGCAATATTTCTACCTTATCTCAGCTGTATGTGTTTCAGCCTCAGTTTAAAGGTTAAAATGATCATACCCCTGCATGTCTGCTGTATGCATGGATATACAGGCTGTGAGGCCCTGAGAGGCGAGACGTGACGTTGTCTAAATTCCCTCTATTCTGTCCTCTCAAGTGTAAGAAATCAACAGCACATGTCATTTGTACCATGACTGACGACCAGGACATTTTGCCTGCAACGCGTGCAAGATTGTCAGCCTGAATTAAAAAAAAAAAAAAAAAAAGAATGATCTGAGGAGGCACGGATGTCTCTGTCAGGAAACATTGTTAAAAAATGCCACAAAAACCTTCTGAGTTTCTAACCATTTTCTTTTATTCTGATCCGGCACCAGCAGCTCATGAAATGTCAGGAGAAGATGCCTGTGCTGATGCCGTGTGACCGGGACAGCTTCGTCGACCTGCTGACAAAGACGGTGAAGGTGGACGCCTCTGAGAGAATTACACTCAGCCAAATTCTTCAGCATCCATTTATAACAATGAGCCACCTTGTTGGCACATTTGACGGCAGCTTCTAGTACGTGTGTGATTAGATGCTGTGTGTATTATCTCTGTGCCGGTAGGGGAAGTTGTTTGACTCAGCGATGCGTTGTCTTTCAGCGTGAAGATGAGCATGGAGCTGATGAGCATCTGTCAGACCTCGATCAGGGGGAACTCCGCACTCTGAACACAGTCCAGTAAAGAAAAGAAAAAGGGGTTGTGTCAGAGTGTGGCAACAGGTAGATGTGAAACAGCTTCCCTCTATTATATTATTTAATATTCTATATGAATAGTGTGACATTTTGGGAATTACTGTTATTTGATACTCTCATTTATGAGCTAGAGCTAATCGCATGACCAGAAGTCTAGTAACTATATGGACCGATGATCAGCCTGGCCAGTTGTCACTGACATCCTCTCTCCTAAGAACTTTGATTCGAGGGAGGAAAAAAGTTGCTATATTAAGAAAAGAAAACCCTTTTAACTGGGAAAAAGATGGAAGAAACCTCAGGAAGAGTGAAGAGTGTTAATCCAGTAGGACGAGTGAGCAGGCCGAGGCATCGCCACATACACACGACCTCCACTCCACCGTGGTGACCTGGAAGATAACTGATCTATACAGTACAGATACAAGGAGACAGTAAAACAGAAGAGGGCGATGATCCACGAGGGCCCTTGAAACCTGTGTCTAATGAAGTCTGTATTTGTTTTGCATGTGCCGCTGTTCAGTTTTCCTGAATTCTTTGTAAATTGTTCTCTTTTTCAATAAAGTAAAATAAAAATCTTAATGGTAAGTGTTTTTTTAAGATCAGGGAGGCATTACATATTTAATTTTGACACTTCACACGCATAGACAATCCTCTAAACTGGCTCACAATAGTTGTGTGAAGTTCATTTTCCCCTTAATTAGGTTTCCTGTGCCTTCATTACAGCCAGTGTGATTAGCTCTGAGTGGAAAATAGCAAATTCTTCGGTTTTTTTTTGTACTATGAAGCTGACAAATCCTCGAAACCAGTGACAGGTTGGCCATCTGGAATTTGGGCAATCCAGAACTATGGGCTGTTTGGGCTGCTCAGAATGGGCCGGTCAGAAGTGTATGTTTTTATCTCTTGAGGTGCACTACATTGTTTTGGGGAAGAACTGTTGTTTAGGAGAGACGGATTTATTCTTTTATATATTTTTGTATACCTAAACAAACTCAATAAACAAACTATCTTTGTTGTCATGAATAAACAAACTGACCTTAAAGGACAACAGAGTTTCATACTGTTTTATTTTGTTTATATGTGGCGGACCCTGCCACATGTCAAGCTTCAAACAGTGTTCTGGGACCTTATTTTTCTCTGAGAACTGCTTGTTTATCAGTTCTGGAAAAATATATGCTTAGAAGTTTATGATATAACCTCATCAACAGTGAACAAATGTTATTCCCAGTTTGAATTTCATCTCCAAAACTATATATTACCCCTTTAAATAGTTAAATAAGCTCTACACATTAGTTTGTATGGCAATTGTACAGTGTAATAAACATTTTCTCTTGAAATTCGCTGCACCCAGAGGATGATGGGGGATTCTCCAATGATCACCTGGATGTAGTAAGTGGAAAGGTGAAGAGAGGCGGAAATGACAGGACGCCAGCATCGCAGCTTGCCCGGGACACGCCAGGCAGGAAGAGGAAAAACAAGGGATAAACAAACAGAGATCTTTCGGCTGAAGATGAGGGATTTACTGACAGGAGAAGGAGGAGAAAAGCGGAGGACGCTGAGGCGGGAGCGGAGCAGCAGATGCGTCTTCAGATGACCTGCGACCTCCATGAACTGCTCTCTGTGCTGCTGTCTCCTACATGCATGTCATGTTATAGACCACAACTAGGCTGTGTGCTGACTCTCTCCTGACTCATGCGGCATGTGAAGGATTTTCCACATCGAAGTTCAAGTTTGTGAATCTGAGATATGATGACATCATTAAGAAGAGACGCATTGTAACTACACACATTTAGCCATTATTATTGTTATTATTATTATTATTATTATTATTATTATTATTATTATTATTATTATTATTAATATTATTCATTGCTATTATTATCTGTGCTGTGCTAGTTTCCTAACTGTCCAGTGAAAACCCCTTATCTGCAAATGAGGTGTTTTTGAATTTTGAAATATTTTGAAAGATGCATTGCCACGAAGCTGAAAACATTTTCTCAGTTCATGAAAAGTTTTGAGGAGAAGCTGTTTCCTCTGTGCAGGGGAGCTGCTTTAATATGCGCTGTGGCTGCGGCTGTGGCTTTGCAGCGCTCTTTTCATCCCTTGAAAGGCCCATGGATGCAGGATCTGGGGATGCTGAGGGGGCTGCGGCAATTCCTGAAATGAGGCTATAACATTCGCCGAATTTACGAGAAGGCCAAAATGATTGAGAATGTGTCATTGGCAGCGTTTCACAAAGTTGATAAACTTTCTTCCAACTCAACAACTCACAAAATTGACTGATTTTTTAAGGGGGTCTGGAGACTTTATCTCTCTCTTCATCACTTTGCTGGTGACTGTTGTTGATGTGGCTGCTCTGACATACAGTACGTTGCTGTTGAAGTTTGGAGTCTCCTGTAGCGCCTCCATGTAATGTTGTAAATTATTGCTCATAACGATCGGATACTAACATTTTTAAGGTGTTATCGAAAACATTCAGCCACTGACTGTGACACTCCACCTCCACTCTACCATTACATTCAGGTGACAACATAAATAACCTGCACCATTTACTATACGTCATTATGGACTGAGCCCTCACCACCCCCAACTGTCACCGACTTCCTGTTGTATAATTATGTACTGTGTCTTCACATAGAGCCTGTGTATTTGTGCTGACTGGGCCTTACAGTTGAGGATGTCATCTCGTAGCACCGAGCGCTCTGCTGCTCCCAGATTGTGTTGAATCGCCGTCGGCACACGTCGGATGTCAGTGACAGTGGCATTAGTGTGTGTCCATAGAGTGTGTGTTCTGTGTTGTGAGTTTCTGCATTACAGTCAGTCTGTATGATTTTATTTCAAGAAGAGGTGGTAACAGTACACACATTCTTTATTCGAGTAGAAGCACAGTTACTGATTCAACTTCTTTACTTAAGTAGAAGTAATAAAGCAAAAAAACATGTCCTCAGAATAGAAGTAAAAAGTTTCCCTCTGAATGACATTTCAAAGCTCATGTCATATTATTATAACTCAAAGACTATCAAACTTGAAGGTAGAATCAGCTGGATTTGTCCCGGCTGTTCCTAAACGCACCACAAAGATAGCTGATTGTTGATTCTCATTCCCAGGATGTCAAATAGCCACATTCTGAGAAAATCCAGGCAGAGGGCTGCAGGGTCTCTGCAGATTTGAGGCATTAACATGCTTTTACTCCCCAGTCAAGTCTCCCTCTCTGTCCGTTTAAGTCTTTTATGTAGTTTCCTGTCACTACTTCTGCCGTGCGCGATATGTGCCGATAGATTAAAATTGATCGTGTGATGTTGGGAAGGCGGAGTGCGATGATGCGGAACAAACATAACCAATAATTCCCCTCAAATCCATTATAACTGAAGTAACGAGCCTGTTTTGAAAGTGTAACGAGTAAAAGTACGGATATTTCTGTTAAAATGTGGAGATCAAAAGTAAAGAGTGGTCAGAAAAATAAATACTCAAGAAAAGTCAAGATGCTTGAAAAGCCTACTTAAGTATGGCCGGTCTGTTGCAAATGCCACGGACGTTTTTTGATCCCAGTCCGTCACTGACTGTAGTTTAGATTTGGTTTGGCAGTTTACGGAACACTTGAGGTCACAATCAAGAGAAGAAACACTCGGAGGGATGCTGGCAGGGTACACAGGACGCAGTCTCCCATTTCAGATCATCAGAGGCCTTTGAACAAACAGCTGATGTTGTCATGTCTCTGCTGAGGAACAGTCTCCGTACAGCTGCAGATTGTCTGCCATATCCGAGCGGGTGACACAGATTGTAACATGAAGTGTAGACGGCAGCGGCGGCTGTTAGCCTCAGCGTGATCTCCTGTACTTACTGTAATCACACTGACGTCAAAAACAGCCTCGTGTCTCCTGTAAGACAAAACAAACTGTGTGGTGTATTATCCCGTCAGTTAGAAAAACGCTGTGCCGCTGTGTGCATGGCGGCTGGTGGCAGAGGGGTGTATAGGTAGCTCAGAGGTTTGTCATAGAGCATGTGAACACACACGCACACGCACAACCACACACATGCACACACACTGTAATTGAAAACCTACCCCTTTAACATTGTGAAATGCCCTTAAGCCCTCTGGAATACTCTCTTCATCTCACCTCTCTCTCTATCACACACACACACACACACACACACAGTGTGAATGAGAAAGTGAAAGAAAAATGGTTTAACATTATAACAGTTCAGCAGTAAGGTCAGCAAGAAGGCAGCTGTCTTCCTCGCTCCCTTTCTCTCTCTCTCTCTTTCTCTCTCTCTCTCTGTCTGGCTGCTGAAGCAAAAAAACAAAAATCTGATTTCACCTTCGAAGGAGACTCCTGCTAATTATCTGTTAGGTCGTATGAGGAAGAGAGTCTGACAGACAGGCAGACAGACAGACAGGTTACAGTAATACAGTCTTCTGGAGAGACAGAGCAAGATGCTGAGCTCCTGAATGCATCGAGCTCTGCTGTATTAATAATTCAAATTCTTAAAATAAAGAAAATAAGACACTGTTTGTTCAACACAAGCTGCTATGTTGTGTATTACTGCAGGCCACGGTTCCATCAAACTGAAATAAATCACCAAAATGTTGTTTAGTAAACTGTGAGACCATCTGCAGAATAGCGGACCAGCTAGCAGATCTCCAAAATCGGATTTATTTTATTTTTTATCCATCAGTTTGTTTTGATTATTAGATCACATTTTTTAGCTCAGAATTTCGACTTTTAGTATCCCATAATTTTTTAGAGGGGCATCAGTTTTCCTAATTTTTTCCAAGTGTGGAATTTTACTGGGTTCAAGACTCTCCGAGCTGTAACTCCACAAATGATCAGCTCAGAAGAGATTTTAGGAATGATGGTATAACTTCAAACTTGATGTCTTGTAGTAATGGTAAATAATGGCCTGACTCTTTTATCACAAAGCTTTAATAAAATCTAGATCCCCTTTAGGCTTCCCAAGGTTCTCTCTCTCTCTCTCTCACACACACACACACACACACACACGCACGCACACTCACAAACAGACAAATGTGCCTACTCACATGGCCGATTAAATGTGTGAGAGTGTGTGTAAGTCATCAGTTTCTTCTTTGAGAGAGGCTGAATAGCCCAGCAGCCACAGAGTGAATTGGTGCCACACACTCAGCCTCCGGTTCACCAAATCGCACGACTGTCTACAGACAATGACGTGGCACAGACTCTCAGCATACAGGCATGCAAACTTGTTGTTTATGATTATTGTCTTGCAAACACTTTGTCCAATATTGTGATATTCGAATCAAACACGTCACAGGAATTAAAGATAGACTTAAGACGTACTTCCTGACGTTTTGACAGTGCAGTGATGATGGCTGAGATACATTTTACTGCAGTAGGAAGGCTGAACTACAGCATGTTGTCCTGCAGCCTTCTGATAATTACTTATGTTCAGAGTAACCCCGCCAATTTTACACAGGAAGCTACAAATTGCATTGTGGGTAATGAAGGCACCAGGTTTTTTAAAGTTGTCCACTAGTCTAGCATTGCAGTCCTACAACACTGATGGACTCGACAGTTAAAAACAAATATTGAGAATCAATGCAACAGAACCAGAGATATTGCCTTTTTTCATTTTACACATTCCTCTTCCTTTTCAGAACATGGAGTCTGCATTACCCACAATGCAAGTAGGCACTGAAATGACATCACTGGAGGCAATTTATCAGATCATGGGCAGCTTCCTCTGGAGCCACAAAAGGCCTCTCTGTTAACAAACACCAGCTACTGTGAATTTAAGCAGCATTCTAACGTAAAAAAAGTAAACATGGTACATTACAAGGAAACAGATTGTGAACAACAACTTGCTTACAGGCCTACAAGGGGTCCAACAAGGTACACATGCTAACATACTAATAGGCTGACAGCCTAACAGGCTAATAAACATGATGGTCAACACAAAAACAAATGTATTTATACTTTAAACATGCTTATTACATTAAAATACTATAGTATTGTACATTTTGTCTGGGTTATTATGGAAACACAATATATTAATGTGATTTTTTGCTATATTTCTGTCAGAATATTTACAGCATACTACTATGAACTCACTACAATAATTCATTGTAAAATCACAGTAATCACTTTTAGAGTTTATACTACTTTTTCCACACCTGTAAACCTGTTTAATGTGTAAAATTGACAGAGTTCCCATTAAAAACAATCAAATTCATATTTTTTCCTCCAGAAAATATGAAACTACGAGTACATTGACAGATTTTATTTATCACAGAGACAAAAAAATAATAATCTCTGATTGGAATAGAAAAAAACCTCACCTATAGTACAGTTAAACAAAAATTTTAGAAATGTTTGACTATCATGCGTTGTCTCGTCTTACCCTTTTTCCCTGTGAATTTATTTCCTCACTTCCCTTCTGACTTCTTCTCATCTCTCTTAATCTTCCTCCATCTCATCTTATCGCACCCCCATTTTGCTCCGTTTCATCATTTGTTCCATCTAATTCCATCACTTCCCATCTCCTCTGAATAACCTCATGTCACTCTTCGCCCACCTTCTTAGAATAGAATGTAAAATAATGTAATTCAATCAAACTGTGTCATGTCATTTCATCTCCAGTCCTTGCTGAATGAGCAATAGAACAGAGTCTTAATGAAGTGCAGGCAGTGACTGGAGTTGATGGCATTGATTGCCACGAACACAAAACACAATACAGTCTCAGTGTGAGAGACAACAGCAGACAAGAGTCTTTTCTGCTCATCACAACAGGAAAGAATTCACAGACGTGTCTGTGTGTCTCTGTCTCCTCCCATCTCCCTCCATCTCCACTTTCAGGCCTTTTATGTACAGTACATGTAAGGATAATTATTTTTAGGTTTCATTATTAAATCCATATTTTCGAATCAGAAATTCGATTTGCAAAACTGACACTTTTTTTTAAACTGATCATTGTTGAATTTTTCTCTTACAGTTTTAAGGAATTTCAGTGCGTTATATAATATCTGTGCTCATAATTTGTGTCACTTACATCTCAATCACTATAAATGTTGGCGAAGTACGTTTCTGCAAACCAAAGACATGTTAAAACTTATCTTTTATGTTGCAATGTTATTTTGTGTTCAATTTTCTCCTTTATCTTGTGGACGCACTTGTCCTTATGATCTGCTTAGGCACAGAAACAACTGAGAAACTGCACCCGTGTTTTTGGCTGGAGATGTCCTGAGGTCTCGTGAAAAGCGCCTGGTTTCGTCGCCCCAAGCTCGCAGGAAATTGTTGCGAGGTGTCTTTAAAAATATCCAGCGGTTTCATGGTTGCAAATGTAGAAATGTAGTCTTGAGCTGTGGTCGCTGGCTTGGCAGCCATCTCGTTTGTGACTCCACCATCAAAGATGCTATGAACCTGTAAGGAACCAGTTTCACAAGGTTCATTAAAAGGTACAACCCCACTTCCAAACAAGTTATGAGGCTGTGGGAAACATAAATAACATATGTAAAATAGAATGGCAGTCAGTAGAGCGGATAACTCCGCCATGGCCCAACAGTCCCCTTTTATACTCACTCATAGATACCAGCCACTCAATAATGCCTGATTGTTTCCATCAAGATCCACATATATTCCCATGAGACATGAATGAAAATGTAGAAAAATACTCGTGAATTTAAAGAAAGTGAGAATAAGTCCTGGATCCATCCCTTTATCTGAATAAGTACCAAAAGTGAATGGGATCTTTTCTGGGCTGCAGCTTTGTGGAACTCTGTCAGTACTTTTTGTGTAATCCTGCAGACAAATCAATCTACCAAAGGAGAAAAAACAAGCAAACAGACAAATGGACACAGGTGAAAGCACTGACAGCACTAATGAAAAGAGAATGCAAGAATTTGCAAACAAACTGTGTTTCTTTTTATGTGCAACGCAGCGTTCCAGCTTTTTTGAACAGGCCATCAGGAATCACCAGCATTTATTTAGGTATTTATAATGAAGGTTAGGGAAAGATCATGGTAAATAAAACACGGTTATAAAGTTACTTAACATCCCTTGAGAAACGTTTATCTCCATCTTTTTTAACTTCTAACCTTGTTGAAGTGATGTGCAGTTGTTCCTCCAGAATCCAGAGGTGGAACAGGGTCGAAACTTTCAACCAGTGAAGGCGGCGAAACACCCACCCAAAGTATGCTTTGGGTTAGACAACAAAACACTCAGTTAAGGTCAAGGAAAGGGTGCAATCTCTAGTCTCCTGCGTCAGAGTCTGCACAGCCATCACGCAACCTCGACCTTTCATAATCCTTTCAGAATCCACATCCGGTGTCAGAATCACCGGGTATGGATGTATCTCCTGACGGTTCCGGGCTGAAGAAACGCCACACAATCACATCACGTAATTAAAGACTTGAATGTTTTTCCAGCCACAGAGGGAGTCAAACCTCTTCGGTCTCCTCTTAGGCAAAAACATAATGAAACAGAAAGATGGAGAGAAGGAGTCAGGGCAAAGTGCCTCCGTCCAGCTCTCAAATCAAACAGCCCCTAACCTGATACTACATCACAGGACAGCCCACAATGGGATTGTGGCCAGTTGCTTGATTGGTATTACACAAAAAGTGGAATTTCTCAAATTTGTCTTGAATTTGCGCTGCCAACAGGAATTTATTGTAATTGAAAAGAACATTTGTCCATTAAAAAAAATATCAGCTGAAGTGTGAAAATGCAGTAATGGCCATAATACCTGAAAGGAGTGCTGGTATCACATGACTACCCCTCACAGCGAGGTGTGTGTTGTGGTCCCACAGCTCAGTGGGGGTGCCGGTGTGGAAAATCTAACCGTTTCACTGCAAATATTTGTGCACGTGTTTACGCTTTTTATTTTGTCAAAATGGATGCTTAACACTGCCAAAAATCGAAAACAGCATTTTGGCGGGTGCTGTGTTGCCTCAGCAACAGACACCACATTAACCACTTAGAAACGGGCCGAAAGGCATTTCACAGGAGGACGCCGTGTACCTTGGCAGCACTCAGAGCTAAGTGTTGCTGGCCCTAACAGCATCCTCCATATCATCACCAAGGTGAGACGGCCCGCATCCGAAAAATCTACTGGAACGGACTCAGCAGCTGGCCGATTGTTTTGGGTCCACAGTATGACACTGAAAGCCAAACGATATTTTAGATGCATGGCTCCGGTGCAGGCTAATAAACAGGGAGACCTCTCCTCTGCTCTTGGAAAACAATACCAACAAAAAAAGACACCCCAAAAAACAGAGGCCCAATTACAGATAGAAGCTACAGCTGTAGAGGTACAAGGAAACATAAGATCACAAAGAGTGATACATATTCAGAAGCCTTCTGTTACAGGTTAGCCTCTTAGCTTTAAGAGGAGTGCCTTGAAGCACTGAGGGGGAACAGCAGCCATGCAGCCACTCAGATATTACAGTCAGTCCCAGTGGGCGTGGTGTCACAGTGTTCTGGATTATTTCTTTGTTGTCTCGAAGAGAAGGCTTAATCACCTTGAACGGGATCTCCTTAACCATTGACCACTGAGCAGCTCATGACTGCGTATGGCTGTGTAGGTGTGTGTATGCTTGTGGGTTGTGTGTGCATGTGTGAGCGCGTGAGAGTGTGTTGCCCAATCATTTGGAGCATGAAGAACAGAAAGAGTTTGCAGATTAAGGGAAGCTCAGGGGATTATGGTCATTTCCTGTCTGTAAACTGTAAATTAGCCCTGCAGTACCACAGGGGAAAACGGACCAGTCCTGCAGAACTCACCGCACAGATCTGGTCCACGAGCCTCAGACGCAAGATGGCTCAGATAGACTGTTTAGTTCTGTACACATCTGTGGTCCTATCATTGCTATAGAAAATAATAATAAGATGACAATTTGCTGCCAATTTGTAGATGTATTTATACAGGAAGCAATCCTTCATTGATGAGGCAGTTTCACTCCTACTTTATCTCTCAACAAGAGCTGTAATACGCTGGATTGCATTGCAGATTGTTAATGTGTAATGGTGTGTTCAGTCTGAACACAAGGGGTGAATTTTATACCCAGTGCAACTCCATTCAAAGTAAGAAAAAAAAGTAGCGCTTTAGACAGATCTGCCAAACAGGAGTGAGCCGCCCAAGTGCCATCATTCCATGTGGTGTGTGGGCCAGCTGAACGTGTCTGATGTGGGCCAGATCTGGGCCGCAACAACTTTACTGTCTGGGTCAACCACAGGGTGAGGTTATACCATGTAAGAAGAAACTCAAGCTAGCACAAGCATGTCTTTTTCGGAAGAAGCAAGGCTCTGGTAGGTCCGACTGTTCTGCTGATGTATGGTTGCACATAGGCTCTATAGAAGAGCCAATGACATAACTTGCTCAAATGGGCTACGCCATAGCGAGCACTTATACATGTACACCTCTCTCACTGCGTTGCTGGTGGCGGTGATCGATAAACACCAACCCATTCAGCTCACAGCTGTGTCTCTGGGCTATAGAGAAAGGACAGGCAAAGTGTCTGCAGGAAGGGCCGTCTCTCCATACACACCAAGCTAGAATGACAGTCCGGCGATGAAAAATGGCCATGAAGGACAGGTCACAATCCCTGTCATTAGCACTGCCGTTGAGCACAGGAGGAGAAACTGGAACGTGCGATGCTTCCAAGCAAACAATCACAGTTGTTGCAGTCTGTGTTGCTGTAAGGCACAAGGATATTTATGTATTTCTGGGGAGGTGCATGTCAGGCTACGCCATAGTTATGGCAGTGATTCGACGCTAAAACATAAATCAAGTTTAACAGTCTCTCAATCCCTATATTGTTTGGATGCATCACTGGTTGACTGAGCAAAACTGTCTGTGAATCCAAATCGGTGACTGTTTGAGAGAGTGAACTGACATCCATCCCTCTTGCTATTTACTCGTTAATATGCTTAATAACCACATATGTAATATACGATATTATGAAGAGTGTGTTTGACTTTTATGCTGACTTTTATTCTGCTTTGTCATGACTTTGGCCTTTTCAGCTCCTCATTCTTATCTATTCATTTATCTTTACTGTCTCTCTTTGGCCTTTCTCTGTCACCACTCTTCTCTTCTCTTCTCTTCTCTTCCCTTCTCTTCTACAAGCTCTTTGTTAGTTGATTAGTGGCCTCTTTCACTTGCTCACACGCACACACACACACACACACACACACACACACACACACACACACAACACACACACGGGACAGACGATGTTGTTTGCTTGGAGTATTTTTAGCAAAGCAGACTGGCAACATTGTCCTGAGTAGGTTTTGACAACAGTGGTGTTATTTAGAGTGTGCATGTATGTTCTTATGTGTTTATGTGTGTGTGTGTGTGTGTGTGTGTGTGTGTATGTGAGAGAGAGAGAAAGAGAAAGTGAAGAGGTTGAGGGTCTACACTGACCATTGCTTGCCAAAATCCTAATAGTGCACAGTGTATCTCAGTGTACAGACTCTGTCTCTGTGGCCTGTAGTGGCTATCAGCACCACCCTGTAACCTCCCCACTGCTCCACTCACACTTCCCCTCAACACACAACCCAGTGTGACTAAAGCAACGTTCTATATCTGGTTAATTCAAAGCACTGTGTGTCAGATTTGCCATTAGATATAATCAAAGTGACATCATGATGGACCAGACACATCCTAGAATGCACTTTCTATTCACCGTACATCGGTGGTAAAACATCCAGCTACTGCGCTACATTTTAAAAACATTGCTGACATTTTTTTGACAGGTAACTTGCCTGACAGCCTGTCGCTGCCTGTATTTTTGTGAAGCTAGTGCAGGCGACACTGGCCCATCTAGTCAGTCGACGTCTTCTAACTGTGGCCAACCCGCAGTGTTCTGGTTTTTCATTTTGTGGGTAAACTTTTGGATGGCAAAGCTCCACATTGTTGCGCAATTAAAACTGCAAACTGCACAACAACACCCTGTCAAGACTGTCTTGACGTAGGCCGATTGCTCCCAACCGCTGTTGCTGTCCTGGATCTTTCCAGGTGTGTCACATCAGTGGATAATGAGTCAGACTCTCCAGTCTCCTCCTACGCACACTTTAATTAGCAAAACTAATAACCTTATCATAACACTTCTGTAACTGTTACATTTTGTGTTGATAAGGATTGAGCTCTGTAAATGGAATATATTTCTGTTATCATATTCCAATATACTGTTATTGCTGCGGATGATAATGGTGAAGACACTATTTTCTCAGCTGTGACGTTCATGACAGTAGACAAACTAACTTCATGGTTATCTCAACTGGCATTTTGCTGCTTGTACCAACGAAGAAGACTGAAAACTACTGACAGATAATTATTTAATGGACCAGATATAGTTGCTCTTTATACTCTGGATGTAGCGCTCTCTTCTGGTAACTAATATTGTTGTGTTCTACGTCCATAAATCTAATTTAAGTTGATCATTTAGGAACTGGCTTTTAAAGCCCCTGTACGGAGTTTTTAAGATATGGATATGTTTTTGGATATGCAAAAGTCTCTGGTTTCTGCTGATGTGTCTCTGTTACCTACAACAGCAAATGAGCCCATCAGCGTGAAGATACGCTTTTTCTAAGTAGTCTAATTCTATACCTCTGAAAGGCCTTGGTCGGGTCGGACCACTGACGAAACGATTTACGGCAGTCAGACCAGAACTGACGACATTCAGCATATCTGTTTTGTTGCTACGCTAGCCAGTGCTAACCGAGCTAAAACTTTTGTCATGGCTGATAATGAGACAAAGAAAAGAAAAAGAATTCGAACCGAAGACCAACGAAAGGCCAAGAGGGAATCCGATCGAGCTAGGGCTAAAACACGGATAAACATTGGCGATTCCTTCGAGAGATGGAGAGAGTTGCGGGGCTTGAAGGGATTCAAGTCGGATCCAGAATTTGCCCGATTCCTCCTAGACAGGTTTGTAAATTTTATTTCATTTATGAAATGTATTGCGGGACGTAGTTTACAGCAATACATGAATTTATGTTGTTACAACAAAGCTGGCTAACGTTACCACTAGATTAGCTCTAGATACTACACTCGTAAAAACGACAACAAACGTCTTAGATCACGCATCCATTTCAGCTGTGTGTATGCTTCAGCCCAGCCGACCTGCAACGATGCACCGGTAATATCTCTGTCATTATAAATGATTCAGTTTCTTACTTAGAACAAAACATCCATCACAATCACTGTGACTTTGCAGTAACGCTAGCTCTGTAGCACCGTGGGTAATATTTATAGCTGGGAAATTGCAGTGTAACAGCAGCATTACACACAGTGACAATAGTGCAGTCTTTGCATGTTTAGCCTATGTCACAGACATCACGGTAATACAGTTAGCTTACAACGTAAGGTATTATGTTGGCAATGCTACTGCAGTTTTTTCCAATGCTGGGTTATTGCACTGACAATAAAATATTACTAAGGTAAGTTGACAACTAAACTAAACAGTTCTACTACCGAGTTATCTAAACTGTTGGTTGTAGGCTTACTGAACTTAGATGTATGTCTGTGTAAATTCTCATTTGTCCAGGTCAAAGGCATGATTCAATTACTTAGAGAGAACTTAGATACAAGTTTTAACATTACTTTGTTTCACCGGCGGCATATTATATTACATAGAAATACAAATAGACACATTACCTCATCCATATGCACGCTGTAGATAGCTGCTAAAAAAAAACGTTTTCAAAGCAAGTCCCGTCTTCTTCCCGACGTTTCCAAAAAAAATCTACACGCGCCGGCCAGACAAACGTCTTCACGACAGTGGGCGCTAGGGCTCATGGGAAATGCGGTCTTCATTCCGTCAAAACACCACCGCTTTCGTCCACCGGGGCCGCCAAAATCAACACCAAATGAAAAGTCTGTACAGGGGCTTTAAAATGAAAATCTTTTATGATCATGAAAAACACATTTATTTATAGGACAATGTTGCAGATTCAAAACCATCACCCTGCTGGGTTTCGCCGCTCATGTTCTGCTTTGTAGAATCTTAATTCTCGGCAACTTCACGACAGGGAGACGTAATGTTGGCTTTTACTTATTTTATGTCACTCTGGATAAGAGCATTGGCTGAATGCCTAAAATGGAAAGTGTGAATGTAAGAGTATCATGGAGCTGCTATGCTAACAGTAAAGCCTCTGACCTCTCTGTGCCACCCACCATACACACACACACACACACACACACACACACACACACACACACACACACACACACACACACACACACTCAGACACAGACACACACATATTTACGCACAGAGTTTTCAGTGTCCCTCTCTGAACCACAGTCATCTCTCTGTTCTTCTGATGAAGCTGGGCAGTTGGTTTAATTAAGACAAAAGTGGCCCTGAAAATCCTCCAAATGTGAGAGCGGCGAACCCCCTGTGGAGCAGAGAACGGCAGAAAGATGGATGAAGAGAGGGAGCGCGATAACGAATAGCCAAATCCTGGGTTTAAGAAGAGATGGACCCATCAAAGCGGGACAATAAAGAGGATGGGAGTGGATACATTAACCTCTGCATGACTCCAGTGTCTGTGGGTATATACTGTATGTGTCTGCATGTGTTTAGATTGAACGCCATGTTTCTGATGAATATCCGAGAAAATGTGCAGTTAAAGCAGCCTGCTATAAAATTGTATCTCAGAGGGTATTGATTATTTTAAAAATGAACTATGCTATCAAAGTAAGCATAAAAGTTACAGAGGTCATTGTTGCGCAACTTCTAAGTCGTGACTGTTAAATCTTAAGTCAACCTCTGAGTCAACGGCCAAGTAAAGATCTAACGTAACAAGCCTCACTGTCAGAGCTCTACAGGGCTTTGGAAGTGTCCAGATTCGCCCAGATGAGGAGGCACCATGCCAAAGGATGCCTGGTTTATTTGGCCCAACATCAGTGAAGGGATTTTAACATTTAAGTACATTTAAGCATGTAGATGAAAATACCAATAAGATCACTTTGACACATTTGTGCCAATGACTGAAATGGTCAATGTCCTTTGGTGGAATTTGCCAAATCAGAAATGAAAGACATTTTCAAAATTGTCTAAAACCTTTGAATATATATATATATATATCCAGTCTTTGGGAGTTTCCTAAAATGGGGATAAATGCTCTAAAATAAGCAATGAAAATGTAGGTTTTTTTTATTGGTTTGAGCGCACACATGAGGGTCTCCCATCTATATATTTCACATAAATAAAAGTATGACAGTGCTGTTATTAGTCAGCAGAAAACATTCACTTGAGCAGCCATATTCAATTAGAATGGGGTGCAGTGTATTTTCAGTATGTAGGCCTGTTTGCTTCTTTACTTTTACAGTGTTCAACTTTAGATCTTGCTCTTTTGAAAAAAAAAATATGGACTCAAATACATAGAAACCTTTCTCTCTCTCTCCCACACACATACACACACACACACTCTCACACGCACAAAGTAAAGTGGCAGAGTATTTGAGGAAGAGCAGGCGGACACACCTGAGAACCTGCATGCTCTGTTTGAGGAGGGAGACCTGTTGTTACCTGCCTTTAGGCTGGGTTCACACACACACACACACACACACACGCAAACATACACACAGTCTGTGGCTAAACAAACCAGCAAACCCAGGTGTGTGTGGCTGTGTGTGTGTGTGTGTGTGTGTGTGTGTGCGCGCGCGTGTGTGGGCAGGCGGACCCTCCATCAGCATCCTGTCACACACAAGATGTTTATCCAATTTGTCAAGATAATCTTTCCTCAAACTGGCTGCCAAGAAGGGAGCCTCAGCCCTCTCTCTTACTCACACACACCTGGGGGAAGGTTCACCGATACCCACTGCTTGGCCTGAAATGGAGGCCCTCTCCTCCATCTTGCTGGCAGGTAGCTTGTGTGTGTGTTTCTGCGTGTGTCTGTTGTGGCACCGGACCCACCTTAAACTCAAAACCAGTGTTGGTAAATTTTTAAGAAACTGTGAAACTAGCCTAAACTCACCGGACCGAAGTATCACTTCCTGGTAAATGGAACATTTATAATGCAATAACAAAAACAGCAACTAACAAAACCACTGACTCTTTAAATGATTGATTGAACTGGCATTTCTCCACTTTGTAGAAATTAATCAATGTATATCCTAATAATGTCTTTCATTTGAGTATTATTGTTAACAGTGGTATCAGATTCAAATGAAACACAGAGCCTAGTACAACATCGTTTATTTGTCCAAGAACAGAATGTTTCTAATCATGCAAAACAAAAAAACATTATTGTACTTAGGCCTAATGGGCCTGTTCTTGTTTAATATTGTCACTTTCTTACAATATCAAAGTTATCTTTATAGCCTCTATTAGTGTGAACAGACTTACCTAGATTCTGCTCTCAGATCTCTGGAAATCAGTGCTCAATTTAAACCCACAGTTCAGCTACCAGGGAATCAGTCCTTATCTCAACAAATGTTCCTCTGTGAGATCTTACAAAGTCAATGGAAATACTCCATTTGAGACTCAATACAAGGCACTAAAATAAAGCCAAGAGATAAATCGTTTGTCTAATAGAAAAGCTCAGTTATTCTCCAGCTCTTCCAGAGTTACCCTCTGTAACCTGGTCAATGCACTGCTGTTGGCTCCAGCCAGGGAGTTTGATGATGGGTCCACCGATTACAGAGGATGGAGTCAGAGAAAAATCAGATTCTGTACAACTGGTGAATCACAGGCTTCATTGCTCGTTGCCAGGGGTTGGCAAGCTAACTCACAATCACTATCAAGATGCACTGGGTCTCTTCCACTTGTGAGTATTTTCTGAATTCATATATATATATTAATAATTCTTTAATGGAAAGTTTTGGCAGGCCACTCGTGGCCCCTCGGCTGTCAGTTCTTAATCACTCAGTTCATTAAAGTTCTCTGCTCTTCTCAGTTTTAGAATGAAGCCAGTTACATTCAATTACTCACCATGCAGTATGCTAAAGCACAAGTAAGGTTATGATAGCCACTTGTACAACATGGTACTCAGAAGAGCACATACCAGTGCCTAACAACTCAGTCAACTTGATTGCCCTGAATCACTCTCAATTTTCAACCACCCATAACAGCTTAACCATAATTTAAGATCACTAAATCAGGGAGCTGCATCACATTGTACTCATGATTTCAGCCACATAAAGACAGCTGATTTTTTTTTTATCAAGACCCATGCCATTAGTCACTGAGGTATCAACCAAAATGTCAAAAAACGCCTCATAAAATTAACAGTAAACTTCGTAAGGAAGGTGATTTTGGAGTCTCAATCCCAACTCTTCAAATACTGATGCTTTGGGATTGTGGGGCAGCTCAGTCATCATCCCAAAGCATCAATATTTGACGAGTTGGGATTAATCAACTTTTTGTTACGAAGTGGACCTTCGTAAAGTGAGCAAAATTCTTGCATTGGCACCAAAAGCTAATGGCGTCTATTCTGGGCCAAGACCATCCTCCATTCGAGTTTTGTGAAAATCCGTTCAGTGGTTTTGTGCAATCTGTCTGACAATCCAACCAACCAACGAAGCAACCAACAAACGAACAAAAGTCGAGACTGCACCAAAAGTCAAACCAGATCAAATAAAATATGATTGCTGGATTACAAAGTCCGAACAGTTCCTTGACCTTACAAAATGGTTACAAAATATTAAAACCTGGTAGCGATTCTCATTACCAAACTGCTAAACAGACCAAGAACAATGTCTGACATTTTCTCCTCAGGATTAGACCTAATGTCGTCAGTTACACCTAAATAAAAATGGCACAGTGATTTACGTCAACAAGCTGTAAGCACAGTAAATGCATGCATTACACACTCGCAGAAATGGATGCATAATTGCAGGAACTCAACATAAAAAACACTCACACACACATGCACGTCCCTCTCTTGTATGCTCACATTCGAACGCACACACACACACACACACACACACACACACACACACACATACAAATATGCATAAAGTCAAAAAATCCTGGAATGTTGCAAAGCTGATGATTTTCTAATGAATGGTTTCATTGGTCATGGTGGGGATTAGAGTAAAGGGATTGGAGGGGAATATTTACATGGCCTTAATGATTCCACAACTTTATATTTAGAAGTTCGTCTTATCGGATCCAATCATCTCTCAGCTCGGAAAACAAACTGCCGAGTCGAGCGACGGCACAATTACACGCCTCTGCCATGCACACGTTGGTCTGTCGCCTCCGACACCATCTGTACAGTCAATGTTCAACATATTAAAATGTCTCTGAGAGGCAGAGATGAAAGACTTGGAGGGTGAAAAAAAAAAACCTTAAACACTTTAAAGTCGAGAGCCCTCATCAAACATTTTACACTCTCACTTAGAAGTTTAGTTTTTTTTTAATAGGAGAAGAACAGAAGGCTTCATGGGGATATGTGAAATCCCACTCACACTTCACTAAATGTTAGTCCTTAGCTGGAAACGCTCTGCCAACGCATGAAAGTGAGATAGATTTGCTTGTGATTTTTCAGGAGCTACACTTCTGTTATGGTAATGCTAAGGCAGGCAGATCCTGGGCGACATTTTGGAGAAATGATAACAGGTTGTGTCGTCCAAGGACTCGCTTCCAGTTCAACAACCCTGCATTGTTACACGAGCCGAGAGGGACAGTATTCAATTTGCTGGGATGAAACTCACGAGATGGGTTCCCTCTTCTCTCAGCCTCCTGAAAAGTAAATGTTTTCCCAAAGGCTGGCAGGTGTCAGGGGTCATTTCTTTTGTCGATGTGGGCACATGAATCCATAATTTGTCAAAGAAAATTAGAAGTCATCGCAACTGTGAAGGTTAGTAGGAGGTTGTTTTGACTGCAGAGATCTTTGTAAAATGCTGTGTAACAGGGAACGTCTTCAGGCTCAATAGCTACAGATTGTTTGCCTTTTGTTAATTTGGGGACATGAATCATTAATTGAAGTGTGTGAAACGTTAATCAAGGTTTTTTAAAATGACCGTTTCCGACAACTGTTAAAATTGTATTATTTCTGGCCAGTATTCTCAAGAAAATTAACTACTTTTTGCTTATCTATTAATTAATTCAGTGATCTTGACAAAAATGACAAACATTCTCCTGTTCCAACTTCTTATATATGAGGATTTTCTGATTTCCTGAAGTCATTTTCTATGATAGTAAATGTAGAGTCTTTGGGTTTAGGACTGTTGGTTGAAAAAGAAAGAAGCAATTTGACGTCACTTCGGGCTCTCTTCGGGATCTTTTTTTTTTTTTGTTGACAATTTTATAGACAAATTGTTAATCTATATTGAATATAATCATGAGTTTCTGCCCTAGATAAAAACTAATTGAGCAAATCTGCATTAATCCACACAGACTGCTGAGATAAAATCAAGACAAAACTATATACAGTTCATTTTAGCAGCTTACCAGAAAAATATTGTTTTTTTGTTTGAATATCTAAAGTACCCATGATTAAGGTCCGCTGACAATCAGCCTCCTGTAGAAAATCAGAAGCAACGACATTAGTAGCATGATGTGAATTTACTGCCACCAAACCTTGTATGAGGGAGGGTGGGTTGGGCATTTGGAGATACAGAACATGTGACGTGGCTCCCACCTCAGGGACAACAACCTATTTTGACATTTTGTTTTAAGAACGTGTTGCCATATTTTGATTCCCGTTTCCAGGAGGCTTTGCCCACCTACGCTGCTCATACAGGAGCTCCGTCTGCACCAGCCTTTAATGTGCGTTATCAGGCCTCAGGGGAAAACAAGATGCCTTGAAAGCTGCAGCTTGAACACCACGTACACACAACACTGCAGAGGCTTTTCTTATCTGGCCTCCAAGAGAGCTCCAATCAAAGACAGATATTTGACTTGGTGGCAGCGTGTGGCTTTAAAACTAGTTGTAGCCTGCTCTTTGTCTCTATGTCCTGTCTTGTGTCTCCCAGGCACTGTGACACACACACACACACACACCGACACACACACACTGAGAGAGAAAACCCTCTCTGAGACTCATCATGCAAAAACAGGACCGGTCTTATCTTCATCTGTGCTTTTGCTGTTTTGATGAATGTTCGGATGTTTTTCCTGCAGCACCCAGTGAGGTAAGTAGCCCACACACACACACACACACACACACACACTGACAGAGCAGAGGGAGTATTGGACAGGTTAGGCAGGTTTTTTTCCACTGGACGGGGACTAAACATGAGCTGCTTGTTTAGGAGCAGCTTGCACCATCACCACCCAGTTAACAGAGACCTGCTGGATATCCCAACAGCTCAACGACAGCGGGTCTCACAGCTCACCTTTGTGTCCCCTTATCGGAAAAAGTTTCTCAACAGGGCGATGTTCAACAGTGCCGAAGTATGTAGATGTTGCAACCAAAGTAGTCCAAAATGTCACAGTTAGGAATGTGGACTTATATTATTTTTGACAGATAGAAGTGCACTACAATTAATCACTCAATTTAGATCTGTATCTGGATATGTTGTTTGGATAAGGTTCGTGAATGCTTGCAAATGGCTTTGTGATCAGACCTGCCTGACCACATCTAGTGGAAGTCTGGTGTTATGTTTGGATCTTAAGCAGACGCTATCCAGAATTGAATGCATTATATTTGCTACATTTCCAAGAGGGGCAAATCATTAAGAATTTATCATATACCGCGTTAAAAAAAGGTTAGAAAGTTTCCCCTCAACTCATAAATCACAGTGACTTTTTAATGGAGCCTGGTGTTGATTTGCCTCCACCTCATATTATTGACGTTCAGGTTTCACTCCAGAGGACAAAGATATGATCTCAATGAGGATAACAAGATCTAAGTTGCAATGCAAGCTTGTGTCAGTGTATTACTGTATTGCTATAGAACTGTAATACTGACTGCATTTTAAAACCAGGTCTAAATGGAGTGTTAGAAATGCTAGTAAATGGATTTTGCTGCTGTTAGACAGAGGCTGCCAGTCTTTATGCTAAGCTAAGCTAACCAGCTGCTGGTTGTGGATATATACAGATATGTAGCGTGCTCTTTGCAATGTTTTAAACAAGAGTCGTTTGGTTTCCAGAGCTCAACGCCATCTTACCGAAACAAAATCGGGTTTATTGACACGCAACAGAAGCATTAATCAGAATCCACTTGTTAAGTTCAGGACTTCGGGCTGATATGGAGCAATATTATCACGTCAAAATTTCAAAAAACACAACTCGTAGTTGTGCTAATAGTAAACTCAGTCATTCAACCAATCGATCATATCTTGACCCGACCGGCAGGATGAAAGATAAAAGACTACCTCTCTGTTTCTCTCTGCACACACACTCATGCACACACACCTGCTGCCCGAGCCAACCGTGTGCTCCGTCATCACATCTGTCTCTCTGCAGAACTAGCAGACATTAAGTCAACCAGCCTGTTGCAGTGATGAATAGGCTGTGGACAGCTGAGAGCACCTTCTGTCAGGGAAACAGTCTGTACATAGATGGTGGAAAGTTGCCTCAGAATAGAAAGGAAAAACCCATTACAACCTTTTCAAATCAACATTCTTCAGCGGTCACTTTCAAGGTACAGTGGTGCATGACTAAGAGTTACGTCAGAAAGAAAGTCAGAAATTCCTGGTTGGTATTCTGATTTGATCTTCAGAGCAGTCTAGTGCTTTCGGCAGCAGGCTACGGACATACGGGCGGCTGATGTGTTTTTGACTGTACCCCAGTGCAATAGCTACTGCGATGCTGTAAGAGGCTGAACAATTATAAACTGATTGTAAGATGAAGTGGAGGACAAGAATGTTACCATGAAAGTATAGATTCTTCTTTGGAATCTTTTACAATCTTTTACCTGTAATAGGAAAAAAAATCTTGGCCGCAGACGTCGGAGTTGGCCTTCGAACATTTATGCTGGATGCCATTTTGAAGCTGAGAAAACAGTGTTGTACAACAAATGGAAACATTGTGATTGCAAATCTGAAAAAGAGACAAGATCCCACACCAAAGACCAAAGGTTTTTACAGGACAATAACAAAATAAAACAATGGATGCGCTAAAGCAGACTAGCTGTAGCAACATTCTTCTTCATGTCAGGGAGAGTTAAGATAAAAAGAATAAAATACATTTTGGCCAATTTAACAGTTACTTAAAGTGTTACATTAGCAACACATTAGCCTCAGACAGCTAGCACAATGGTTGTCTTTGTTCCCTGTCAGCTGATGGCTTGGAAAACTAGATTATGAAAACTCAAGGGATGTTTCAAGAGCGCTGATGGAGTGGTTAAAGATGCTTGTCAGTGTTTACTGGGTCACAGATCTGAAGAAGGCTGGATGTCACAGCATCAGTTAAACCACCGGGGAACTGTGGTGCTGCCAACTGCCAGTTGTTGTTGCTACAAGCATAAAGCAGTTAGCAACTGCTACTGCTATTGTGTCCAATTCATGAGCAGGATTGCAGTTTATATAATTGTATACATGATTTAATTCATTTTCATGTCACATTAGAAAAATGGTCATGGCGTTTTCATATTGGACAGCTTGGATACATTGCCAATAGAGGGGTGGAGGGATGAGTATTTTTGTAGGCTAACCCGGAAGTTAGCATCGCCCTGGTTTCCTCGACAAAAAGCCATTGAGACTTTTGAATTAGATATGATACTCAAACGTTTTGTTCAGCAAGATAATCTTCATCAATGAATGCCACTTTTGTGATTTTCTCCAGGCATAAAAAGTAAAAACTAATGTCAGGCTATAAATACTATATTTCAGTGGCACTGCTTTAACGTCACCACTACACTTACTACACTTACCTATACATATTTGCTGTGAACTGATTAATGTACAAGTTGTAAAGTTAAAAACGAGCTAAACTCAGCCTGTTAAGACGGACTAGTACGTAGAAGAGAGTGTGTTCGTTGTGATGACGTTTAATGCACGTGACAGCCTCTGTGGTCTCATTTCGACGCTTATTATAGTAAGGCAATGGTGATTGTGTGTGGGTCATTGGGTTCGGTTGTATGAAGTAGCAGTAACAACTGATTAATTAACTGGTGATTGGCCGTATTCATCCAGGGCATGCTGCAATTGAGGCAGCTCTTTGTGTTAATGCAAGTAATAGCTAGCTAGCTTCTCTGAACTACAATTCAGTGGGTGTAACACACTAATATTTCATATGTGCTTTGAGCTATGTATGTCTCGGCTGTCATGTCAATTTGTGCTACATTGGTTAATGGTAAATAAACTTGCTGTATATTGACTAGCAAACTTTGAAATGATGCCAGGGGATCCAGGGATCGAACCACGGACCCTCTGTTAAGTGGGCGACCCGCACCACCTCCTGGGCCACAGCCACCCCGTGGTGCAGGTTTCGTTTCTCTGATTGCTTGCACAGTAGGTCTGTACAGTTGCAGCCAGAAACATTCTGGCATTTGCCCGTTGATAATACCACTTGGAAATCGAAAATTAACTGAGAGGTTGCGAATTGGTCCGGTGATGCCAGGCTACTTACTGCACACCCCATAATAGCTACTAATTGTGACCAAAATCATTTATAACTGTGCAGGGCAAATGAAAGAGCAACTTGTGATACAGTTGCTTTAATGAGATTGACAGATGCAAAGATAAGTATGAAAAAAGTATTTTTCCCTGATTGATAGTAGTAGGTATGAACCAATGAGCCATTCAAATACAGTGGGTGCATGTGTGTGCGTGTGTGATCATGCATAACCTGTAAGTGTTCAGATGAGTGTAGAATGCGACTGCTAAGAGGACTAAAAAAAGTTTTCAGTGTGCCTCACTCTGGTTTTAGTTCTGTCCCAAAGCACAATGTAATGGAGCATGACAGCTCCCTGGTTCCCTGATGACCTTTGACCCCAATCACAGTGGTGTGGGACCCCACCCTACCTTACCCCACTCCCACAGACTTACACACACGCACACACACCCACACACACCTCAGCACATTGTTTCAACAGATTAGAGGAGATTGCCGGAAAACTCTGTCAGACGTGCAACTTGTGTGCACGGCAGAAAGAGTTAGAGATGACCAGGGAGAAAAGTTCCCACTTCCTGTCTGTCCTTCTGCCCCTGTCTCTCTCTCACTCTCCTTTCTCACTGACGAAAAGAAATTGTGTCGATTGAGAAAAAAATCGGTGATCCGTTTTAAAAGTTTAATCTTAATTGTTTTCTCCTCTGTGTCTATGATTTAAGAGATATGTGAAAATGTTTTTCACTTCCATATCGCTGACTGACTTCCTGTCACACTGCCTGCTGTTCTCAGATTATAAAAAATCATTTATATTTAGTGATCCAACATATTTAAAAAGCATATTTACCCTGACTTTGGGCAGCCTGGTCTAGAAAAACAAAAATACAACAGCTCTTAGTTTTATACGATTAAATACTAATGAAAACAAAGGTGTCAACTTCATCCATTAGGCCTTAAAGGACCCATATTATGAAAAACACATTTTGTCTGGTCTCTACATATCTAAGCTGGTCCTCCCTGAACCTGCCAACTCCCAGAATGAGGAAAACAAGCGAATCCTGCATGGTCTCTGCAGCCCACCCACTGGTAAAGCGGCGCTCCTACATGCTGTTCAGATTTAGCTCCTTTCGTTACGTAACAAGTTCGGTGTGTCCAGCGGTAAGCTAGCAGTGTTTCGCAATGTCGTCACTCAGAGTTAGACACGCAAATTGCTCTGTTGTTGGTTGTAAAAATCAATATAAGTGCCTATATTCTGTCCCAGCTACAGAACAACAGAAGAGACAGTGGTTGCGTTTCATTTCATAACGACAACGTGCCGGCTGCGTTCCTGTTAGTTTGTAAGTGTGTGCTAACCACTTCACATTGGACTGCTTCAGTAACGAGGGTCAGTACAAAGCTGGCTTTGCCTCGACACTGACCCTTGTAAAAGGATCAGTCCCAACCATACCGGACCCAGCAACTGCATCCCAGCCACAGGTAAGTGTCGCCATGGTTTGATTGTATTTACCGTTGCCTACGAGTAACATTATGGTGAAGTCAGCTGGAAATTGGCTAACTAGTAAGCTCCGCTTTGGAGGCGTTTGAAGCGAGTTTAATGTTAATAATATTACGAATGAGCAGACTGGAGACAAAGATGATGCAAACAGTGTCCAAGAGTTTGGAGACAAACACAGCTTTCGCTAGCTGTTAGCGATTAGCTACATGGTAGTAACTGTAACAACACATACGAACAAACTAACATTATTCAGACACACTAACCATTCAGAAATGTACTGCTGCAGCCGCAGTCTGTATTTCTTCAGGAGCCTTTCTGGGTCCGATTCTTGGTCAAACTAGTATGGTTGAACGAAAAATATCTGCAAGCCATAGCGATACATCCACCGTAAAACATTAGCGCATGTTACCGCAAGCTAAGTGGCATCCTCTCCCTGAGAGTAATGTAGCAGGCAAGGCAGGCGTTGACAGACGGAGCTCATTAGCATTTAAAGGTGCAGGCACAGAAACAGCCTGCCCTGAATAGAGCTCAGTAGAGCGACTTTGAGACAGCTGAAATTCAGGACCACGGATGTGTTTGGGGCAATGCATATCAAATACAGCGTTGTTGGACCTCTGACAGCTGTGTGAAATTGATGAAAAACAATATAATATGGGACCTTTATCCCCCTAAATCCTTCACACTGGACGTTTAAACTAAAATTTCAGAGTTCTCAGTTGCAGTACTAACATTGTGTATTTTAGAGGTGTGTTTAATTTAAACATAATAGTCTGGATGCAATAAATCTTTTGATGAGCTTTTGATACTCAGACCTGCTGACAGAAATCAGCTACTTCAGTTTCAATAAGGTAAGTTCTGTATTTCGTTATGTTGTTATTAAAGATTTATACACTTGTGTCCGCTGACAAGGGGTCACGGGCCGCGATTTCGGCGGCACTGTAGCAACACGACTCTTTCTCTCATCATTAACATCAGCAACACACACACACACACACACACACACACACACACACACACACACACTTACATCTGCCTGTCCGTCTCCTGTGGTTAGTGTCCGCGATTGTCAGTGTGTGTGCCTGCGAGACACTTCAAAATACTTGTGACAGAATCCCAACCAAGCAGAAAAGAGGCCACCACACTCGCATGTACACGCACAGGCACATAAACTCGTGTGTGTGTGAGAGATGCAGATGTCCATTGACAGCTCGCTGCTGGGGGTCATCTGGAAGCAGCTGCCTGGGGGACAGAGGGCAGCACGACACACACACACACACACACACACACACACACAAGTACGTCACCGTGTACAGTTTCAAGTGACACATTTGCAGCAAATTCCCGTTGACAGAAAACATATTTAGGCATAAAAACATGAGAGAAGTTTTACTGTAATTTTTTTATTTTTGTTTCCATTTTCAATATATACAATTAGTCTGGGGCTGATCTGAAAATGTGATTGGAAGTATTAGCATTTGAAAAAAAACAAAACGCTGCCATCTGGGGTTTAAACATATAAAACGCTGTCATCTGGGGTTTAAACATATACGGTATCCTGGGTGCAAAAAGCCCTGAGTCTACACAACGTGACTACGTTTTGGGTTTAATTGTCTCACGTCCTGTCAGCAGATACAGTTTGTGCAAGCACATATGAAGCATTATAATCAGCAGTTACACTTTTGCACTTCTATTTTTTCTTTTTTTAATTCATGGAGACAGAAGATAATAACACACACATGCACACAGTCAGCGTGTTTCTTTCACCTGCTCCACCTCTGATCCACTCATCCATCCAGAGCCCTGTCTTCTCTGTCACTTTATCCCCCTCACTGTGCACCTATCCACTTCTCCCACGTACCCCCACCTGACCCCCATCCTCCCTTCCTGCAGCTGTATCCAAAAGCGAGGAAGGGGTGAGAAGGGGGATGAGGTAAGTGGAGTGGGGTGTGTGTGTGGTGGAGAACGAGGATGAGAAGTGGGGAGCAGGAGAAACCACCAACCCCTGTGGAGAGCACTGCTCCATTCCCACACCACAGGTGACTTGCCCTCCATCCCTCCCTCCATCCCTCCTGCTCTGCCTCCCTCGTTTTCCCCCCGGTCCTCACTCCATCGTCCCTCTCACCCCACTACCGCTCTCTCTCTTCTTAAAGGAACAGTTCAGGACAAAATCGAAACGTTGTCTGTGTTCTCTTGCAAGTTCACATTATTAGTATAGCTAAAACAAAAGGATCAAATTGAAATTGAAATGTTCTGTTTAATGAGGACAACAGAAGTAAGAGTATTTAATTTCTTGACATTTTGGGAGTTTATTACACAACCGAAACTACGAAGGCTATCGAATTATCGACTATTGTCAGCAACAAGTGGTATTATGAGACAGGATGGGCCATGGCTAGCTGCTAGCACACCACCTTCAGTAGACATCTCTGGAGACAGTCTGCAGTACAGTACATAAACGTCTTTGACACAATGTCAATCCCGTGGTTTCCTCAGGCTGTTTTATAATGTTAGTGCAGTTTGAATGTTTTAAACTGACATTCTGGCAATATTTCACATAATGCTCCTTTAGGGTGAGAGCTTGAATGATTGCAGCAGACAGTAAGAAAAACTTCAAACATGAAAAAACTTAAATTATTGGCCTGTGAAGAGGCGTAAAATTCTACAACCCTTTAACCTGAAGTATAAATAATTCTTACAATGAGATACAAAACACGTATTATGTTACACAAAGTTAGTTTTTTTCACTAGGCTCTTTTTTTGTGAGTGAAAACCATCAGTTTTAGACCACTTAACTAAATTTACAGCGCAAAGCAAAAAAAAAAAGTAATTCAAACAGCACAAAAAGTTATTCATAGCTTTGTGCTTTGAGTTTTCAAGCAGAGGCGGACATTTGTTCTATAAACCTCAGGACTGAGGCACCGACTAAAGAAGTGAAGGAGGGAACTCTGGTTTTCCAGGCCACCAAACTAATTAGAACCCCCCCCCCACCACCTCCACCATTGCCACTTCCCCAGCTTCCACCTGTTTACAGCTTAAGGTCGGAGGGCAAGGGTTAGCAGGGAACGTGAGGGGTTGAGGGGGCTCACAGGGGTCACGATGTGTGTGTGTGGTTGTAAGGGGGTTGCAGAGGTGGCGTTATGTAAGAAAAACGTGACTTGGCTTTTCTCCCGTGTGGCACCAGATGCTTTTTGCTTGGGAGGCATTCATAATTTTAGCTTTGTTTCATGAAGCTGCAAAGAAAAACGGCTTTGTTTTACAGTAGCACATTGATAAGGACATGCGGGTGAATGACTCATTTCTCGTTTCTAAACTGTAATTATAATCCATGGAAGTGGAATCATTTCATTTCGATTTCATTCAATTTCAACATTTAAGAACCGCACAGGTGTTTTCTGCTCCGATTCGAGTCGGGCATAGTTGTGCTACTGTACTTTTCAACAGTGTAGCAGTAAGGACGATGTAGGTGTAACTTGTCTTGCCTTAACAGGTGCAACAGGAGTAGCAGGAAAAAGAGGGAGATGTCAAACACCAGCAGAGTTCTGATCACGTAATATAAGTGAAAATGCCTATGAGGTTTTTATTAGTCTGTTTAGATTCGTTAAATCCAAATTTTGTGTGTGTGTGTGTGTGTGTGTGAGTGAGTGAGGCATTAATATAACATTGGCAATCAAAAAATATAATGACTTAAGTAGAAAAGATCAACCCAATAAAATGTTGACAGTATGCCTTTCTGCACACCATGGATGTGTTGAAACTTTATGTTTTCTTATGTACTTGGTTGGGGCTAGGAACAGATCGTGTTTTGGCTAACGTGGTTCTGTCACCACTGTTATCACTGGAAATGTCCTGACTTCAAGTTAGAAATAATTTAACAGAAGTATGATCTTCCTAAACCTAACCAAACTGCAACAGTTTGTCAATGAAAATAACCGTCCAATAGTGAAAAAATGTCATACTATGTGAGCTTTTTGTCAGCACACTTTATAAGTCCAACCAGCGATATATTATTGTACTGTTTTATTATTCTATATATAATGTATCATATATCATTTAAAGTTCAAGGGCACTGCTGAATTTGACAAGCGCGGAGCTAGTGACAAAAATATGTATATTAGTTCCCACTTGGTAACTGCTTGTGTTGCCAGACATGGATCAGTCCATCAAAGGTTTGTGAAGACACACTCATAACAGCAAGTGCAGATATTAAATTACAGTATCACTGCTGGTGTATGTCCTACCTCTCTCTCTCTCTCTCTCTCTCTCCCTCACTCACTCTTATTTGGGCCAAAACATGAGATCACCTGGCAGTGAGACATGAAGGTTCAAGTTCCACAATAGTCCTGCATCTCCCATCATACTGTGTGTGTGTGTGTGTGTGTGTGTGTGTTTGTGTGTGTGTGTGTATTATCACACTTCATCTCTTGTTTGGGTTTCAGTAGGTTACACACGGCTGCCGAGAGGGGGCTGTATGATTGCCATTCATAGTGCTACAATGAGCTCATCTGATTTCATACACACACAGACACATGTGCACATACACAACATCCACATGCACACATTTCCGTGCACCTGATTGAACGCGCATGTACACACAGTCAACCACACATGCATGACATGACTTACATAAACACAGATACACATGCCGAGACCACAGTGCTGCTGTAATAACACGAACAATGTGAGCTCAATCAGACTTTTGTTGTTGTTTACGTACAAAGGTTTTCCATGACCTCAGTTCAAGTTCAACTAACTTCTGTCTCGGTATGGAGCAGAATATTGAATGCAGGCTTTGTTGATGATCCTGGAATAAATGTTCGCTAGCTGTTTGAGTCAAACTTTAATCCAAAACAATTGGCCTTCCTCCAATACGTCAGATATCACCATTCCCAAAACAACATGACCCCTGCAGAGTAACAGCGACGTACCGGACCTTCATCGCGCAGACACAGTTTGGCTAGGTTTAAGAAAATCTTTAAGACAATCTCTGATTGTCCTCAACGCAAGGCATCCTGGGATTGCCAGTGGACGGTTAACAATCTACGGCAATTCTGTTTTCAACATGGAATGGATAAATATTCACGTCAAATCTCCAAAGAAGACATTGCATTTCAAGGTTGGAGTATAAAACCTCTGGAAGGGGTGTAAACGCACCAGAGCCCTCATTTGCACAACAATATTCTTCTGGGCAAGAAGAAGAGTGAGCCTCTAAAATGCAGCTTTTAGAGATATTTAGTTTGTTGTATACAGAGCCTCACTTAACCAGAAAAACAACTATATAGGTTGAAAATGAAACAGCTTATTACTACACCTATTTATGTTTGTTGTTAGGCAACAACCTCTGCAGTAATAATATAACAGCTGTGGAAGAAAAGTAGTATAAAGATTGAAAAGTCTGTCTGGGGAGGAGGTCGTGGATGGGCGGTCAGGTTAAACAAACACAGGACTTTTATTCAAGAGACTGCTGTCTGAGTTATTAAACTCACTAAAGTAGTGAAGTAATGCCACCATTATGTGACCTAAGATAATTAGGTAACAAAGGTACATTTATAATGGAAGTTACAGAAGTAACTGATTTTAACCCAAACCCTGATCCTAAACCTAACCAAGTGCTTTGGTCACTAAAACTGTACGACAAAGGTGTTGCCCCTTTTTAAAATGTTCTTGGTCTTGTTTTGACGTGTGTGTGTGTATGTGTGTGTGTGTGTTTGCGTGTAAATTATGAATAAATATATAAACATATAAAAACATTTCATTTAATCAGGCTGGGACCAGATTTTTGGATGCCTTACAATGTTGTGTCTGAGCTACAAAGTGTTTTATCTATGTGTTATTGTTCATGCAGTAAAGCCACACTGGGAACACTGACATTACTTTAACCACTGATGCGAAACCTTTCCAGTAAATGTTGAATTCCTTTCCCATACTGCCAAAAAAAACACAAATGATAATGATAAATAATCACGAGATTCTACTGTAACTACTCTGCTTTACTGTTGGATACTACTAATAACAGTGTGGTGTAACTGCTGAAATAACTGCAAATCACCCGGGATTAGGGCATTAACTTATTGCTTCAATGTGAAAATGTAAATTCATTAAATAGAGTCAGGCCAAATAACAGCTGCTGTAATTAATTTTGCAAATTAATTTCATTTTAATTCATCTAAATGTGTTTTTTTTTCTGATTTAATAACATTCATTTGCAGGTACGTGTAACTACACGTTTGAAATTATCTGAATAATAAAGGGGACCTCCACAGATTTGACACATTACAGTGTTTTAATCATTCGGATTCAGTCTGTTGTATAATGACTTCTGTGGCTCTGGAGGAGATTTGTCTGGTCTGAGAAAATAACACGATGATGATGTCACTGGGGTTATCTTGCCTTGGGCATGGAAACAACGTATTATTAACAGAAATCTTGTGGCAACGTGGAGAATGTGGGCATTATTGTTATACAACGATGCTGTCTCTCCAGACTCTTAATGACTGACTTTTAATGAATCTGCAGGACCCCTTTAACATTCGGAACAAGGGCTTTAACAAGAAAGACAGATATCGATTGCTTGAGTGTGTGTGATGCTCAATTATTTACATGGTTTGTATTCCTTTCCTTCCATTTCTATCTGTAGCAAGCTAATGTTAGGCAGTGCTACTATTTTATGTAATATGCGTCATTTTGGGGTGAAAATAATAATAGTTTCCTCAAGTTTAGTCATTTTTCCTTGTAGTTGCAGATTCATAGTCGAAACAAAATAAAACTAAAAGAAACTATTAAACAATAATACTGAACTATGTACTGTACTGTATTTGTGTACTCTAGTGTGTAGATTTAGTGGAATCCAGCTGTGAGGTTGCAGTTTTCAAATGATGGCTGCTAAAAACTGGCAAAAACACTTAAGAGAGGCTCTCTCTTTAGCCAGTGTATGGTTTGTCTGTCCTGGGCTACTGTAGAAACATGGCGGTGAAACATGACGGACTGAAAGAGAATTCAATCCCTGTTTAGTGGGTAATGAAACAGTTTCAGGTAATTATTCACTAATGAAAACATAACTGTGAATCTCATATTCAATCCTGCATGCTGCACCTCCAAGACCTTTGGAGAACTCGCCTCTATCCTGATGACACCAGGTGCGTGACCTTAATGTATCAGATAAGATTAAAAAAGCCTCAGTCGTCATTTTCAAAAGCCTCCCTTTGATTTCCCAAAGCTTTCTTGGCATGTGCTGTGTGTGTGTGTGTGGTAAAAGAACGTGGTGTTACAAGACCAAAAATGTACGAGGACGTTATTTGAACCTTGTCCGACAGAAATCCTCGTGCAAACTTTGTCGAAGTATGAAACCAGGTGAGGTCTGCAGGAGGCGGGGCCGAGAACCTTCAGTGTGCTCTACATATTATGTTACCACGGCAACTACAGTACACCTATGTTTCTAGAGGCCAACTACTAAAGCCGGTGTGACTGTGTGACCTGATACTTGCCAGGTCACGCACACACACACATGTACTTACGGTGCGCACGCACACACACACGCACACACCCACACACACACACACACAATACAAACAGAAGTAAGAAGTTGGACAGTTGGTTATTAAGAAAGTTGCACAGCTCGTCAAGACAGGCACAGAGTCAGACAGGATGGCCAGACAGACAGGTCCAGAGTAACATAGGTAGGTGAGACAGATAGATACAGAGACAGACGGATATACAGACAGACGGGTACAGAGTCAGACAGGAAGATCAGACAGACAGGTACGGAGACAGACAAGTATTCAGAAAGATGGGTACAGAGATAGACAGGTATACAGACAGACAGATACAGAGTCAGACAGGAAGATCAGACAGACAGGTACGTAGACAGACAGGTATACAGAAAGATGGGTACAGAGATAGACAGGTATACAGACAGACAGATACAGAGTCAGACAGGAAGATCAGACAGACAGGTATAGAGAAGGACATGTAGTTATACAGGTTCAGAGACATACAGGTACAAAGGCAGACAGGAAGGTTAGACAGACAGGTACAGAGTCAGACAAGTAGCTCAGAAAGGCAGAGGCAGACAGGTAAATCAGACAGGTACATACGAACATACATACTTGCTGTTTGTCTCTGTACCTGTCTGACTTTCTACCTGTCTAACAGGTGCAGAGGCAGACAGGTAAATCAGACACATACATACGTTAGCAACTACATACTGTAGACAGATAGGAATGTCAGACAGGTACAGAGAAAGATAGACAGTTCTGTCAGACAGTAGGATCAGATGGACAGTCAGGTCATACAGGCACAGAAACGGACAGACAAATTGTTAGACAGGCTTCATCAGACAGACAGCTGTAGGTACAGAGACAGACAGACAGGTCGGCTGGTCTTCCTGCTCATAACAGCTGTAATTATTGAATTAGCCTGAAAGTTCAATCCAAGGCCTCCTCACATTTCACATCGGAGCTAAGCTGCACCACAGAACCGTAATCCTTTGCCTGCCAGCCCTGGATCAATGTGTGTGTGTGTGTGTGTGTGTGTGTGTGTGTGTGTGTGTGTGGTGTGTGTGTGTGTGTGTGTGTAAGAGAGAGAGAGAGAGAGAGAATATGAGATATGAGAGTGAGCTTGCATGTGTTTGTTTTTGTATATGAGAGCAAGTGCTTGTGTGCTCACCCTCCCCTCCACACCCCTTTTCCTCCCCTTCCCTGCCACCCTCTGTCGCACACACACACACACACACACCTGTGTGAGTGTTTTCAGGTGTATTTGATTTGGTTTGGTTTGGAGGGAGGGAGTGGAGTGTTCTGTATTATCGCCCTGAGAAACCTCTGATCTCTAAATGCACTCGCTAAAACCCTGCTGCTTGGAGGAGGGTTTACACAGACGCAAACACTCACACACATGCCAGCAGGTGTGTTGTACCCTGTGTGAACACTGATTTGGTCGTACATAGTGTGAAACAGCGCAGGATGGTTTGTTGCATGGTGTGTGTGTGTGTGTGTGTGTGTTATGGTTCTTTGATGGGATGTACTGAAAAGGTTCTTCTTGTCGAAGCTGCACTGGGTCTAATCCTGCCTGCTGACAGAGCCTCATCCTCACCACTTCCTCGTGTACACACACACATACACACACTCATGCAAACACACACACACTCACAACAGCTGGCCCTGGCTTCACACAAAAGGTTCAATCCTTAATTGGCAGGTTACACTTTTCTGAAGTTGGAAAATTCCTGTGACACCGACGTGTTTTGCACTTCGAGTGTTTACTGCATAACAGAGTTTAGAGCTACTCTCCACTGAGGGGAAACTTCCTTAAGCCGGCTCATGTACATACTGTGTCAAGTGTATTTAACAAATGTAAACATAAGATATTTTGGTTGCTTGGAAGCAGTTTCATTTGAGAGTAACCTGGCATGATGCATAGAGTATCACTACAAATTACAGATTTTTCCATGGCCGACAACTACTATACCTGAGGTCCTTCTTTTGGTCTCTGTACTCATTCAGCTTTTCTAGTTTGTTAAGACTACATACTACACTAGCTGTATCTATTAAACATGGGGGTCATAAGGTCTTTGTTTCTTTTTGGTTACTTCTGACTTAAAGCAAAATTATGTAGAAATTGGCATTTTCTGCGATTTGGCGCCCCCCACAGTTTCTGAGTGCAACACCGCTGTCGTAACTACAAATCCCAGGTCAGGTCAGGTGTAATGTAGCTGCTGCCTACAAACAAACTCATTGTGTCCTAACAATGCTGTGTAATGAAAGCTTGAATGTTGAAGTAAACATGTATGTAACGCTGTGATCCTGCCCTCTCACTGAAGATACATAGTGCAGAAACAAGTGAAAGGGAGGCAGACAGGCTGAGACAGAGACACCATTCACCCTATTACAAGACACTGTGCCATCAAAATGATTTGTAGCTGATATTTTAAGGTGAAATGTTACATAATGCTGCTTTAATGGGTCGTTGTTTCAGACCAGCAGAGTGTGGCGCTGCTCTAGAACAAGTTTCCTGGACTAGAGCGTTTCTTTTGCTGTCGAATAGCAAAGGAACGGTTGGAGGAAGGGACTATCAGAGGTCCTGTCCTCACAGTGAAGCTGCATTGCACTTTCGCAGAGATAATTCCTGGATAGACCTTCTAGATGACAAGTTATAACATGTAAACATGGCAGCTCCTCGGCTCCTCCTCAGAGAAGAATTGAAGATTATTCAAACCCGTTGAGGTTTTTGATTTATTATTGTCAGCAAAACAGAACCTTGTATTGAGCAGTTAAGTAAATACAGCAGGAAACCTTTCAAATAGGGACGAGTGAGTACATCCAGACATGTACCTTTATCAGCACCCGAAATGGTCAGTTACCCAATGAAGAGTTATAGATATATAGTACAGATATTTAGATTTTCATTGGCTCAGATGTTATTGTATCAAAAAACAGATTAAAACATTTCAGCTTAACAGAGAAAATGAAACCATATTAAATACCCTATAATAGAAGATATACAATGACACATGAAATGTGAAACACATAAATCACCATTGGCATTGCTGGGAAACCTTCGAAATCCTGCAAGGACACAAATTCAAAAACATGCATGAAAGTGAATTTGCATGGAAAAGTTGTTCTACAGTTTGCACATAAAAATCATTAAGGGGTGGAAAAATGTGGTGACAAATGATGCATGTTTTTTTAAGCGATTAACAGTTCAGTAGAAAATACAGTATACAGCTGAGTTGGCAGCATGGACTAATATTAGTTTAAAGGGACAGAATTTCAAATTCAAAATTGTTATATTTACGATATCTAGAGTGATAAGTGAGCAGCATGTTTAAATATCAAGAGCTGCATTCAATTAAACATAAACCATCATACAATGTTCTTAAAATGCCGGAATGCTCAGAAGAAATTCTGACAAACATCTGCCCTCCATCACTTATTTTACTTGGTTTAAACTGTGGATTTTTGTGTGTGTAGTTCTGTGAGCATCACTTCATATAACACTACCACGCTGTCTGGCCCGTTCAGTCTGGTCATTATGACATTGTATCAGTCTGAGCCATCAGTGTCTGCACTCATCTGGAAACGTCTTCAACTGTTACCTTCCTCCTCTGTCATCACCTCAGCCTAACAGTATTGTGGGCCCACATGCAGACGCTCTCACAGACACACACACACACACGTAAACAGACAGAACGGACATAATCGAGGGACATGCATGCTTGCACACACACACAGGCTGCAGCATCAGAAGGAGGGAGGACACATCCGCCTTCGCACAGTACATGAACACACACTCATACGCACTGAAACACTTTGTTATTATTGCCCTTTTATACCTCTATCAATACAGATTATGTAGACCAACATGGAACTTCAAACTGACGCTTTAAATATGTGTGTTTGTGTGAACAAAGAAGATCCCATTTAATCCCCAAAACCATTTGGAGATGGAAGTAAATTAGAACCTCTAAGAAGCAGTTTCCTGTCTGCAGCTGTGGCCATTCTATCACCACTGCTGTTGACTCACCGTACAGTCGTAAATGAGATTCTGAACATTATTGACGAATTGAAGCTTGTCAGGTGGAGGTGAAACATCTGAAATATGTGCAAGATGTCTATGTAGGAATCTATGTCTAAATCACAGCTGAGACCCCATAGATTCACTCAGTCTTCCAAAACTTAAAACTGTGATGCTTTACTTACCAGTCCAGTATCAGATTTGGACGTGAAGGGCTCTGTGTCGGAGGTTAGAAAGAACACGTAATATGCAATGTCTGATTCGACTTTCAAAATAAAGGCTCTGCTGTCAAGTTTGCAAGAATATGTTATATAAAACACCTGATTGGTCTTTCAAAATAAAAGACTTCACATAGTATGACAGCTTCCGGACTGTTACTAACGTTGTCAAACGGACACTGATTGGTTAGGTTTGGGCTCTTAAACTGCTTGGTTAGATTTAGGAACAGATCATACTTTGGCTTTAAATAAGTACATGCGGTCTCGTAAGTGATGTACGCAACATAATTCATGACATTTACGTACATTAACATTCTTACATAACATAACTTTATAGGTTAAATGTCCTCCCAGTGCCCTGGTCTGGCCTAAACCTAAGGCTGGTCCACGGGTATCATTCAGTGGCTGCACACTGCTCCTCAGGGATAGGTTAAGTTCAGAGAACAAGTACCAGGACATTGTATGTGACAGATTCTCTTCTTCTTTCACATATTATCCACTTCAAGTCAATAAGGCAGCAACTGCTTTTAGCAGACATTTGCGCTTTTACACATCCAGCAGACGTGAAGCAACATAATCATTCATTTGGAGTCATGTAATGGAAATATTGGGGTCTTAACCCGCTTAATGCTTCACACTGCTCAAATGCTAGTTGCAATCTTTGCCTGCGATTTGATGCTGTGCAGGTACAATACAGTGTGTTTATCAGAACACTGAAAAGTTGCTGATCTAAATGATGAGCTGAAAGACATTATAACGCTCTGTAGAGCTGAAGGGATACACGGCATGATGATTCATGAGGCCTTTCACACCTCACATACTGTTTTTTGATTGTTAAAATAAAAATTGTAAACAGTGCAGCCTCAAATGAATCGTTACAGACATACTAAATCTACATGACTTTTTCAAAGTTAAACATGCCGACAGTTTCCTGCCCTCCCAACCACAAATAACCAGGTATCCAACATGAGGAAATGTTTTTAACTGAGGAGGGAAAATTCCACACATGTCTGAGGCAAAGTGAAGGCTTAACCAGCTCACCAGGGCACAGCAAGACATGCACACACACATACACAAACCCTCAAACATACACACCAAGGCATGCATGCAGATACCAGCTTGAGTGTTGACTAAGTCGTTAGGAAATACTGGAGTGAGTGAGCGAACGACGGCAAACTAAAATTTCCACACAGGGTGGATAAACAGTGTGAAGTCACAGCAAAAGGTGTGCTCCTGATCCCATGATAATCTGCACAGAACGGTGCTAATGTGTGAGGCAAGAAACCAGTGCACTGTTTACTGAAACATACATATCATCGTATGCTTCTGTTGAAAGCTGACTGTGTTAAGAGTCTACTGCCCTAAATGTGACCATCGTTGACCCATGACATCATGTATTTTTATTTTTATAGTTATCATTGCTGGAAAGTATATTACTATTTTCCCTTACCATTTTTGAAGACCATCTAAATAAATGGATAGCATTTGTGCATTATATGATCTGGATGTGACGAGTAGGCTCTAGAAAATGAGATTTCTTTGAAATATTTAACATGCCACAGCCTGGAAATAACTCTAATGACGTCTCCATTCTCACTCCCGCCCACTGAGCTCTGACTGGTCAGTTGTTTCTCTTCACATATACCAATGAATTGTACACCAGATTTATTTGGATGAATACATCAGAGAGTGAGTCATAGCTTAACCTGGATTAGAAGTACAGCAGATCGCCAGCTCAATTCTAAATAACAACTCTCAGCCTTTGCAGGGTCAATTTTCAGCTTCTTTGCTCGGGATGAAAGTTTATAGTCTCAAGGTGTAGAATGAGGTGGTATAATAAAAGTTTTGTTTCAGCAGCCATCACTCAAAAGAATAAAGGCCTTTACACAATTAGCAAGTTTTTTTTGCCTCATATTTGGAAACAATTATGACCTTATGTTGTATGAATTGTGCTTACATGAAAAAAGGAGGAACATTTCCTGGGAAAAGTGTAAAAAACGGCATAACTGAGCAAATTACGACCAAACTTAGTTCAGAACTGAGCACCATAGTGTCAGATAAGCACAAGCAACTATTGTGTCCCGACCTTCGCGGATAAACCCTCTCCTTCTCCATCTCCACATCTCCACATTCTGCACTCATCTGTTTTCAACATCTGCTCATCTTCTTATGACTGCTCACAAAAGCATGTTCAAACAATGCATGTTGCAAAGGTTAGACAGAAAAGACGTTGAAATGAAGAGAAACAGAGTCTGGAGAAGCAGCTCAGTGTGATAAGCAAAAGTTTGAACCTTTAGAGGCATCTATAGCTTTCACATATGCACTGCTGCTCTTGCTTTTTTATATGAACTGGAGGAGCTGCATGTGTGAAGGCTAACGTTCAAATCAGCTGAATCCTTCCAGCCCCCGAGTACAAGGTCTTCATAATGTCTAATAGAGCTCATTGTGAACAGAGCAGGCCACAGAGTTCTCTTCGAACACAGCATTTTGGCGACAATGATATCGTGGATACATATTCCTGGTAGGTGAGAATCTACTTGCCACAGAAAATGTCCTGTTGTGTGCATGTGAGCAAAAGTCAACTCTAGACAATGTATGATATCATATGTGAAGGCGGCATATGTCATTGCACATCATTCCCAAGAAAACGGAAGAGAAAAGAATAGAAACAAATATCCAGACTTTTTATTTGGTTTGAGACAATGGAGCAAAACAGCAATCTGTATTTTGTACAAAACATCATGAGATATTACAGACATACAGCAGCAGACTTGAGATGATCACCGATCAATGGCATCTTTGGACCACCCAACCTGACCAGCCAGATAATCCCAGGGAGAAGAGAAGAGAGATCAAGGATGGTAACCATGCTAATCCAGCTTGGATTTAAGGCTGCTCATGGCTAATGTCCAGTCACAGGAAAATGAAACAGACAAATGGCTAAGCAACAGAAAGCATTGAGAGTGTTGGGGCCACACCCTCAAAGAGACCTGTCTTCGCTACAACATCCCGGATGAAGCTTTTGCACTCGACAGGTAGACTATGCTTAGAGCCGACATAGTGCTGGACTACTGCAGGACAGGAGGAGATGGACAGTGTTTTTCTGTCACTGATGCTTGGTGCTCAAACGTAGTCAAAGTGGATGGACAGTTTCTACCAGGTGTCGAAACTTTTGATGTGGTGATGCCGACCACATTATCATCACCACCTTGATGCTGCTGTTTGCATTCATAAACATTCAGTTACATACTGTATATGTTCTATGTCTGTGTTGCATGAAGTAGTCCATAAACTTTTTGTTATGTAACCCTGTGTTGTATAATGAATAAACAGTGTTGCCAAAGTTACCTTTAAAAAGTAATGTGTAGTACTGATTAGTTACTTAGTTACTTTACTGATTACTTGTTTTTTTTAAACTAACATTACAAGTTACTTTATTAGTTACATTCAGCAGCTGCCGACAACACCCCCGCCGCCTCAACATAAAAGTGACAACCGGTTTTGCCAAAACTCACTTTATTGGAGGTGCACTTTGAACAGTAACAGCAAGCACGGCATTGATAGTAGTAGGGATCTTGTTTATTATGGCACCAAACGAGGGCGATCAACTGTGTTTAAGTGCAGCATTTCCTCTACAATATACCGCCCGACCAACTTCTTCAGCTCTCCCCACTTACTTGTTTTGCACCGAAGTCCAGCTTTTGTTGTTTGGGTGGTGGGGGACCTCCTGCAGAAGTCGAGGCCGTCGCTTTGCTCGCAGCTCTCTGCTTAACACCACCTGGTGATACTTGCTGTGGAACTTAACTGTGCTGAGTGTCCTCTTGCTGAAAAACGTGACTTGTCGCATACGTGACATCACTCCCCGAGATGCAAGAAGAAAGAAAAAATATATATTCTTGATTCTACAGTGACTTGAATAAGTAACTTTAATCTGATTACTGGTTTGGAAATACTGAAGTGTTAGATTACTCGTTACTGAAAAAAGTGGTCAGATTAGAGTAACGCCTTTTAGTAGTAAAAACTCAAATTTATGGTAAAATGGCATACTTTTCTAGTCCACTGACTACTCAAGGAGCTTTACAACGCTTGCCACATTCACCCATTCACACAGAAACATTCACATTCTGATGGCACCAGCTGCCATGCAAGATACTGACCTGCTCATCAGGAGCAATACAGCCGGTTTCATCCAAAGAACCTCACGTTATTTCTATGCTCAGCCATTCCAGCTCATTCTCACTCTCAGTGCGTAAAACACAGCAGCCTGGTCAGTGGCCTTACACTTTACATTTTGATGCCAGAGGTACTCATCCAGCATCACTTCTTGAATCTAGCTCTAGTGCAATAGTATAAAGAGCAGTGGTTGTTTGGATTGTTGGATGGGCCATTCGCCGGATTTTCATGTTCAGGGACAAGGTTTTGTGTCCACTCTGTCACCAAGAGTCAAGAGTGGTTTGTTTTTCAGTTATGTTATGTTAGCAAGTTCATGTACGTGCTGTGGGTAGTTATTGTAACCCCATGTATAATCTTTTTCCTCAACCTTACCAAATAATTTTGGAGCCTAAACATTAATAACAATCCAAAAGTCACAATATGTCACAATAGGTGAACTGCCTGTCAGCAAGCCTTATTTTGAAAGTCCAACCGGACGTAGCATCACATATTATTACTAACTTGACAGTGGAGGTCTTCATGTCCAAAATGTCCACAAGAGGGTTAGATACAGTGTCTTATTTTGAAGCTTGGCTGGCCCCTGACCAAGCTGTTGTATTTGACGAGATAGCAATGAGTATTTACTATCCATTTACACCGACGGAACAGCGATCAGTACCAATCTGAGGTTCAGTGTGTAAAACTTACACTTTCATGCCTCTGACTTTGTGACTGATCTGAGCCCCTCATGTGTGAACAGTCATTCATGGGAATGAAAGGTTTTAAATTCAATTATTTGTGCGCTCTGCATAATCCAGAGAATAAAATTTGTTTTCACAAGTCTTCTGCGCTGCTCTCACAGTCCACTGTACTTTGTGGCTGAAGGGCTTTAAGCTGTACATAACTTGCGCCTTGACTGTATATTACAGAGAAAAGGGCAACAAGGTCAAAGACGTTACAGCTTGAGAGAAGCATCTTCGCGCACACACCCACACAAACACACACCCGCACAGACACACACACAACACACACACAGAAACTATTTACAGAACAGAAGGTTTCTGTAAATATCCCTTTAATCGGCCTAATGAAAACACAAGCAGAACACAACCACAAGCTGTACCATAATACACCATTAAATATGGATTATGGAGGAACTACCCCGAGGTTCTCTCTCTCTCTGGTGTTTAATATCGGGTTGTTCAGTCAGCGAGAGTGAGAGTTCACACACACAGCTGTAATTAGCAGCTTAGGCAGTGAGCCAGCTCGGTAAATGCACTCTGATCTGTGTGTGTGTGTGTGTGCGCGCCAATGATGATGTAGACATGCTTTTCTATCCGAGCGCGCTTCTGCAAGTTCACAGGTGTGCGTATGCGCGCACCTCACCTGTGTGAGTGTTTGTGTGCGGTGAGTCACACAGTTGTGCGTGGGTGTTGTGTTTGTCTTATCTGTGTGCTGATGGAGAGCTGAGGTGCTTGGAGACGGGCTGTGACGTGTATGTGTTTGTGTGTGTGTGTGTGTGTGTATGGGTAGGGTGATTGCTCTCTAACACCTGGTATTAGGAGCAGTAATCCTCACACCACATCATACTCACGCACCAGTCCCATGCAGATCAGTCAGCTTCTCCTCCGTCCTGCTTCAAAGTGTTTCACATCTCGTTTATGGGGGGCAATGCAATACATGCAATAGATGTCACATGTACAGAGGAGAACAACAAGATCACGGTTTACAATTCTTCAGGAGGGTGACTCAGCAGGCAAAGTGATGCCTGAGCCACACGGCCTCCGCTCCACCGTGGTTACCTGGAAGAGGGCAGGCCACACATGAACACAGCTGAAAAGATTACCATTTTACAAAAGAATGGATATTGTTTTGTTTTTGTGAAATCACATAATTGCATAATATAAATGCTTAAAGTCATTCAAAATTGCAGTAAGTGTCTCTCAAACCACTCGTTTTTTATGCACATTTTGAACTTGTGCATGAAAAAGTGGAAATTCAGAAATATAAGACAGAAGACTGACGTTTCTCTAATGAATAACCCTTCATTAAACACATATAAATAACTTGTTTCCATCATGTTTTCTACATAGTTTTTTAATGTTTTGAGAGTTGACTGACTGTTTTGATCAGGACACTTTTTTGTGGTTTCTTCCTCTGCAACAGTTTAAGGGCACTTGACTGGATAATTAGTGCCTCCAGCTGTCAATGAACTAGCTCCAACATCCACATAAGAGTGAGTGAAAAGAGTGAAAATGTTGGCTTAGATTTCCACTTCATTTAGATGGAAACCTGGCATTGGCCTGTGTTACCTTTACCCGCCTGTCTGCCTCTCGGTGTATCAGTTTATTTCCACATCAGTCCATCTTTCATTGTGTCCCTGCGTCGGTCCGTCAGTGTGGCCTGCCCTCCCATATTGGATTTGCTCTTTCAATAATTGATGGAGGAGGTATTTTGTAAAGCTAAAGGCCGGCAATCCTTGGTGTCAAATTCAAAATTAGTTCCTTCTGTATTATTAACATCCCCAAGGGCAACAGGTTAATAAGAGGAACTCTGTAATGAAAGAAAGATGGATGGATAGATAGAGAGATAGAGCCTCCATACTTTTTCTCTCTCGTCCATCTTTCCTCTCTTACCTCAGTGTTGCCTCATATGTACACACTGTTAAACATTAACACTTCCCACAATGCACTTCATTTCACCTGTGAGAAATCCAGTCACATTTCACTCAGCAGAGGGTTGACAAAACACACACACACACACACACACACCACTTATCTGTCACTATCTGTCTCAAAACATCCTGTTTGTTCAGACGTATGGCTTGTCAGTCGCAGACAGGAAGTTGTTCCATGAAAAAGGGTTTAATTAAAGTTTTTTTTTGACAATTGGCAATATTTATTTCTCAATACTGATTGCAGTTTTTCTTAACTATTCACACAGTCAGCACAAAAGCAGTCGATGTGTACTAAAATGTGAATCACTTATCACTGCTTTCGACACAAAACTCATTCACTGACCTCGTCTTTCAAATATCATGAGCTGTTTTTTCACCTTGGAAGGATAGATAAAGTGGTTAGACAACTTTAAACTTTCGTTCCCCTTTGGTATTGCTGTTGGCGCCGCTGTTGCAAAGACAGTATTAGCAACATGCATACCACCAGCAGCCTGGCAACTGTCCAAAGCTGAAGCTAAAGAATCCTAATACGACCCAGAAACCCTGATCTCAGTGCTATGAAAAGGCAGAGTCAAACAATCACTTGTACTGATAAGTAAGCACGTTTTGTTACTAACTGATCTAATAAAAAGAATGCCGGTTTTGAACCATCTCATGTCCTGGTGATAAGAGACACTCATATTAGCGGGGGAGCAGACTTTGACATAACTCCGGAGCGCTCACCATTGCGTGAATGTGCAGTCCGTTTACTCTTGTTTTTCCTCGGTTTCTTCCCCTTCTCCATCAGCAGGATTGGTTTTCTTTTGTCTTGTAGAGTTCTCACAGTTATTCCAGTTGATTCACTATTACCTGAGGATAGATACTGGATAAAACAATGTCTTTTACTGTTTTGGCTGGTATATACAGTTACAGATCCAGTATATGAATATATTTTTCCTCGAAAAATCCAGCCTAGTAGCAGGCCGAATAACACAGTAAAAGCGATACTTGAACCAATCTATATGTGTATGGTGTCATTTATTTCACCAATACCTAAAGAAAAGGATGCATCAGACATCAGCCAAGGGCCGAGGGAAAAACCTTTTTAGCATTGTGTCAAAAAGACTGTCCACCTATCTGGTAAGAAACAAGTACATTGATACATCTGTACAAAAAGCAGTAATTCCAGGATTTTCGGGCTGCTCGGAGCATACAAGTAAGATCTGGCACCAGATCCAAGCAGCTAATAAGGACATGAAAGACATGTGATCTTCCTCAACCTGGCCAATGCATTTGGTTCAGTTCCCCATGAACTCCTGTAGGAATCTTTTGCTTTTTTCCATGTACCAGAGGTACAGCATGGCAGCACTTGGAAGTGGGCATCATGGCAGGTTGCACAGTCTCACCCTTGGCTTTCACTATGGCCATGGAAGTCATCATCAGGGCCTCAAAATGGGTGGTAGGCGGTGAACGAACCAGGGCTGGGCTCCGTCTTCCACCTATGAGGGCATACATGGACAACATGACAACACTGACCACTACTGCAGCATCCACCAAGTAGCTACTTGGAAAGCTGCAGGAGAACATCAAGTGGTCCCGAATGAAAATCAACCCAAGCAAATCTCGAAGCATCTCCATAGTTAAGGGGGTGCTTAAAGACACAAGGTTTTGCATTGTTGACAAACTCACAGTGTCTGAACAGCCTGTTGAAACCCTGGGCAGATGGTACAATGCAAGCCTCAAGGACAAAGAGCAGGTGCAACAATTAAGGCAAGAGATTGTCAATGGCCTTGAGAACATAAATCAGACCCTGCTGCCGGGGAAACTGAAGCTCTGGTGCCTGCAGTTTGGACTCCTCCATCGGACAATGTGGCCACTGACTGTTTATGCAGCCCCAATAACAACTGTAGAGAAGATGGAGCTAACCATCACTTCATAGGCAAAGAAATTGCTCGGTGTCCCACGATGTCTAACTAACATTGGCCTCTATGGCAAAGGGGTCCTGGAAATACCTCTCACTAGTCTAACAGAGGAATACAGATTCTAAAGTAAGACTCCAGATGACACTGAGAGCCTCCGGAGATAAGACCATCAGAGCTGCTGTGCTGCCCCTAATAACTGGCCAGAAGTGGACACCATCTGACGCAGCACAGCAAGCTACATCAGCTCTGAGACACAAAGACATCGTCGGGCAAGTCCAGCAGGGAAGAGGAGGCTTTGGCCTTATTGCAAGTAAACCAACTTGGCAAAAGACCACAACATCAGAGTGGAGGACACTGGTGGTCAAGAAGGTGGAGGCCGCAAGAAGTGCCAAGGTGGTCTCTCTTGCCAAACAGGGGCAATGGATGCAGTGGGAAGGTGTGGAGCAGAGGAAGATCAGCTGGAAAGAGCTATGGGAAATGGAAGCAAGCAAGGTCAGCTTCATCATCAGAGCGACATGTGGTGTTCTTCCATCACCAAAGAACCTCCATCAGTGGCACGGTGAGTGTCCAACCTGTGCCGTCTGCCCAACTCCAGCTACCTTTAAACACATCATGACAGGCTGAAAGACCAGCTTCACGCATGGGAGACACATCTGGCGGCATAATCAGGTACTAAAAAGCCTGCCATCAGCTCTTCAGAATTAGCAGTATGCTTGCCTCAGAGAGCAAGCAACCACCCCCTAAGGGCAACCTTTGTCCGAGAAGGACAGAAAACACCTAAACATCATTCCACCAGATCAGAGGAAGGACACCTATGCAGGGCCAGTGACTGGAGGATGCTGGCGGACATCGGCCGACAACTCATTTTTCTACCTGAGATTGCCTCCACCAACCTCAGACCAGACTTGGTGTTCTGGTCCACTGCACTGCAGACTGTGTACATCATAGAGCTCGCAGTTCCATGGGAGAACTCCGCGGAGGAGGCCTATGAGCGTAAGAAGCTGCGCTACGCAGAGATTGCAGCAGAAGCAACGCAGCGTGGCTGGAACACAAAAGTCTATCCAGTTGAAGTGAGATACAGAGGATTTGTCACGTCATCAAACTACTAAAAGAACTAGGAATCCATGGTTAGGCTCTGAGGAACTGCATCAGATCAGTCTCAGAGGAAGCTGAGAGTAGGCAGCCGGTGGTTGGCTCAAGCGGAAAGACCTATGCTGGGCCCAAAATATGTCAGGGTGAAGCTTGGGGACAGTTTGACACTGGATACACATTGAGGGCTGATCATCCTGCAGCGGGCTGCCTTTGTGGAGGGTGCATAGTGTGAAAGACCGAAACGCCCTCAACAACTAAACGAATGCCATGAAAATGCTCACCGCCTATTGGCACAAGGGACTTCTAAACATCTCGTCCTGTGTATTTTGATTCTACACTGTTTGATTAGTATTTGTTTTAGAATGATAAATTAAAGCAATAAAAGCAATTTTTGTAAATTTGATGCCTTTTTTACCCTCTTTATTTTAGCCAGTTAAATTTGACTGTAAATCAGCCCTTTTTCAGATTAAAAAAAAAAAATTTAAGAGTAATCTTTGTCCAGTTGAAGTGCTCAGTGCTGCTTCTATAGTCGAGCCTACGGGCAAAAATTCCCCAAAAAATTCCAAGAGGGCTCAGTTGGTAGAGCGCGCATCCCATGTGCCAAGACTCTGCAGCGGACCTGGGTTCAACTCCCGGCCCGGGTCCCTTTGCTGCGTGTCACTACCCCTCTCTCTCCCCCTGTTTCCTGTGATATCTTCAGCTGTACTTTCAATAAAGCCATAAAAAGGCCAAAAAAAATTCCAAGAGGGCCCCTCCAACCCCCCCGGTTTTGACCATTATGTTTTAAATAATCAATAAAAAAATTATAAAATCAAAACCATATTTCTTTATTCACAATGTTTACATTATTAGAATTTTTGAATATAAATAACTACAACAATTAAAACCTAATTAATAACTAAACAACTTCAACATAGTCACGTTGTAAGCAATAATAATTATAAGGCCAGCTGATATGCACATACAGTAATGATTTTGAGGCAGCAGCAGGGCACAGTAAAGCCTCTGTACGGGAGGTTTGAGGTATGCGTTCACCGAGGAGAGTAACTTGACATGTCGCAGCTTCATGGTCCGGTGTTTTTACATATACCTTTCGTTAATGTTACACCTTTGTGCAAAGGCAAAGAAGAAATTTTCTGGACTCTAAAAAATCACAGATGTACTGTCTTTTGTCCTGAGCACACAAATATTTCACAGCCTTGGATTCCATGAAGATAAATCTGAGTCCTATTGTGTGAGCCAGTCGATATGTGCACACATTTATACTACAGTCACTGTGTTCAGTTTTTTTTAATAATATCTTACCTAATGTTTGTCGCCCCCGCTACTGAAGGAACTCAAGGACATTTTGAAGACACTAAAAGCTTTTCAAAATACCCTTCAACCAATCAGATCTCATCATACGTTAGTCCACAGATTTGCGTTAAAGGATTGTATCGATTTTCAGACAAACATCAGCATTGTGCTGGGGACTGTCATTATTTTACACAGTCAATAGCACCCATAAGCTTTTGAATAAAGGTGAAGCAGCCATGATTCAATGTTTTATAGATGTTTGTCATTGTTCTGTCATGAACTTTTCCTCTTGAAACTGAGTTTGCCTGAAACTCTTTTGGTATTTAGTCAATATTGTACTTTATCGCTTCAAATTACAGTTTACTTCTTTGTTTAGTTAATTTTGTTGCTTTATTTTATGTAATACTTGTACACGCTAGCTAACTAAGCTAACTGAGCTAGTTTACATTACACTTTAGGTGAGGACGACTCACTAATGTTACATAAATACAGCCGTGTCACAAGCACAAGCCTCATGTGCTTGAGTAGATGTAAGCTTCAATCTATGTTGTGATTCTGTTGTGAGGGTGTAATTCAGTTTAAAGTAAATAGTTATGGCATGAAACCCTACTTGTAGATGTATGTACAAGTAGATACAATTACATGTACATTTTATTTTATCTCATTTTGTTTATTTTTATGTTTACTGTACCCTGTACAGCACTTTGCAAACTTTGTTTGAAAAAAGTGCTATATAAATAAAAACTTACTTACTTAAACGTGTATCATGTTGCAGTGTGTGAATGCGTACATTTTAATATGCCTGGTAAGCTCTAGCTAGTTAACTGAAAAATACAAAAACAAAGCTAAGCTAATTGGCTAATGCCTTCAATTTAGGTGTATAGTCTTGTCATACAGGGTAAAACAGCTTAACTTCTTTTGATTCTATTCACGCAACCCACTGAAGATAGAACCACAGAAAACCATCAGAATCAGCAAGATACAATCAATGAACAAACAAACAAGCCAATAAACTAGCATGTACAAAGGTTTTTCAACTGAACAATGTTTCAGTAGTGCAGCAAACTGTCTTCTCTTATTCCCAAACATCCACCAGATCCATTTCAGTAAAATATTTAGTCCAAATCACAATATTCCATGATTAAATGGTGACTGGCAAATAAATAAATAAATAGATAAATAGATAAATAAATAAATAGATAGATAGATAGATAGATAGATAGATAGATAGATAGATAGATAGATAAATGTGATCGCAGATGCTTTGTTACACTTTTATCCATAAAAAGACTCCTCCTTTCACAGCAGGCGCTTTATGTTTCTACAACAATGATCCTGAGATGGCAACCATTTGATTGATAGCTCATTTAAGGAGAGTGGAATGTATATGCCTGCCCTGGAGCCTACAACAGCCAATGAATGATCATGTGTATCTGTTTTTAAAGCCTTAAACGTGGTTGCTTATGCAGTTTTATGGGTATTGCGCCTTGAATATGCTGTTTCCACTCAAGCACTTGTGGAAGTGTTTAACAGAACTTCTGACAGCCTGGGAAAAAACCTCCCAATGGATTGCTGGTTAAAGTTGGTTAAATATTATGCCATATTTCTTCCAACAGGGCTCCATCATTTGCCAGGTCACTCAGATTTTTTTTTTAACACACCAACCAGCAATAAAAACATGGTTAAAAATGATATGAGTTAAAAAAAAAAAATGATGA